>NC_058132.1:634503378-634703542 GCF_016433145.1 Gracilinanus agilis
GGGGGTTGAAGGGGAAAGGTGGAGCATGAATCATGTAACCATGTTAAAAATGAATATTAATAAATGTTTAAAAAATGAATATTAATAAATGTTTAAAAAAAATTTATCATTATCACAGTAGTTAGAAGAAATATACATAAACACAGGGTGTGGTAGTAACCTGTTTAGGATTATATGCAAAAAAAAAAATTCAGATGTGAAAAAGAGGATCGTACTGAAAGAAATAAAAAGAGAAGTAAAATGGGATAAATTATACCAAATAATGAAGCTCAAGGGAAAAAATATTACAATGGAGGGGAGGATTAAGGTTGTTACAGAAAATACTTGTGTTACTCTCACTAGAATTGGCTCAGAGAAGGATTAACATCCAGATTCACTGGAGTCTAGAATCTTATCATATACCCTATAGAGAACTAAAAGGGGAATAAGAAAGAGGATTGTGGGGAGGGGAGGAATATAAGGAAAGGGGATTGGGAAGGGGGAGTGATTAAAAGCAAAACACTTTTTTGGAGGGATAGAGTGAAAAGAGAAAGTGCAGAATTAAGAGAGGAAAACAAGATTGAGGGGAATATAGAGATGGTAATCATAATTGTGAATGTAAATGGGATAAATTCACCCATAAAATGGAAGTGGATAGCAGAGTGGATCAAAAAACAGAATCCTATAGTATGTTGTTTACAAGAAACATATTTGAAGCAGTTAGGTACACACCAAATAAAGGTAAGGGGCAGAGAAGACTCTACTGGGCTTCAGCTGAGTATTTTAAAAAGCTGGATTAGAAATCATGATCTCAGACCAAGCTAAAGCAAAACTAGATCTGATTAAAAACATATTGAAGGCAATTACCTCTTATTAAAAGGTATTATAGACAATGAAGTAATACCAGAACTTAACATATATGCACCAAATGGTATAGCCTCCAAATTTTTAAAGGAGAAAATAGACAGTAAAACTATACCAGGGGAGGACCTCAACCTTCCCTTATCAGAACCAGATAAATCTAAGCCAAAAATTAAAAAAGAAAGAAGTAAATGAAGTGAATGAAATTTTAGAAAAGTTAGATTTAAAAGGTTTCTGCAGAAAATTGAATAGGGATAAAAAGAAATATATCTTCTATACATATACAAAAATTTATGTTGATTGAGGGCATAAAAACTTCACAACCAAATGCAAAAAAGAAGAAATAATAAATGCAACTTTTCCAGATCATAATGCAATGAAAATTATAAATAATAAGGGTTTGTGGAAAGGAAAATTAATTGGAAACTAAATAACCTAATTCTTCAAAACAAATGGGTTAAAGAGGAAAAGCAGGTTAATTGGGCATGCAAATAAAAAAAACCCGGAAAAAGAACAAATTAAAAATTTTCAATTAAAGACTAAATGCTTCCTAAGAAAAAATCCCCAAGGTCAGGTGGATTCAGATGTGATTGCTATCAAACATTTAATGAACAATTAATCCCAATCCTATCTAAACTACTTGACAAAATAAGCAAAGAAGAAGTTCTACTATATTCTTTTTTTGACACAAATTTGGTTTTGATATCTAAGCCAGATAGACCAAATACAGAGAAATAAAATTTCAGACCAATTTCCTAAATGAATATTGATGCAAAAATTTAAATTAAATACTAGCAAAGATATTACAGCACTATATCACAAGGATTATTTACTGCAACTAGGTGGGATTTTTACCAAGAAGGCAAGGCTGGTTTAATATTAGGAAAACTATTAACACAATTAGCCATATCAATAACCAAATTAACAGGAATCACATAATTATCTCAATAGATGCAAAAAAAAGCCTTCAACAAAATAAAACTACTCATTTCTATTAAAAACACTAGAAAGCATGGAAATAAATGGGCCTTTCCTTAAAATAACAAATATTATCTATCTAAAACCATCAAGTATAATGTACCATGAGGATAAGTTAGAAACCTTCTCAATAAGATCAAGATCACTTACCCAAGAACCATTTTATAGAATAAGAAAAAATAAAACTAAATTCATCTGGGAGAATAAAAAGTCAAGAATATCAAGGGAACTAATGAAAAAATGTGAATGGTGATGTCCTAGCACTACCAGATCTTGAACTCTAGTATAAAGCAACAATCATCAAAACAATCTGGTACTAGCTACAGAATAGAAGAATGGATCAATGGAATAGAATAGGGGTAAATGGCCTCAGCAATCTAGTGTTTGATAAACACAAAGAAACCAGTTCTGGGAATAAGAATTCATTATTTGACAAAAACTACTGGGTAAATTGGAAAACAATATAATAAAAATTAGATATATATCAATATCTCACACCTTATACAAAGGTAAGGTAATATATATATATATATATGACTTAGACAAAAAGGGTATTATTATAAATAAATTAGGGGAACATAGAATAGTTTACCTATCAGATCTTTGGATAAGGAAGAATTATGACCAAACAAGAGATAGAGAACTTTGCAAAATATAAAGTGAATAATTTATTATATTAAATGGAAATTTTTTTGTACAAATAAAACCAACATAACCAAGATTAGAAGGAAAATGAAAAAATGGAGGAAAAAGTATAACAAATTTCTCTGATAAAGTCTCTTTTCTCAAATACATAAAGAACTAAATCAAATTTATAATAATACAAGTCATTTCCCAATTGACAAGTGATCAAAGGATAAGAATAAGCAATTTTCATCTGAAGAAATCAAAACTATCAATAATTATATAAAATGTTCTAAATACCTCTTGATAAGAGAAATGCAAATCAAAACAATTCTGAAATAACACCTCACATTTATAAGATTGGCCAATATTACAGTAAAGGAAAATGATGAATGTTGGAGGGATATGGCAAAATTGGGACACATACATGACTGGTGGAGTTATGAACTGGCCCAATTATTCTAGAGGGCAATTTGGAATTATCCCCAAAGGACTATAAAAAATGCATACCCTTTGATACAGTAATATCACCACTAGGTCTATATCTTGGAGAGAAATTTAAAAAATTGTGGCAAAAGGCCTTACTTGTACAAAAATACTTATAGCTTCTCTTTTTTTGGTGGCAAAAAAATAGAAATTAAAAGGATGTCCATCCATTGGGAAATGGCTAAATAAATTGTGGCATATGATGGTAATGGAATACTATTGTGCTATATGGAATGATGAACAGGATGATTTCAGAAAGTGCTGGAAAGACCTATATGAAGTAATATGGAGTGAAATAAGCAGAACCTGGAAAACATTGTACACAATAGCAATATTGTAAAATGAAATGGTCAACTGTGGTAGATTTAGCTATTATCAGTAATACAATGATCTAGGACAGTTCTAAGGGATTTATGATGAAGAATGCTAACCACCTGCAAAGAAAGAGCTGTTGGAAACAAAATGTATTATTCACTTGCAAAAATGAGATATGTTTCATATGATAATACATATATAACCCCAGATCAAATTGCTTGCCAGCTCTGGGAGAAAGGGTAATAAGTTTGATCATATAACTTAGGAAAACGTGTGAAAATTTATTATATGCAATTGGTTATATATGTATATATACATATGCATATATATATTTAATTCCTGGAGGAAATAAAGTAAAGAATGGTACATTTCCATATGCATTCAGGCTCTTTCTTCTGCTTCTATGGTGGATATTATTTTCTGTCATGAGTCCCTTGAAGTTGCCCTGAATCCTTGCCTTGCTGATAATAGTTGTCATTTACAGTCAATGATCATATATTATTGTTGTTACTGTGTACAAAATTCTCTCGGTTCTGCTCACTTCACTCTGCACCACTTCATATAATTCTTTCTAGATATTTTTGCATGTATGTGATTATTTTATTTGTCATTTTTTATGGCAAAATAGTATTTGATTACAATTATATACCACAACTTGTTTGGGCATTCCCCAACTGATGGACATCCCTTCAGATTCCAATTCTTTGCCACCACAAAAAGAACTCCTGTAAATATTTTAGAATAAGTAGTTTCTTTTTAACTTGATCACCTTAGGAAATCAATCTAATAGTAGTATCAGTAGGTCATATTTGACCTCATTAAAATAGTGAATAACTGGTAAATATTAATCTCCCTGTCTGATGCATAGCCTCATGTTTACTATAATAGGGGTATTGAATAGAATTATTTCTATAATTATATCTTTAAAAAATTCTTAAATGATTTTGATATATGATTTGTAGATGTCATGTTTTGAAGGAATCCATAATTTACTAATTTGTTCTACTCAATTAAATCCATTTTCTATAATAAAAAAGCAAAATGAGATTTTATATTTCATTAAATTGAGATAGCAAATATTTGGTCGTTTTTCAATATCATTTGTGATATGTGGGATATATAGGCATATATACACATATTTCTTACTTATATGTGTGTTGATGTTTGTGCACATGGCTGTGTATGTGTGTATATATATGTGTGTGTGTGTGTATATATATGCCACCAAAATAATGTGGCCCTCTTGAGAACATATACCTTTTTTCCCATATTTTTCTTTGTTCTCAGTATCTAAAGCAGTGAAAATATCCACAGTAGGAGTTAAATAATTGCTTATTAAATTTAATTAAACTGAATTGAACTGAACACTGGAAAAGGATTTTAATATTGTAGTATATGACTTGTTTGAAAGCACCAGCAAATATTTTCTGTGAACTAAGGACATTCGATGGGACCAGTTGCTAAACTGGGAGGTCAAAAGCTTATGTTATCTTCTAGGTTCTGCCATTGTTTGTGTAAACTGAGAAACATTAGCAATACATCTTGTGAACTCTCTAAAATAGGCATAAAAACATGCCTCTAAAGCATCATAAGGGTTCATTAGAATTTTTTTAGTTCTTGGAAATGGTGTAAACATAGGGTACGGTGTTGCTGCGGGGTATGATTACCGAGGAACACTTAGGCAGTCTTTAGAAGTCCAAGATTACTGAGCTCTGGCAAACCAGTCTCAATCATTATCAAAGGCCATTAGTAAGAATGCTCTACAGAGTGCAAATATGTAGGCATACATAGACTGTGGAAGTGAAAGAGCAGCTGCAGCCTCACAGATGGGACAATCATCCCCAGCTGAAGCCCCCCTCCAATCAAAGCTGGCCAACTAGAAATAGCAGAAGAAATACAGTCTACCAGTTATAAAAGATCATAGCGACCACCTAGTCTAATCCATACATAACCACTTCTCTCCTTTACACAGCCTCCAACAAGTGGTTCCAAAGTTATCTCATCCATCTTTAATGATTCCTAGTGGCAAGAAACTTAACTATTTTCCTTACACAGAGCCAGAATCTATTCTCCACCCATGGCAGCCACTTCTGTCATCTGGATCAAAGGAAAACATTTCTAATGCTAATATGGCAGAGCTTCAAGTACTTGAGACAGGTATGCTGTCTCTTGCAAATCTCATCTTCTCGGGATTAACTGTCCCTAGTTGCTTCCACATCATAGGCATGATATTAAGGTCTTTCATTCTACTGATTACCGTCCTTCCGTGTATTGCCACTGATTATTCAGGCTTTAGCAACAATTATAGGATCATAGATGAAGAGTTAAAAGGGACCTTACCAATCATCTAGTCATAGGACCGTACATATAGAGTTGTCAGGATTTTTAAAGACTATAGTTTCTGTTTTATAGATAAGCAAAGTAAAACTGAAAGAGTTAATGGCTACCCAACATTGCTTGTCATGGGAGATAAATTCAGGACTTTTTACAAATAAGGAAACTGATGCCCAATGATTTTAAGTGACTTGCCCAAGGTCACAGGCAGGAAATCCTTGTAGCAGCAAGGTGGAGCAGTAGATAGAGCACTGAGTCCAAGGCACTGAGTCTGGAGTTCAAGTCCAGTCTTGGACACCTATTCTGTGTGACTCTGAGTAAGTCATTTAAAAAAACTCTCAGTTTCCCCAAATGTAAAATGGGGATAATAATAGCACTTCCTTAATGAACTGGAGGAATTCCATGTGAACTGAAACAACCTCCAGGAATTGATGCAGAGAGAAAGGAGCAGATCCAGGAGAACCTTGTACACAGAGATGGACACACTGTGGCACAATCGAATGTAATGGACTTCTCTACTAGCAGCAATGCAATGATCCAGGACAATTCAGAAGGACTTATGAAAAAGAACACTCTACTTTCAGAGGAAAAACTGTGGAAGTAGACACACAGAAGAAAAACAACTACTTGATCACATGGGTCGATGGGGATATGATTTTGGGGATGTAGACTCTAAGCTATCACTCTATTGCAAATATTAATAATATGGAAATAGGTCTTGTTCAATGACACATGTAAAACCCAGTGGAGTTGTGTGTTGGCTACAGGAGGGAGGTGGGAGGAAGAGAGGGAAAGAACATGAATCATGTAACCATGGAGTAATATTCTAAATTCATTAATTAAATAAAAATTTTAAAATAAAAAATAACAATAGCACTTCCTCAGAGTTGCTGTGATGATCAAATGAGATAATACTTGGAAAACATTTAGTACAGTGACTGGCACATGGTAGATACTTAATGAATGTTTTTTCTTCCCTTCCACTTGCAAGGAATCTGTGCCCAAAGCAAAAAGGCCTGTGGAAAAGTGTCTCTGTGCCTTCTCCTTTAATTTGAGGCTTCTGTTGCTTCTTATCTGTGTGTCTTTTCTGGATTCATTTCTGCCTTTTTCCCTTCAGTGTCATCCCAAAGGGTCTGGTCCCAGGAAGGGATGCTCTATCTCTATGCTCCTAGGAGAACTGAGAATCACAGTGGTGGATTCCATTCATCTATCAGTCCCTGTGGCCCTTGGAAAAGAACAAAATTTGTCTGACTCCTTAAGATACCAACCAAGGGTTCTGGGCTAGGTTAGTTAAACATATTTTACTGAGACTTCTATCTGCTGAAGCCCTATACCCAGTAATCTCTAATTCCTTGTTGCTATTTATCTTAAGAATTTTCATTGAAAGATCATCATCGTCTAAAGAGGTTAGTTGATTTTACATATACAGTAACATTGCCTCTTGCTTGATTACTTAATATTTCCCTAATGTCAAGAAGATTAAATCTCTACTCTGTAATTTTGAGGGAACTATTAATCTGCTGTCTCTTATATGGGACGTAGTTGATGAATAAATTATGATTTAGTATCTCTATCCTGTTTGACCAAAGTTAAAGTGCACTAAAATCTAAAGTTTTATTCAAGTTTATTATAAACTAAGTCAAACTAACAAATGCCTCAAAGCATTCTCTAAAGTTTAGTTGTTTCAGCTAAGACTAATAGTAGGCTTTACAGAATCAAGGAATCACAAAGCTAGAATAGGAATGTATCTTGGAGATCATTTGGTCCAGCCCCGTCATTTTATAGAAAAGGAAAACAGGGTCTAGTGAAGTGAAGTAACTTACCCAATGTTAAGCCACTGCCATGCATATACCTAAAGAGTTTTGAACTTGATAGAACCTTCTGTACCTTATGCTCAACTGGGATAGCATTCAAGAGTCCAGGGTCACCTCCATGCCACATTACTAAGACTTTGGAAAAGATAATCATGGCCATAAAAGAAAATATATAATAACTTTCAATCAATCTGATTCTGGAAGTTGGTGGTAACTTTTATTCATTCACAAGTACTAGTGTTGATTGATACTGCTGAGATCTCTCAATAGGATAGTAGTAACTTCATGGACTCTGCCCATGTAGAAACAGTTTCAATGGGACAATTTATTCATGTAAATAATACCTTTGGTCTACAACAGGATATGTTAATATTTTATTTTCATTGACCCTGATATCTTGATACACTATGATTGTACCACTCATTCCTTTAAATACTCCTTAATTTAGTAGTGCATAATGATTAATAGTACCTAATGAAGACAGTTTAAATAAACAAACTTTTAAGTAAATGTCCAAATTGTCAATACAGACAAACATACTCAACAAATCTGTTCAAACACTGATGGCCATCAAGTGGTAGACAATGGATAGGATATTTACATCAGTAATGGATTATATTCCCAAAAGTCTTCCCAGTTTCAAGAAAACATTATCCAAATAATGTCCCCCTCACATTCTCTTCATAATACATCTGTATATATACATAAATTTTGGTTTATAAGTTCTACAGCTAAGATAAACAGAGATTGTTACATCCAAAAATTTCCTTTAATATACAAAGAAACTAAGAGATCATGATTTGTCCAGAGTTATCAAGTAGCAAAGCCAAGACTCCAGCCTAATTATTATGATTCCAAATCCAGGGTACTTTTCATTAGACCATAATCTAGCTTCTGAATTCTCAAACAACTAGGAATTCCATGTTTCTATTAAAACATACATATAACTATAGAGACACATACATAAATGTGCTTATAGATGATTAGTTAATAATATAGATTATGGATATAAACAGATATAAATTAAATATATCTAAAATAAAGTATAGATTTAGATATGTTTGACTATAGATGTAGATGTAGATAGATATATAGATGTATATAGATAGATATAAATATAGGTATAAATGACATAGATATAGGTATAGATAGATTTGCTGTTCAGTTATTTCAGTCATCTCTGACTCTTTGTGACCTCTTTTGCATTTTCTTGGCAGAGATACTGAACTTGTTTGACATTTCTTTCTCCAGCTCATTGTATGAGGAAATGAGGCATACAGTGTGAAATGACTTGCCCAAGATTACACAACTAGTAAGTGTTTGAAGCCAGATTTGAACTCAGTAAGAGAAGTCTTGGCCTGGAATTCTATTCACTGGACAATCTAGCTGCCCTGGTGATAGATATAGATTTATTAATATAGATGGATATAGTTATATAGATAGGTATAGATAGAAATATTAATATTGTTATATTAACACATATAAATATGTATATGTATATATGTATGTGTGTATATATGTATATATACATATATACAGGCTCTGGGGTTTCTTAAGGGAGAAACCAGGGAAAGGTGCTTTAAACAGTAAATTTGGGTCCAGGTGGGTGTGTGGGAGACAGGAATGACAGGAAGGGGCCCAACAAGTAGGGAGACTGGGTTATAACGGCTGTTTGGATGTCTGTAACAGAAATGGCTGTTGGCTTCCAACTGCCACCCAACATCAACAAGACAGAGCCTATGGAAGCTGATAAGTAAAGGCAAGAGTTTAATAACACATTTTAATCAGGGACAAACTAAGGTAAAGGAAGGGAATAGGTTTCTTCTACACTAACAGACTACGGGCAAAACACAGGGTCAAGGGAAAGGGACTTAACTACACTCTTCTAAGATCTAAGCAAGGGGGCAGCTGGGTAGCTCAGTGGAGTGAGAGTCAGGCCTAGAGACAGGAGGTCCTAGGTTCAAACCCGGCCTCAGCCACTCCCAGCTGTGTGACCCTGGGCAAGTCACTTGACCCCCATTGCCCACCCTTACCAATCTTCCACCTATGAGACAATACACCGAAGTACAAGGGTTTAAAAAAAAAAAAGATCTAAGCAAGACAGGGCCCAAAGAAAGCAGTACTGGAGTCACAAGGGGAAAGTTCCTCCCAACCTGGTTCTAGCCAGGTTTGGTCAGCTTAGCTAAGGACCTGAGGATGGCTTTACTTGGGATCTCACGGCTAATCCATGGATAGTTTCAGGATGCCAGGAGTCAACTCCACCAGAACAGATGATCCAAGGTTCCCAGGGAGGGAGAGAAAGTTTGCAATGCTGTCCACCAGATCACAAACCACTCCCTACTCAGTGCTGCTCTTCAGGTCTGATGTCCTCTGCTGTAAGCCTTTACCACTCTCCAGGATCCCAGGGAATCAGGGTACAACTCCACAATTTCTGAGGTCTCCCAGGGAATCAGTTACTACTTGTCCCAAGCACCATGGAGTCCTTCTCAGAGAGTGCAAGCCACTTCCTGCTTCCCCATTCCATGTGGAATTCTCCAGCCCTTCCTGCTAGGTCCACGTTAACTATATATAAACTAATACCTAAATAATCCTCACAACAGGTTACACTCCAAAATCATGCATACTGGCAAGTCAGTCCTAGAGGACATTCTCTATCTCTTTTAAGAGTTTTAGGGGTAAACCTTAAGGGACTGGGAGAGTGGTTTCCCAATACTATTCCTCATGAGTCCACATCAGAATTCTTATTCCAGTGATTATTAGTTAATATCAATTTGTCAGATAAAATAATTATCTTCTTTACTAAGATAGTACAGTAAGAATAATTGGTACAAAATATTTCCCAAAAAAATAACCACAGATACAATCTTCTATAAGCATGTACATAGTTGAGAGGAAAGTGGCTTCATGCTTAGAGATCAAAGGGTTTGTTCCCAGCTCCTGGTTCCTGGAAGTCCTTTCTTCCCCTTTCTTGGCATATTTAGGAGGTTCATCTCAAGCATGCTATAGCTGTCTGCTAGCTTCCTTGTGGCTTCCAAAAGCTGCCTTTCCTCAGTCAATCTAGTTTATCCTTAGCTCTTGATATAGACACAGCTACTAGTCATAGCAGTTCCAGGGACACTGCTAGGATGCCTATGAGAAGTCATTATTTGAAGTTCACAAGGTATTGCTCAGATTATGTTTGGAGGAAGAAGACTCTTCTCTTCCCCTCTTCTCCCAGCCCCAATTATTCCCTCCAAGGGTCTTGCAGCTCAAACTACTCTCACCTGTCTCAACATCATAATACTGTAAACTGAACTGGCTTGCTACTTGGTACAAGGAATGGCTGAATCCCCTCAAACAATCCCGATATAATTTCTATATAGAGTTATTTAATTTGACCCTATGATAAAGTATTCTACTTCTTCCCAACTTGATTAAAAATGTTATTTGCACTTAGTTTGCTGCTTTTGCTTGACTGATAGAATCAATTATTATGTTCTTATCTTATGATGATATTAAAGTATAGCATCTTGTCATAATATGTGGGATAAGATTACTACTAATTTCAATCTTTCCACACCTTTACATATGTATATCTATATTTATCAATATATCTATATATGAAATGTTCTAAGGGTAAACTGTTAGAAAGGTGGTTTTATAACATGACTATTTATGAATCCTACCAATTGGTTTATCCCAATGATTATCAGTTTATGTCAATTTGTTGTTCAGTTGTTTCAGTTCTGTCCAACTCTTTGGGACACCCTGGATATGGATTTTATACTGGAGTGGATTGTTATTTCCTTCTTTAGTAGCAAACAGAGGTTAAGTGACTTATCTGAAATTACACAACTAGGAAGTTTCTGAAGTTGGATTTGAACTCATCTCCTTGATTTCTAAGCCCATCACTCTATCTACTCTACCACCTATCTAACAATTTATCAATTTTTATATCAATCATATAGCCAGTTATCTTTGAGGAATGGGTATCTATCAAATTGTACAGAAGGAACAGTTAATACAAAACAAACTCTACAAAACTAGTGGCATGCATAGATTATATTGCTCTCAGTTCAAGTTTCATGGTATCTATATCAAAATAGCCTATCAAAAATACACTTTGAAATGATTATCCAGAAAGAATTCCATGAGGAACCTATACTAGAATAAAAGGGCTTTGAGTAACCAGGAACTGTGAGATACCTCTTTGTCAGAAGTATACATTATGTTTCTCACTATTTTTATGGTTTTTAGGTAGATTTTTTTCTTCCCAGAACTTTGTGTGTACAAAACAAGCACATTCTCTAGGTTTCTGAAGAAGGGAAGGGAATGTTTTAGAAACTTCTGTTCTCTCTATAGGTTCTCAGAAAGTCCCTTTTGTAAATGCTAGTGTAATCCACTGGATAATTATTAATAGGCAGCATGCCAATGGGGGTTCATGAGTGACAGTAAGAGGCCCAATGCTTCACGGTTACTCCTACAGCCCTGAGAAAAGTACTAATTACCCACCTTTTGGGGACCTGGCCCACCTGTGGAAGTAGGAATTGGGGGTAGTATCACCTATAGGGGTTGCCATATATGGAAATTATTACAAATAAACAGTGGTAATATTTTATAGGTAGAAACATTGTTGTACAACAGAAAAGAAGCTGGATGTGAAGTTAGGAGACCAAAGTCTGAATTCAAATCCTAACTTTGTGAAATACTAAATCAATGACCAGCTTCAATTTCCTCATCTATATAATGGAGATAATAATATAAGTACCATATTCCTCATATAATTATTGTGGTGATCAAATGAGATAGTCTAGTAAAGTGACCTTACAAGCACTAGATAGATCGATAGATAGATAGATAGATAGATAGATAGATAGATAGATAGATAGATGGAAGGAAGGNGATAGATAGATAGATAGATAGATAGATAGATAGATAGATAGATAGATGGAAGGAAGGAAGGAAGGAAGGAAGGAAGGAAGGAAGGAAGGAAGGAAGGAAGGAAAGCAAAACATTTATTAAGCATTATCGGTAATGGTACCAAAGACTACTATTAGTATGGGTCAGTGTTTAGCCACCATTACCCAAAAGCCTGGGGAGTGGCTGGTTAGCTCAGTTTTTCAGACTATCATACCACCGAGGCAAAGGTTATAAGTTTGATCTTCCTATAAAATACTTTGGGTTTTTTTAATTCTAGCAAAATACTGCACACTCTTAACTGTGACCAGTTGATATATTATCAAGGGAGTATGGATGGACTCTGTAAATTCATCACCACTATTGAGGGAAAGAATCACTCAAAGCACATACCCTTTTGGCAGTAGACCAGCAGCACTGATTTGTATTCAAAGGACAACATGTTATTATCATTAAAATCTCTTTTTTGACATACAAAATTAGCCAAATGGCTAAAAATGATTCTACTAAGCATTTTAAACAAAATGGATCACAGTTTGCCATTTTCTGCTGTGCTTTGAAATTGAACTGCAGGATTGGGTTGCTTTATAATACTTCAAATGCAAGTCAGTACCCAAGCTGGTAAAAAAAAAAAAGTAGGGCAGCAATCAGATGGAGACAGCTAGGACATAAACACATTAAAGACATACCCAGATAATTCCAGGAAAAACTGAAGATCTGGAACATCTGGCCTTAACGCCTTCCAATTTAATACAAATTTAAGAATGTCCAACTGTTCAAAACGGGATGGCTCATGCCTGAACAAAAGTCTTAATTGGAACCACTCAAAGTAACCTCCATACACAAAATTTCATCTAGAAAGGGATGCAGTATTGCTTGCACTCTCCCCTCAAGCTATTACAAACATGAACAGATTCTGCTTTTCTCTACTACAAGCAAGTCAATGTGCAAAGTAAATGCTTTTTATACTCGTTCAAACTTTTTCATAAGACCAGATTTTGAGAAATTATTTCTAGTGCAATAAAACAAAATACTAAATTTTCATTTGTTTTCTTTAAAATTCTTGTTTTTTAATCTATTGTCACATTTTTATAATAGTACAATTTGAGGACCAGTGTCTAGGGTCTAGTGAGCCAATTAACACATAATGAAAATAATCTATAAGCCCTATTTCATAAACCCACTGAGATTCTTCAGTCTAGGCCTGGGTTGCAGACCAATATGATAAGCAAGTGAGTCCCCACAAATTAATTATTCCTTATCACA
Source organism: Gracilinanus agilis (assembly GCF_016433145.1). Taxonomy (NCBI): domain Eukaryota; kingdom Metazoa; phylum Chordata; class Mammalia; order Didelphimorphia; family Didelphidae; genus Gracilinanus; species Gracilinanus agilis. The sequence continues at coordinate 634,516,932 of NC_058132.1, forward strand.
CTTAGTTTAAGCAAGAATTCTTCTTAGAGAAAACTTAAAATACGCTACAGTAAGAATCAAGTTGTAGTGAATGGGTGAGGTTTCAGATGTGATAAGAGAGAAAGAAGGAAGGCATGGTGAAGGGTTTTATGATTTCTAATCCAGAATGGTTATGAAATCTTCACATTTCTGTCAATACAGCTTCAAACAATCAGAGCCAACGTGGCTTTCAAATACAAATAGCAAAATCGAGCAAAGCCATGGTAACTTAAATAAGACATTTTAGCTGCATGCTTTCAACAAAATTCACTCTTCCCTATTGAGCCTGAATTTGGCCTCAATCTCCACAGAGAATGAGTGGATCACATTTAATAACAACATAAATTACCCTTTCTGCAAAAAAAATACTACAAATATAATCTACATTTTATTATTTTTGTATTTTATTTGTTTTATTTTACATAAAATATATATTTACAATTGAAAAGTATGGTGATAATTATATTTTTTACTAATCTTGCCATCTCCATCAATACTTCATCCTGACAATTCAGCTGGAGGGGCATTTTGCTAATTTCTAAATAAGGTAGAGGAAGAAGTAATTCACAGCAAATATAAAGGATTTTCCACTCCCAGCCACATAAATAGTATTTAGCTATAAAACTTTAAAAACCACATTTATGTGTTAAATTATTTAGGCAAGCAGAATGCTTCCAAATTGTATTGTTTTGCAAGGTTCCTCATGGAAACTTCACCATTTATCATCCATGTACTTCTGTCTTTTTTCTACTCAGCGACACAGCATGAATAAACCTTCATTTCCCATTGAAACATCACTATGTGGAACAGTGTGATGAAATGAGACACAGGAGGAGAGTTTGTGTTATACTCCGGTAAACAGTTGGTCCACAGGAATGATAGCATTTTCTGCTGTGACTGATATATCAATTGGAAGTCCTGAGATGTAACTGCATTGAAAGCCGGGGTGTCACTTGTGATGAACTGTATGCATGTGAAAAATTACAGGTAATATGGTTAAGCCCACTGGGAGGTTTCAGCCCAGGCCTGGGCGGCAGACCAATATGGTAATGGGAGAGAGTGATTTCCTCCCAAATTAATGATTTCATGTCACTGATTTCATTGAAGCAAGAACTTTCCTTAGAGGAGCCTTAAAATGTGCCACAAAAGAATGGGAGGGTAGTGAGTGAGGTCTTGGGAGCCAAGATAATTTTCACACAATGAGGTTTTTCCTCCCACAAGTTCAAAGAGTTTTCATTAACATGAAAGAGATGAAGGTTTGAGAAATAGAGAGATTTCCTTTGATAATCTAGAAGAAAGAAAAATCTATCCTCCTTGACTTGAATGAAGAAAGCATGCCCACTTCTGTTTTACAACATACTCGGCAAGTGTATACACCGCAAAGTCAGAACGTCCCAAAAGTATTAGTGCGGTTTTGTGGCCACCCTATATTTCCCAATCTCCATGACTCTGTAAGCATGAAAATCAGTTTTCTGAATTAAATGGAAGATTAGAATTGCCTGCTGACCACTCTAAATACTTTACAGAAGAATGGAATTCATTACACCAATAAAATGCATTAAACAATAGAAAGTTTATTTTTAAATATTAGAAATAGTTTCATTTAAGTGTGCACAATTTACCCGCCCCCCCCAAAAAAAAATATGGATCAGAAAGCTTAAAATTTAAACATGCTTCATGATTGGCCTAGATCTAGCCCATTTGTAAAATAATAATTCTATTCTGTATAGCAATGACCTTAAAAACAGCAATATTAATTTGCCATTTCGTTGGATTCCAAGAAAGTATCACTTTGTAGACAAAATGGTTGTTTGATGCAAGAGTTCTTTGATAAAAGATATGTTAATAGAAGCACTGATGGGCAGTGTGGTGTAATGGATAGGACTTATCCTCAAAGCTAAGAAAATATATGTTCGAGTCCTGCCTCTGTGTGAGACACTGCAAGTCATTTACACCCTCAATGTCTGCAAAGTAGGTGCAAGAATAGCACTGCCAGGGGAAAGTTCCCTATTCAATAGAAATTACAGATCTAGTCCTAGCCAGTGAAAACAGCTTTAAAAAGAAAGCCCCCAAATGGAAGAGATGCAGAGCACAATAATAATAAAAACCATTAACTGAGTCTACCAATTGATATCATTTACATTTCTATAATGCATGTAGTAGACTTCAATTTTAAAGATAAAAGTAAATTGAGTGAGGACGTGACCATCAAAGATATAAAAGGTAGCATGGGAAGAACAATGGCTTTCATGTCAGAGGACATGGGTTCAAATTCACACCAACCACTTACTACCAATGTGACCTTGGACAATCTACTTCACCTCTTCTTTTCCCAGTAAAATGCTGGGGTTGGACTAGGAGCCATCTAAAATTTCTTTAGCTCAAAATCCATCATCCTATAAGCTAATAATGACACTTTATGGCACCTGACAGAATTCTATAACAAGAGCAAATTCCAGAAAGACTAAAAAAGTTAAACTAATTCAAACAGGCAACATTTATATAGCACTACAAGATGTGCAAAATGCTTTACAAATATTACTTCATCTGATGCTCCCAATGACCCTTGGACATGCTGTTATTATCACCACTTTATGGATAAGGAAACTGATAGAGACAGAGGTTAAACGACTTCACCAACTTTATATAACCAGTCTGAGGCAGGTTTTGAATTCAGCTCTTCCTGACTCCAGGTCCAATGACCTACCTACTACACCACCTGGCTGACTCTATAAGGCAGTTGGTTGACCAGAGGATCAACAGCATTGCAGGGTCCATACAGACCTTTGAGCTTGGTGGCCACGTTTTCTAATTTTTTGTCCCTTGTGTGAAAAAGTGTGCTCTGGTGATAATAGATGCTCATTAAATTTGTTTTTAGAATACAATTAATTTGGGAATGTGTTGTACACAAAGAGGCACTTAGTAATTTCTTTATTGAATAGGATCCCAAGCTGCCCCTTCAGTAAAAGCCGATCTTTTCAATATCAATATTCTACCAGTGATATTATTTGATTCCAAACCATAGACACCACAATTAATGAGATATACCAGATACAGATCTAGTCCTTAGGCAGCTATGTGATGGGTGGATAAAGAGAATGGGGCTTGTAGTCAGTAAAACCTGAATTCAAATCCAGCTCAGACACTCACCAGTTGTATGACTAACCCTGTGAAAATCATGCAACCTGTCCTCTTCAGCTTCCTCAACTGTAAAATGAGAGCAGCCCCCTCACAAGTCATATAACATCTGTTTGTCTCAGTTTCCTCTACTATAAAATGGAAATAATAAAAGTACTTTCTTGTAGAGTTCTGATGAGGAGCAAATGAGATGATATTTGTAAAGCACCTTAACACAGTGTCTGGCACATAGTAGGCACTTAATCGATGGTTTCTTCTCTCCCTGATCACATAATCTGCATTATATTCAGATCGTTCAAAAGACTTTCAGTGGCTCTATGACTGTCTCAAGAGCAAAAATCCTCTCGATCTTTTGCAATCCAGCTTCTGTCACCAACGCCAGATTGAAATTGTTGTCTCCAAGGTCAATGATTTCTGTATTGTCAAAGACAGAAGCCTTTTCTCAATGATCATCCCTTCTTGGTCTCTATGCAGAACTGGACACTTTTGACCACTACACCCTTCCAGATACTCTCTCTTCCTTGGGTTCTTCATTCCTCTCTAAGCTTGTTCAGTCTTCATTGTAGGCTTATCATCTATATCCTATAGCCTGGGTGTGATTGTATCCCAGGACTCAGCCCTGACACTTCTTTCTCTACATTCTCTCCTATGGTCATCTGACCAGATCTCAGGGATTTAGCTTATATGAAGAACCTCAATGACCTTTTCCTCCTTGTGGAATCTTTATGAAATGTCTCCCTCCCAGCGCTCACGAAGCTTGGGCTATGATTATTATAACTAGCATTTATATAGCACTTCAAGAGTTGAAAAATATTTGACAAGTATTATCTCATTTGATCTTCATAACTCTGGGAGGTGATTCCTATTATAATCCTTATAATAATTTATGAAAATAAATTAATAATAATATACACATAACATATAATATCATATGATAATATATTACTAAGATAGGATAATAAATAATAATAAAATAATGAATGAATGAATAATTTATGTAAATGAAACTGAAGAAAACAGAAGGCAAATGATTTGCCTAGGGTCCCAAAGCTAGTAAATTCCTGGAACCTAATTTGAGTTCAGGACTTCCTGACCTGATGTTCAGCATCCTCTGTTCCAGTTAGCCACCTCTGTCATGGATATAAATGCTATAGAACTTCTTTAGGTTTATTTGAAAATCTTGATAATGGTGTGTGGTTGACTGGTTTATGTTTGCCTCACTAAGGATCATAAGTACTTTTAGTACTATTGCTCTGTAAGAACCTCCATTTCCCCTCATGACCCAGCACTTATGCCCTTCTTACCACACACCAGGCATGACAAGCGGTTTCCTAATTTGGAGAGTTACAATGGCTCGGCACCATTAACTGATAAAATTAGCTTGCCTGACAAGTAGGGATCCTTATCAACACCACTGAATCCAATGGTACAATACACTAAAATGAAAACCATTAAGTAGTTGAACCCAGTACCTCTGTAACTTAAAAGATAGGAGGTCTTATATAAAACATAAGTTTAGAATTCATTTATCCCATGAATAATTCTGTTCAATGTTAAAAAAAAAATCTTTCTTCTTATCCAATCAGTGAGCTTAACTGTCATAGTTTTTAAGGTGGACAGGTCCACAGAAACCACAGACTCCACAAATCAATGATTTACTTCCTTTCTTAAACCTTCCCCAAACATTTTAACCAATGTTGTCTACTCAGAACTTAAAATATCTCATCATAATTTATATTCACAAATATAAGCTGTCAACAAACTCTCTTATCTTATTACTAATACTAAAGTTACTTCATGATGTTCCCAATATGTGTGTATGCATTCATGTATACATATTGCTCAGATATTTCAATTATTTCCAACCTTTTATGACCCCATTTGATGTTTTTTTTTTGGCAAAGATACTGGAGTGCTTTGCCATTTTCTTCTTCAGCTCATTTTATGGATGAGGCAACGGAGGCAAACAGAGTTAAGTAAATTACCAGGGTCACACAGCTAATAAGTGTCTTTTAATCTCAGGATTTAAACTCAGGATTAAACTCAGGAAAGTCAGATTTAAACTCGGGAAGATGAATCTTTCTGACTCTTGGTCTAGCGCTCTATCCAGCATATCACCTATCTGGGTGCACAGGACATTCAGGGAAGAATAATTCATTTGGTATGAAGACTTGCCAACCACATTTTCAGGTCTACTTTCCTCCTTTGGTGTCCACCTGCCACTCAGCTTGTACCTACAGCTCTAAAAAACTGTCCCATGCACAGTAGCCACACCCTGGTAAAGCATCTTCGCAGGTGGACTAAACCAGGTTGAGAGTAACCAACAAATCTAACACCTGGGAGTGAGTCAGGGGGATGTTTCTACCCCAGGCTTACAAAAATTTCCCCCAGCAGAAGGGGCAAATGAGAAAAATTTGTTCTAATGGCCATGAAGGCCAATGGAAAAGCAAGTGCTATGGAGCACTTAATCCTTGGGTAGATGTTGAAAAAGCCATGGTCATCCACTGCATTTGAGGGCATCACGAGTTATCTTAATTTTTGTCTTGCCACTGAACTTCAATGTCTCTGCAAGAGAGAGTGAGGCACATTTATTGTGCCTACTGTGTGTCAGATATTACGTTAAATATAACATAAAAAGAAAGAAAATTCCTGTCCTCAAGAAGTTTGGGAAGACAATATCCAAAGAAAGTAGGAAAGGAAAAGGGAAGGAAGTGGGAGGGGGAGAAAGTACTTGGGGAAGCCAAAGTCCAAAATTAGTACAGCCACGTGAAAAATGAGGAGACATCTGAGGAGATTCCTTTCCTGTTCCTTCTCCTTAAATGGAGACATTTATGACCTCATCCTCAATCAGAGGCTGAATATGTAACCACCTGGTGGCACTGAGGACCTGATCCAGGCCCTCATCACCTCTCAACTATTGCAAAGGACTTCTGATTGCTCTTTCTGTCTCAAGTCTCTCCCCTCTCCAATTCATTCCCCATTAATCTATCAAAAGGCTCATCATTAATTTCAGATCTGATCACACTGTCCTCCTAGTCCATAAAATCCAGTGGCTTCTAATCACCTCCAAGATACAATATAAAATCCTCTCTGACTTTTAAAATTCTTGATAGCTTCTTTCTTTCCAGTCTTCTTACATCTATCCTCCACATATTCTATAATCTAGTGACACTGGTTTCCTTGATGTTCCTCAGACAAACTACCCACTGTCTCAACTCCATGTATTGTCACCTGGATTTCTTTCTGTTCTCATCTCCATATTCTGGATTCCATGGTTTTCTTTAAGTCAGTTAAAATTCCACTTTTTGCAAGAAGCCTTCCCTGACCCACCCCCTCCCCACCTCTGAGTTCATCTCTAATTTATCCTCTATTTATCTTGTTTACATATACTGTTTTGCATTTTGTCTCCCCCCCCCCCTTAAGAAGAGGGTCTGTCTTTAATTTTCTTGGTATCTTCAGCCTTTAGCACAATGCCTTGGTTCCTAAAATGGATGTTTGTTGACAACTTGATTCCAGTTGACAACTTGATTCCGCTACCATTTTAACAAACTCCACAAGCCCTTCTATAGTTGAGAAGTAGGAATAGTCCCCATGATTCTAGTGTGACTGTAATGAGTAGGTCTTTTTTAGACATGGCCATAGGTTATAAGGAAGCATATCAAGGACTTACTCTGATACAATACCTACAAGTGAATCTACAGTTTCATTCAGATCAGATCTGAAATAAGGAACCTAAAGTTAGGAATGTTCATTTGTTAACCATTATTATGCACAAGATACTATGTTCAGGATGCAAGAAGAAAAGAAAAACTACAGCCACTAACCTCTAGGAGCTAAGCTCAAGTGGTTGACGGGGAATTAAAGATTTATATCTATGAACGGTTCATGTTAAAGTGAGATGTGTAAGAGAGGCAAAGCAGAGGAGCCTAAGAGGAGAATGAGGGATCATGTCTGACTGAGGAGATCGAAAGAGGTTTCATGGAGATGGTGGTGGCCAACTCAGGTATTAAATGAAAAGAAGTATTTTAATAGCTTGAAGACATGGGGCATAACTCTGTTCTAGACATGCCCAATTATACAGAATTGAGGAAAAGGCAGGAAAAAACCAACAACAAATAGATAGTTGTCCCATCTGTTTACAGTGTAGACTACATTAAACCCAGTTGGAAATATTGGAGTCAGATTGTACAAGGCTTTGAATGTCAATGTATAGCACTATTAAAAATTCCCTTTTCCCCATCCCTACCTGAGCCAAGAAAGTTGTAGGTAAACATATGTAATTCCTATATGCTTCAGGCCCAAAGAAGCTTTTGATAGTTCATGTGTTACTTATACAAGCTTTCTTCCCAAGACCAAGATTCCTGAGTTCTAGTATGTCCACTGAGAAGGAAAAAAATTGAGAAGGAAGCAAATGTTTGTTCACTTTAATAGGTTAGCAGCCAAGAAATGGCTTCTCCCAGAAGAGCTCATAATCCCAGATGTCCTACTCAACTAATTTTCTTGGAAACCAATCAGGGCTTGTCTTAATCTTCTTAATACATTCTATAAAGGAAGAAACATGTTGATAAATTGATTAAGGAATTTCTCTGATCATAACCCATCTTCTCCCACACACCTACATATGGTGACTATATATCTACCTTCACAATATGGTGGAAATCTTAAGGGCAAAGGGCTATTTTTCAGTTGCTAAATTTTACTTGCTAAATTATTGGACTTAAACATTATCATGCTTAGAATTTCCTTATACCTATGAATCAGTGCTTTCCGTACAAGAGCAATTAAATGGAGGGGTTTTTTCCACTTCAGCACTTTCCTTTTATATTTTTTATTTTGAAATTTGTTTCTTTATTCATATTTTCATTCCATCAATCACCACCATCCACACACACATCAAAGTATTATATCTTTTTGGAAAACAGAGTAAAAGCTCACTGATTAGAAAATGTCTAAACAAATTGTGGTACATCAATGCTATGGACTTCTCAGTAGAATATGATGAATACAGAGAAGAATGGAAAATATAGATGAAGTCTTGCAAACTTTTTAGAAAATTAAACCATGAAAAAGGCTCCATTTGGATCTTATGTACCTTTCTACTATCTAAATATCTTTTTGCTTAGCTCCAGACTAGAAATCCACTCTTTGTTGTGACTACAAAAATTATAAGCAGAAAGAACATTAGCAAAACAATCAAAACTAAATGTTCTAAAAAACACAGAGTTCGAGCTTGGCCCTAAAGAAGAGAAAGAACTTTCTTCTCTTCTTTACAAAAGAAGGTTTTGGATAGAATGTCAGACTTGGTTGTACTGACTCAAAGTGATAAGTTGTATTCAACTACTTTTATTTCAATTTTTTAAAAGATGATTCTCTGAAAGGGATGTAGATGAAAATACATTGGAAAATAGAGATAATTTTAAAACAAGATATCAGTGATTTAAAATTAATCAATCAACAATCATTCATTTATTTATGTGCATAGGATGTATCAGATAGTTGCTGAGAACAAAAAAGACAAAAATGAAATAATCCCTTCAAGGAGCAGTAATAGTATGAGGGGGGAGAGACATAACGTTGGAAAAAATAAACACAAGGTAATGGGGGAGGGCAGTACTATAACTTGGGGAAAGCCTCATGTAGGAAATGGTGATCTGAGCTTTAATTCTAAGCTAGTGGATAGAAGTGAAGATGCAATGTATTCCAGGGATTGGGGATAATCTTTTTAAAATCATGGAGCCAGATGAAGTATCATTTGAGAAACAGCAAGGCTTGACAGAAGAGTATTCAAAAGGGAGTAATATTCACATATGAGGCTAGTAAGGTAGATTGGAGCCAGATTGTAAAAAGCTTTTTATTCATTCTGGTTATATCAGTCCCATTTTATTCTTCATTGACTTAAAAAAAAGGTTTCATGAATTTAAAACTAATGAAAATCTTTTGTGAATTTCTTTGGGGGAAGAGAGTTGGAGCAATGTGTGTGCATTTATGAAATGAGATTTTCTTCCTCCTTAAATTACACTATTTTTAATTTTATGTTTGGTTGCCTCCACACAGTTCTAAGGAGTAAATGTGACACCTGCCTATGTTTCCTTTAAAATGAACATCAAAAATGACAAAAATCAAACCCATCCCCAAACTCATACTGTTTGCTGCTTTCAGAGGGGTAAACCTCTACTCATGAACTGCTGGACTTGATTCCATCACAAGCATCTTCTCCTTCTTCCCTCCCTCCTGGAGGTTGGATCTCTTTCTTCTCCTACTCCAAAACACCACATTATCAAGATTTTTAGTCCAATCAGACTTAAGTGTTCCAAACTTACAAAGGGTTGTAACTTTAAACATATACAAACAGAAACACATACACACACTAGATTAACCCCAAAATGTTGTAAATTCACATGAAAAATCTTAGATAGCCTACTCTTTTCTGGTTCAAATTTAAACAGAAGGTACCTTAAAGATAGATCTCTTTTTTATAGTCCTTAAAAAGACGGCATATAATAGCTACTTAATGTTTATTGACTGAATGATTATTTGGTGCCAATTTCTATTATTTCCATGGTACATATTAGTATATTTTGATATACAGACTCCAAAACTTTTCTCTCGATTTAGTATTGTTCTATTGTCAGACCTTTTGGGAAGGATTTCTCAATCCCCTTCATTGCTGCTGCTCTCTCCTTCCTCCTCAGCAAGTTCATCTTTTCATTCCTGCAGTCAATAACTCAACAAGCCTTTACCACATACCAGGAACTGTGTTGGTACTAATGATAACAAAGAAAAAGTGAAATAGTCTCTTCTCCTTAAACAACTATATTAAATCAAGGGAAATGATATGTATGAATACACAGAATAGATGCAAGTGAATTTTCTGGGTGTGTGATGGGAGAGGAACTAGGAGCTTTGGAATCAGGAAAGGCTTCACATAGTAACTTGCAATTTAACTGCCTTGAAGGAAGCTAGGGATACTTAGAAGCAGAGGTAAAGAGAGACACATCACTTTAAACATCATTGCTAAGCAATAGAGAGACGGAAGATGAAATGTCACATATGAGGAAGAGAAAGAAGACCAGTTTGGTCAAACCAACTCCCATGGTTACTCTAGCCTAAAGGAAGTTTGGTGACATAAGAGTAGATGATATGTCCCCGCCATTTTAGGACAATGGCTATTTTTCATTTCATCTTTATAGCCCTAGCACAGTATCTTGTACATAGTGGGTGCAGAATAAAGACTTGTTAGATTGGAAGGGATGGGTAACCATGAAGTTGTCCTCTAACCTCTGTGGTCACTCTTTTAGAACAAACTTCACAAGTATCTGTTCTGCTCAATACCCACGCACCCACAGACAGATTGTCTCCCAGAAATCTGAGATACCAGACCCGTCAGGCATGTCCCTAACTCCATACTCCCAAACCTCAAAGTTCCAAAGAACCGGCTGATCTTGATAAAAACCAAACTCACCCCAATAACAAGTCATCGACTTCCTGTCTGTATCCCATTCCATCAGCAAGCTTTTTCAAGTTACAAATGCAGTCCACCACAATTCTATTTTCAATAAAATTCCAACCAAATGAGATGATAACAAGACCATGATATTTTAAATTGAATGAATTTGAAGATAGTTAAGAATTAGGCTCCCAGAGGAATACTTTATGTCACAAGCTATGAACACTACTGTTTAATGTACACTCATGCTCCATCTGCTTTCTTTTCCATTATTCGACTCTCCTAACCAGTTTCTCATGCACACTTTTCAGCTCCATGCTGTGTTTTCTATTTATTGAATACATTTCTCACTTCAACATTTTTCCACCTGAGCTGGCAGTTGTGGCTTTTATGGCCCTACGCATGCAGGTCTCCCTAGATTATGAACTTCATATCTTTTCATTTGCCTCATGCTTCAGTTGCCAGGCTTAGTAGGCCCTAAAATGTGCAAATTGAGAGGGGTTCCAAGGCAGCCATTGCTATTCTAGGCCATTGACTTGTCATCAATTAGATTAAAACATTGGTTTACAAAAAAATAATGTTTTCTCTTTACTTCATAAAAAATAAAACACTTGGAAAAGGGAACCCAGCTGTGCTAAGAGGCAAATTACTTTATGTGAGTAAGCAAACATTTTCTGGTCAGGGCTACAATGTATTATTCAGGTCCATTTTACTACATCAGTTTTAAAGTAATGGGAATATTATATGTTGTTACTAAGTAAAAGAGGAAGAAAAAAAAGTCCAAAGAGCCAACATGGTTAGTTTTGCTTGCTTATGTTTTATTGGCTTTTCCTGGTATCTATTCTAAGAAGAGTTAATGATAAAAATGTGATCTATAGGACCCTAAGTAATAATATATGCCAGAATGAAGATGAAGTTGCTCGTTTTCATGAGGCTGCAAAACTCTATACAGATTAAACAACAACAACAACAACAAAAAAACCTCATCAGCAGGTGATTTTAATCCATGCCTTATTTATTAGCCTTTGACGCCAAGCAAAATTCAGAATATAGTTTTTTACTTGAATATGTGCTTCTCTATAGGAAGAAATAGGATGGGCAACAGAAACAGATAGAGGACTGAGGAGTGATTAGCATATGAACTAATATTCTTTACATTTCAAAAGATCATGCTTATGGTATAAGTCACCCAACGCAACGATAACTCTTAAAAAAGTTTTCAATGTGTACAAGTATTCTCTCAGCAATGAGAGAGTCAAAGAAATACTTAGCTCCCACTGGACAGGTGATTTGTTGGGCTCTTCGCCCCTAAGGATCATATGCATTTCCTTCTAATTGTTGGTTGTCGGCCCAACAAATAATTAAAAACATGTTCCTCGATCGCCATCTTTTTGATGCAAATGTAGGACAGAATATTATCAAAAAGCCAGAAATGACAAGTGCCAGTTGTCTTGGTGCAAAAGTAGCATTTATATTTCCTGCTGGCAGATGCATTTGCCAAGAAATGTCTAATGTAATAAAATTAGACAATTTAACCAGCATGGTGGATTTGTCCATTTTTGCTGTCAAGCATCGACATTGGCACTTAACCCCAGTAGAAAGAGACATATGATGAAATGTACAATGTAAGATCCAAAAACCATTCGTGCCTGTCAAATAAGATAGTTTTTACTAGTATACTTTACAACATACACGTATGCATGTATATGTATAGATGCAGATGTGTCATAACTCACGAGCTATAGACCATTATGTGATTTCTATTGTGGATGCACTTGTTTCTTTAAAGAGGAGGCAGGAGTCCCTGGTAGCCTTTGCTTTGGCTGTTAAATATGTCCCAGAAAGTTAAATAATGCACAAAATATACAGTGATCAGCCAAATGCTGTCTAACCCTATCAAACACAGGTCAATGCCATCATAGCAGCCATCTGAAATCTCCTCCACTGGAGCTGGTGAATGCTGGAGAAACCCAGAAAGCTCAGAATGGAGACGGAATTACGCTCTCATTGTATAAGTAATCAAACTGTGACCTGTGGGGTTAAAACCTATAATTGGAGTGATACTTCAAAGCAATGACTACTTTTTCAGTGCTATTTTGTGCAGCCAGATAGGAAGATGACTTGTTGGGATTTTTATTGGCCGGCAACAGAACTGCAAAAGTGATATTTTCAACAGCTGCTGGTGCATTTGTGCTCTGACAAATTAGAGGCTAAATCAGAGCATTAAAGAACATCAAAGGCTTAATTTAATGCAAAAACAAGTACTCCAACTGGATCTATTTTACAGTGAATTAATAATGCAGATTTATACAGAATGTGAAGCTTTTTTTAAGAGGTTTCAAAGGGCCAATTTTTACTTACAACTCAATTTGTTTTATTATTTTAAAGACAAATCTTATGCAAACTCGCCTTTGCTTTTTAAAAAAATAATTATAGAAAAATGATGAAAGCATTCTGGACTGGTAATCATTGAAATGTTTATTGATTACCAAAAACTATGTACATGTCATTTTTAATTTAGTGGCATATTTAATAGAATTGCTGAATTTTTGGAACAAGAGCACGCCTATTAAGCATATACATATGGTGATACAAATGATGCCTTCATTTATCAAAAGCATTTCTTATCTATTTGTAAGGCTTTGAATATGCTCTTCTGAGATGAATGTTGGAATAAAGTTCTGGGATGAGTTCTAGTTTCATTTTTGCAATGATTTGCATGTGACTGTGTAGCTTTAGTATTCTACTAGAGGATAGGGACTGGACCTGTGATTTTGTGGCACAAGGAATTCCCAGAAGATACCAGCTCTATCAATGTTAGTCTGCATATTCTCTGCAAAAATTAGAGTTTTAAGAGAGTTGCCCAAAGAATCTAGAGGATAAGTGGCTTGCTTCGAGTGACCCAATCAGTCCGTATCAAAGGCAAAACTTGAATCAATGTCTTCCTGGTTCTGAAGCCTCCTTTCTAATCACTGTGCCATTTATGGCAAATATACATAAAATAAGGGAAAGTCTAGCAAAGTGTTCATGTAGAATGTGTAAAGAATCCATATTTTACATAGCTGGATGTGGCAAATATAAGCAAGATAAAAATGCTGTTTTATCAACCTACACAATATGAAGGGATATTGATAGGTTTTGTGCATTTGTGGGTACAGACACCCTAACAATAATAGTTATTATTAGAGGATAGGGACTGTAAATATCCAATGAAATTCTTGAAACAAATTTGAGAGTAAGCAAAAAATTCAACTTATAAGCAAAGACAGATTAATAGCAAAGAAATAAAACTCATGGTATTATTTATTCTGTTGAAGGTTTGGGGTATGTGAAATGACTATTCTATGAAATAAAAAAAAATCTTCACATCCTTTGTCCCTAACCCTTAAAATCTCAGGGAAAGACACAGACTGAGTGACTGGAATGTGATCTAGGAGGTATAAATGTATCTAACTTTATACTATTTTTTTCTTCCCAAATTCTAAACCTGATCTTTGTCTCTGATATATTTTTTGTCTATGACAGGTCTCTCCAAGGATGACCTTTTCTCAGAACATGTTGGCAATGGAGAAGAGATGAAAAAAACATCACTTGCCAACTTCTCTATATCAATCATAGGACTCACAGTCATTCTGAAGGGGGGGGGGAGTAAAAAATGTTCCAGTTTTTCTAGAGTTTGGCATATCCCATCATCTATTGAAAAGAATAGTTCATGTAGCAATATAATAATTGGGTGAAAGCATTTTTAAACTGTACTTCTTCCAAACAAATCACGTAGACCAGTAAATATCCTCTAAATTAATGTCGTTTTCTTACTCGGCCTAGTAGAATAAAAGAATTGGAAGCCATTACTGTCCATATTGCCACTGAGTGAGAAAACAGACTGTGTGCTAACTCACTCTGCTGAAAAGTACACAAAATATCAGAATCCTGATGTAAACAGAATTCCCAGTTTGAAAAGAGTGAATTTTGCACCCATTATGTATTACAATAACCCCCCTTCCTCATTAATTTTACTGAAGTCTCCAGATGGGAAACAAAATATTAATTTTGTTCAGCCTTAGGCATTGTTGACTGTTAAGGTACTCACTAAATCACTGATCTTATACGCATTAATATTAGATTTCTGCTATAAAAATTTAGGACCCATGGGTATAGGGTTCAGTTTGTCATAAGTATAATTAATTGTTTTTAGAAATGATTAATTTGTCAAAATGGCAAAATATATATATATATTGGGCTGCCAAGACTCCTGAGCAAACTAGCCTACCTTAAAGTCATGGTAATACTCATGAAATTATGCAAATTAATTGACTCTTTCAATGTTGCATAAAATGCTACTTCTACTACAGTGCATGGAACATTAGGCTGTTCACCCAACAAAAAAGTTGCATTTTAAAGGCTGGAATCTTTAGAAGCGAGGCCTTATGGTTGAAGATCCACACAACTACAATCTATTTTCCTACAAAGCATTAGGCTTTCAAGCATTGCACATGACTTGTGCTGGTGATTACCATTTTTTCCCAAGCAACTGTCAAGGAAAAATCAGAAATGTTTTGTGAGTGTGTGTGTGTATGTGTGTATCCGTTTCCCTTCTTGTCTGAGACAAAGGAAGACAAGAGATTTTCCCTGTTCAGTCATGCTAAGGGGAAGTGATGTTTGCTCTTATAAATATTGTAGCAATGAGTTTTATGGAGAAGGACTCATTTACAAGCCCTAAAAACTGGGATACACTACATTAAAATCTAAAAGATTCACTTAATTATGTGAATTTAGCTCAGTTTGTCTACAAAACAGTAAAAACCAATGGTAGAAAGAAAATGGAGGGGGAAAATAACAACCAATGCTTTCAGAATAATTGTCCTATTCAAAAATAAACTTGAATCCCACCATTTCAAGATTATAATCAACATACTAGCTCAATCAGAAAATTATATTTAGAGGGTCTTTTTGACACAACAAAATATTTAGTTTGGTTTGGTTTTCTCAAGCACATTATTGTCTTAAACAATCAGGAACAACTGAGTAAAACAGATGACCGATAGATTATATTTGCTATTAAAGTCATCATCCATGTCCCAATATGCATTTATCAAACCTGCTGTAAGAAAATAACAGTTCAGCCTACTGACAATTTAAGTCACCGCTAAAGAGCTATAATCAAAGGAAGGCCTATATCCCCTGGTTTGAAACAGTTCGAGGCCAGGAGACAAATGAAACGTGAGCAATCAATGCGTATGGTTAGAGGCAACGACTCCTGGCCTTGGTCTAACAGACAAGTATTAATTTTCTGCTCGCCTCTGTCAATATTATTTCATCAATGTATGTATCAAAAACCTATTATGATGATGAAATCTCATTCTTCCTGATTTTTTTTAATCATGGCTGCCTTCCTCATTTCTACTTACCCTCTTCTGAAACTGACCGTGTATTTAGCTTCACATTTTGACCCTTTTTCCTTAGGTTCACATGCTACAAAATATATTTATGGTGATGGTGGGTGGGGGGAAGATTCCATTCTTTGCATGAAAAACAGAGATAATAATCTACCAACCTCCCAGGGTTGTTGAGAGAAAAAAATGAAATAGTATTCATAAAGTACTTTGCAAACCTTAAAGCATTTCATAAATACTAGCTATTATTATTTATTCAAAATAGAATCACACTGGGCTTGAACTTATCAAGAATATTGTGATAAAATATGTAATATGCTTAAAATAATTTGCAAACCTCAAAGCTCCATATAAATAGTATTATAAATGCTATTATTGTTGTAAAATTAAACCAGTATGTCTAATTTTAAAAATTGCCCACCTTAAGGTAGAGTCTAGAAAAAAATGGCCATCACAAGATACACTGTTAAAAATAATTAGTAACACATGTTGGACATTGTTATCATAAAATTCTAAAATCGGAAATATACATTTTAGTTCATATTTCTTAAAATATCATTTCATTTTGTGATTTCATATTTAATCTGCCTTTTTCTTTGCCCTGAAATATTTATCTTTGTTGATAATTAAGCACATAAAAAATAAAATTTTAAAATATATTATTGATTTACAATCAGTTTTTCTGCACACTCTGCTTATAGTGGACATATCATGGAAGTATTTATATAAGGTTTGTGGAAGAAGATAAGACAAGAGAGATGCTAGATCTCATAAATCATGCTTTTGATTTTGCAGAGAGAATTTAGTACCTTGTGAAATTGAAGACAATGGGATAGTCTACTTTTTTACTACTTTTACCTATAATTGCACTCTCTCATTGAAGGTTAGAGCAATTGAAGTTGATATAAATATAATGGCATCACTCAACTGGGAACTGGACGACAGGGAAAAAAATTCAAAGCCAAACATTCCACCAAATTCACATCTTCAACAAATGATTAATGAATATGTCAATTACATTGAACATAATGGTATGCAAAAATCAGAAATTAGTCAATAGAAATTCAAGAACTTCTGCAAAGTATCATCCACAATTCTCTACACTAAAGTTATGTCTTGGCTAGTCCATATAGACAGCCATGTTTTTATATTCTCTTTTTTAAAAAGAATATCTGAAAATTGGCCAAAATTTTATTTGGGATTTTTATGTATGAAGAGGCATTCCTTAAAAGATGGAATAGGCATTCCCTCCTCTCTGAGCTGATTTCAGTTAACATTCCTAGAAGCATCTAGAACAAAGAATCGGTTCATATCCTAGAAGCATGTTACAGGAACAGTGAGAATCAGAACTGGAATAGCATTTTACTCATGCTGGAAACTGCTGCATATTAACATTCATGGAGCTCCCAGGAAAGCCCTCGAGGAAGGGATTTTAGAATCTTAGCTATCTATGACTGTCTGAAAAACATACATGTTAGAAAGCTGGGGTTTATTTTATAAAGTCAGGAAAGTATGGATTAACAGTCTACCTATAAAAGAGTCAAAACAAGACATAATCAAAACCTTAAACCTTATTACATATGACAGATGCGTAAACCACGTCCATGGCCAGATACCCCACTGCCACATTGTCAACAAACAAGAGAAAAATACAGGACCTTGGACTTCTTTACTTATGACTAACAGAGCTTGAATAACTAATGGTGATGTTCAATGTGATATGCAACCCGCCATTTACATGGATCCACCCCTCTCTTCAACCTAGAGAAGAAATTTGGCAATAATTACCAGAGCTCCCCTAAATGGGCCAATCTCTGCAGGTGTACAAACCTGCAGGAGAAAGGAAGAAGGAAAGAAAGGGAGAGAGTGAAAGCTTTCAATAGTTTGGGGTTGTTGGGATTTTTTAAGTACCTACTGAGGGATAGCTAGGCGGTCTTCTTAGCTGTGTGACCCTAGGCAAGTTATTTAACCCTCTTTGCCTAGCTTCTGCCTGCCCTTCTGTCTTAAAGTTGTTACTAAGATAGAAAGTAAAGGGTTTTTTTAATAAATAAAGTACCTATTGAATATAATACATTGTGCTAGGCACGATAAGGAAACAAGATTTAAACAAGACACAGTCTCTTATTTTACACCCTACTAAAGAGCTAACATGCAAGTCTATCTATGCAATGGAACACAGTATTACATAAATTCATTAAAGACATGTTCCTCACAAAGTTATTCTAAGAGGGAGAAACATTACCAATCTCATTGTCCTTTTGGACGTAGTCCAGAACAGTGATCCATTTAAAAAGTTCTGGGGAAGAATGACTGTCTAGGTCAAAAGATTGTCCTCCCCACCTTGCTGGACTTAAAGCAGAACTATGAGTGGCTTTCACAGATTTGTTGCTTCTCCCTCCACTTCCAACATTTTCCTTATATTTGTCAATATTCCTAATATTTTTCTATGTTCTTATTTTAAATTATTTATGGTCCAAAAGTCATTTGCATAATTTCAAAGTCTATGCTTTTTCTGAGTTCAAATCCAACCTTAGATACTTAATGTGTGACACTGGACAAGTCACTTAACACTGTTTGCCTCAGTTTCTTCATCTGTAAAATGAGCTGGAGAAGGAAATGGCAAACTTTTCCAGTATCTTTGCCAACAAAATCTCACTGGAGTCACAAGAAGTCAGACAGGACTGAAAAATGAACACGAAGATATTTCTAGATCACAATCTGTGATCCAATGTGATCATATGATTAAAATTGAATTATTTAGAGAACACATCAGTAATGACCTGGAGTAAAAAGATTAACTGACCTCGTGAATGTCTGAAAAGAGGTCTAAAGCAATACCTGATAAAAACTAAAGCTGCCTTCTGGTTGGCCCATTGCCTCTTGCTTTTCCCATTATAATTCTGGTCCAAATTTCAGAGGATTAAAGGGCAATGATAACAACTGAGGAGAACAGTGCTCGTCATTCACAATTACAGAAGTGCTCAAAATTTTATTTCCATGGCATAGCACAGGCTCAGAATCAAGGAAGAATAGAAATGACTTCTTATGAATGAGGATTCTGCTCTATCCTACCCTTCTCTGAATGTCCACATAAGGACCACTTCAGAGTTTACTGAATCTATGACCCTCCCCTACATATATCTAAGCATCACCTAAATCCAGTTCCTCTTCCTCTTTGCCACACCATCTCCTCTATCCTGAAAGTTCTCAGGTATAGGATTGAGAACAGAGGCAAAAGAAGGGATTACTTGGGGACTTAATGAGCATCAGCCTAAATGAAGAATTCTTGTGCCTTGGGGTAACTTGCCCAGATGTTAATATTGTAATAATAGTTTGTTTTTCTATAAGACCTTGCAAAAAAGCAAAAAAATAATAATAACCCTATAAATGTGATAATACTTACACCAGTATTCCCACTTTATGGATAAAGCCAGCACCTAAATGTGAATGGACCAAACTAGGGTCTCCTAGCCAATAATTTTATTCTATTCTAAACAATTATTTCTGGAGTACCAGCTTTGTGCTAGGTATAAAAACAAAACTAATGCCTTCCCTGCCCTCAACAGGATTCCTTATTCTGAGAAAATGATATGTATACAAATAAACATGAAACAGATGCAGAGACATTTCCAGCAGGAGAGGAAAGAACTAAAAAACTGAATGGGAGAAGAACTACCTACAAGAAAAGCTTCAAGTAAAAAGTGAGATCTGCAAGCCTTAAATAGAGCCAAAGGTTCCAAGAGGCAGGGGTGAGGAGGGAGGACTTTCCAGGATCGAGGGAAGTAAACAGAACTCAAACCTAAGTCTCAACTCTAAGGCCAGTGAGTCTTCCATTGTGACATGATGTCTGGGTGGCACAATGGGATGAGAATCAGGATGGCTTGAGTTCAAATTCAGCCTGAGACACTTATTAGCTCTGTGACTCTAAGCAAGTAATTTATACTTTCTTTGCATCAGTTTCTTCATCTATAAAATGAGGATAACAATATCATCTGCATCCCAAGGTTATTATGAGAAACAAATGAGTCAATAATTATAAAATGCTTAGCATAGTACCTGGCACATAGTAGGTGCTACATAAATGCTAGCTGTTGTTGTTATTGCTGTTGGTCATAGTAGTAATAATGGTATAAAATATATCTCTATAAATCATATAAGCATAGACCTGTAAGGCAGAATGGCATTATAGATAGACTATGAACTTCGAATCAGGAAGACCAGAATTAATATCTTGTCTCAGATGCTTATTAAAGGTGTGACCCTGGAATGGTCACCTAATCTCCAAGCTTCACTTTCTTCATCTGTAAAATGGAGCTAATTATAGCTCCTACCTCTCTGAGTTCTGTAAGGATTTAACAACAATGGATCTAAAGTCTCTTGCCCTTGGAATAGTATCTATTATTATCTATTGTTACTTATTAGAATTCAAATTATAATTATTAATAAGCACCTTATTTGTTAGTTAATATTCATTTGGGTAATTAAAATTAACTAAAGATGTTTGTAAGAACTGACAGGTTGATGAGAATCAGTACAGTCAATTACATACCATAATTCTTGAAGGGTTTTTTGAAATATTTGAGGATAGAGGCTACCTTTAAATATGGCTTCTATGATTTTTATTCCAACAGTAACTACTGGGAAGTATTTTTTGAACTTAAAATGGAATTTTAAAAGTTATGTACATGAAAGCTTGTCAAATAAAACACGAAGCTAAATTTCTCATGGAAAGGTTATTTAGCAATGTGACGTGGTGAATGCTGGGTTTAGAGGAAGGAAGATGAATATTTGAAAACCTTCTAATATTTATTAGTTGTGTGACCCAGGGTAAGTCATTTAACCTCTGTGTGCCTTCCACAACCCATTTGGACTCATAGACAACTTGACCAGTAAGTCTTGATGGAGGAAGTTCTCCATGCTAAAAAAAATCCCAGAGCTTTTAAATATTTGCATAGACACAAAAGAACTTTTAGATGGGAGCTGAAAAAAAACAATTCCATAGGATTACCACAATGGCTACATCTATAAGTGATGTGGTATTTTACCTAAAACATCTTTATTGGCTCTATAGCATTATTTTTTAATTTTCAAAATCATTAAGCATGTGTTACGTGCAAGACACTTCACTAAGCACTTAAGATACAAAGGAAAAAAAAAGGAAGTGGCATTTGTCCTCAGAGAGTTTATATACTATTGGGGGATACTACACTGAATACAACACAATTAAAATATAAAATAACTTGAGGAGCAAGAGTACACTAACAATAGAGATAAACTATGATGACCCTGAGGAATTCATTTTTTCCCAGAGGAATTCATTCATTTTTTCCCAGAGGAATTGGTTTAGAAGAGATTATAAACCTTTGAAGCATATCTTTTACTACACAGTGACATTAAAGTAAGCACTTTTAAAATCCTAAATGGACAATAAATAAAATTGGAATGGAGTCTCATTTTTCAAGAATTCATTATTACAAGGATACATATTACACCCTGGCTTACGTCATGTTCTCTACGATTCAATGATACATAGTGAAATATCCTCACTCCTTAGTATGGCCCTCAATTCTCTAACCTTAATCTTCTTTTCCAGGACTATATCTTACCATTATTGTAGGCACCATCCAACTTCTAGCCATAATGTATTACTCCCTGTTCATGAAATAACTCCTGGACTTCTACAGCTCAGTATCTTTAATCAATGTGGTTCCTTTAGCCTATAATGAACACTCCTATTTCCACTTTCTCCTCCCCTTGAATCTCTACTTATTGATATACCATCCTGCTTACTCAAAATTTATCTCCTTCATCATGTCTTCTTGATACCCCAAACTAGTTATGATCCCCTATAATATTTCCTTTATATATTTACAAAAGGGAAATAAATGTGTATGAGAAAGGTTTTTGAAACTACTTCAAAAGTAATTGTATTCATTTTTCCCAAATGTCAAAAATAGTTCAAAAGTGGAAATTAACTGCTTGCTAAATATCCCTTAAAATACGCCCAAACCGATTTTTACATCATATAACAAAATGCAAATTGGTGATTTTTATTTCCAGAAAGCTGCCAAGAAGATGAGATGCCAAGAAGACAAGAAGCCAAGCCTCCTTCCAGTCTTAATATTTTGAGCTCTCAGAAGGCCAGGAGAAGGGATACAAAGTGAAAACCGTATTGCCTACAAAAAAAAAAAAAAAACACATTAATTTTGCTTCCTTATCTTAACTGGCCCTGGGAGGTTGACGTTCTCATCACTCTCGTAACACTCTACATGACTCTTTCTGGCAGCTGCGCATGCTCAGCATGGGCAATGTGACAAAAGAGAGGCAATGTTGGATTCCCGAAATACTACAAAAGAAGGTTCTGCTACCCCATGCTAAGAGGATGCTATAATTATGGTAGGAAAACATGACTGTTGAAATGCTATTGAATTTCTGATGCTGTTGTACTGGCTGCCTTTAAAGTCAGCCACGACAACTTGGAACAGCCAGATTCATTCTTGCCATGATTTTCGGAAGGCCTGTCACATTCCCTAAGTCACAATGACATCAGTATTTGGGTTTCGGATTTAAAAAGCAAGCCTATCCCTATATTCATTATGTTATGTTTAATCCAAACTATGTTTTAATTCCCAATCTTAAATGAATTCCTGGAAAGGGTTTCAGAGCTATGCTGGATACTGAATAAAAGGTCTTTGGAAGGGATGACTGGAACTGTATTAGAGACATAACTAGCTTGGATCAAGTTAAGCTGACCTGAGCATTGGGGGAGATCTGGGTCCCATTTTTAATGAGAAGTTTACTTTCTTCTATTTTCCAGAGTTCTCCTGGCCACCTGCAAAACTGCCTAACTGAGGCCAAGCTTAGAAGAAAAATAAACTAATGCCAAATATTACAAACCAAAAGAAGACGTGTCTTCATTTTGCCAAGCTTAACCATTTAGATTGGGGGGAGGGGGAAGGGGGGAATCCCAGACAATGTTTTTTGCATGATGATAAATGTTGCTTGACTTTTTTTTAACTAAGCTGATAAAATCATAGTAAATAGAAAAGTCAAAAAGACATGAGTGATATCCTGAAATAATAAATAAATGGCCAATCTTGGCATCAGAAAGACATGGTTTCATGTCTTGTTTCTGACACATAATGGTTGTGTTACTGCTGGCAAGTCAATGAATCTCTCAGTAGCCTCAGGCAACTTTCTAAGACTAAATAACAAGTCAAGTATAGATCTGTATAGATAGCTTTAGCACTAGCAGTTCTTAGTGCCAATGAAAACACAAGTCTAGTCCCTAACTCACCTCAAAAAACAGACAAGCAACAACAACAAAAAAGAAAGTAAATAAACAATTTTTGCCAAGGAAAGAAAATCTGATGGCAAAAACATATAATACATACCAAAGTCAAAAATCAACTATTTGCACACCAAGCCAACTATTCTTGACGATCAAAATGCTTCATTCTTGATCCCCACCAAAAGGGATAATTGAGAGTTTACACAAGCAAACAAAAACACTGAGAAAAGGAAATTCTATAACTCTTAGAGTCTGATTCCCTTTCTGAAATTCAAAAACATCTTCTCATCACTCTCCAAGAAGATTTTTTAATTAAGTTTTCATCAAGAAAAAGATTTTTTTAAAAGCTGAGTTCTTCATTTAGTTAACATTCTCTCCCATGAGAGATTGGGATTTACCTCTGAACCCTTTCTTCAGATAGAGCTGTTTATGTACTTATATTTTTAAGCATGTTGTAGACTGGAGATGCTGTGAAATCCTGGTTAGATTTTTCCCTGAACCCACAAATACCATGTAGAATGTTAAATGCAAAATATCATATTTAGAAGGAAAAAATCAATTAATATTTTAAATACAAGCCATTATTCTTGATCCTGAAGTCAAATTATAAAGAGAGCTTCCTAACTCAGAAATATTATAGGTGGCTCAATGGATTGAGAGCCAGACTTGGAAATTAGAAACCCTGGTTTCAAATTTGGACTTAGACGCATCCTAGCTGTATGACCCAGGGCAAGTCACTTAACTCCCATTGCCTAGCCTTTACCACTCATCTGCCCTGGAACCAATACAAAGTATTGATTCTAAGATGGAAGGCAAGGTGTTTTTTGTTTTTTTTTTAATTCATATAAGATGCTGAAAATTTACATTATAACTGTGGCCACTAATATGCTTCAAGTCAATGTTGATAAAGTACCAACTAAAACCATTAGGAATTAGGTGAAAACAGATCCACAAATTGAATTAAATTATGCCAGCAATTTCTATTTTGGTTTCCCAGTCATTTGTAATTGATGAGACAGACAAATGCAATCTTGTGTCTAACTTGCTTGAGGCTGATGCAAGTAGCATGTGCTTGGAAGTCTTATTTCAGATCCAAACTTGACTGATTGACAAAGTGACATCTGATCAAGGAGGATGATACCAGTCTAATTCTTCTTCCCTAGAATGGAAATTCTTGGCAATAATAAAATCTCATTCTATTTGTTTTGATGAGCCACTCGGTTGCTTATATTTACCTATATGGGGGAGCTGGAGCTTATATTGGAGTGGTGATACTCTAAATAAAATGTGAGTATTCCACTTTGAACAAAAAGCCATCTCTTCCCCCTCTCTCTTATGAAATTTAAATTCATTGGGTTGTAGCACGATATATTTCTCATCTCCCTTCTGTGATGCCCACCAGGGCACCCATGAAAAGAAGATGTATCTCAGTAGGGTTTTCCTTGTAAAATATTTAAATGAAAAATTGAGCATTTTAAGACTTGCACAATCATTCTTTTTCATCATGCAATAAAATATTCATACAATGCAAAAACGCTGCAGTTGTTACAGCATTTTAATTTAAAAAATAAACAATGCAACCATGATTTCCAAGAATACCATGCAAAGGGATAAAGGAAATACCAAGAGAAGGCAAGGAAATTACATTTTTAATCTCCTGGAATTTAATATTTAAGGAAACAACCATTTACTTTTATTTCAAAGAGAAGCCTTTTTTATTAAATAAATCGAGACAAATTCCAACAAGCACCAAAGGGCAGGTTCAGCTCATTTACTTGTTTTATGAATCCTTGTTCCTATAAACGGATATTCTATTCTTCGTTTCTCCATTCCTTTAGTTTGTTGTATGCCCACGCCTGTGATCACAGAGATACATACAACTCTATTAATGTCTTGGTAAGTGATCTGAACTGGTTCTCAAGACTGGAATGCTGGAACATTTGAGAGCTGGGGAACATAACTAAATTAAGAGCTAAAATAAAATTACATCTGAGACAGACTGACCTTTTAAAAAGGTTCTCAGATGAGGTCCTTTTTAGCAACATAATTCACACTTCCTATTTTTGTCCATGATATAGTGAAATGCATGAGCCTCAGTCATACAGAATATTCTACATGGAAAAGGGTTTAGATTTGTTCTTCTTGGCCACAGAGAGTACAGGAAACAATGAGAAAGAGTTGTAAAGAGCCACATGCAAGCTTAATATGAAGGAAAACTCCCAACAATTAAGAGCTAATAGGATATCTGAGAAAGTAGTAAATTGACTCTTGTTAAAGGTATTCAAGCAAATGCTGGATGACCATTTACCAAGGATATTATAGAATATCTTTATATACATATACATATATATATATATAATGTTCCCTACTCAGGAAGAGGTTCACATAGAGGACCACTGAGGTCTCTTTCAAGACAGTGAGGTGGCACAGTAGATAATGCATTAGACCTGGAGTCAGGAAAATCTAAATTCAAATCTAATCTCATACATTTATTAGTTATGTGACCCTGGACAAGTCATTTAAATTTTATTTGCATTAGTGTCCTTAACCCTTATTTACTTGTTTTTATTTATTTTTGTTACATTAAAATTTCCAAATATTCTCTTCCCTACCTTCCCCCAACTCCAGAAGACATCATTTGACCAAAAGAGAAATTTATATATTTTTTTCCATATATACATATGTGTAAACTATGTCTTTTATGTTTCTATTTATCTGTTCTTTCTCTGGAAGTGGGCATTCACAATTTATTCTTGAAACATTATCTCTGTAGTTGTATATAATGTTCTCTTATTTCTCTTTTCATAATTTCATGTAGGTTTTCCATGGGTTTCCATGGTTTTTTTTAATTAGCCTGTGTAACGATGGGATTTGTGCAAGGAGGATAGGACCAAAGGAGCCAGAGAAGGTAGTTGCTGACAGTTGTTGACAGTTGAGACCAGAGAGGATTCTGGGAATTTCTCTGAGGAAAAGGGAGAGAAGAGGGGCTTCAGGTGGAGGACTGGGAAGAGGGAGGAGGAGGACAACCCAGCTCAGATCCAGTCTTGAGGGCTTCCTGAGGATCTTTCTTTTGGAAATTAAAACCCTGATTCCCTGATCAAAGCCATTTCATTACTTCTCTCCCATCAAGACTTCAACCATCGAGTCAGCTAAATTTTTCGGATTCCATTTTGGGAGTGATCTCTTAGTCTCCTTCACCCCTTACCCAACCTTGCTGAGAGACCCCTTTTGGTCTAAACTTACAATTACAGAAAAGGATAGAAACAGAAATAGAAATAGGAGAAGAAGGAAGGGGAGAAGCTTAGGAGTGGGAACCACTAGGGTTCCCACCTAAGTGATGGACCCCATAGAAATAGCAAAGAGGGCACCCCAAAATCCCTCTGTCTTTTACCTCCTTCCCTAATCCCTGATTTGCAAAAAATAAAAAGCCATTCAACAGTCAGATAGCATTCCAGAGTGCCTGAGAGACAAGAGGGGAACCATAACTTGGTCTGGCTGCCTCCATCTTGAAGCTAGACCACCTGCTGTGAAACCAACTGACCTCAGGGGAGGTTTGAGTGAACCTCGTCCTTATTCAGGATCGGATTGGGATACCACATACCTCCTCTTATAGGGGAAGCCTCGCCCCCAACTCCTATGGGGCGGAATGACCATCCAGATCACCCAGTTTCAGAGTGACATCCCCTTAAAGTCTCCCCGTATATATTCGGCCCCAGAGGAGAGTGACTCACCACATAGACTTTCTTTATCTCCTGTCTATCAAACATTCAGGACTGGCCTTTTTAATTGTCAAGCCTGTTAATCAATCATTTCTTATAGCACAATAGTCTTCCATCACAATCGTATGCCACAACTTGTTTCGCCATTCCTTGACTGATAGACATCCCCTTAATTTCCAATTCTTTGCCACCACAAAGAGAACTGCTATAATATTTTAGCACATGTAGTTGTTTTTCCCTTTTTTCTGATCACATTAGGAAAAAACCTAATAGTAGTATTGTTGGGTTGTTGTGAGGATTAAAAGTTAGCATTTACAAAGTGTTTTGCAAAGCTTAAAATGTTGCAATAATGCTAGGATTATTATTGTTATTTTCATGTTCTATGATGTAGTAAAAGTCAAATGTTGCCCAAGATAAATAAATACTGTTAAATAATATAGTGGTATAAAACTGGCATGGCAAAAAAGGAATAGTATTATGAGCTCGTAGCCTGAAAGAACCTAAATTCATGATTCATCTCTGAGACTAACTAGTCAATGGTTTGGCCAGGGTCACTTAACCTTCATGAGCCACAGGTAAAGAATGCTATTAAGTCATAGATGGTGTTGGCCTCTGTTATTAGAAGGAGGACACCACACCAGGAATTCCCCACACTTAAGTGTCTTCCATGTATCTGTGAAATGGAACACTATATCATTCTAAAGTTCTGTGCAGAATATTTATTCTGGGATTAAAGAAACTATGATCCCCCAATAGTTGATGAATAATTTAAAAATGAGTACAGGTAGATGGTACAGTCCTAGAGTCAGAAAGGCATCTTCCTGTGTTCAAATCTGGCTTCAGACACTTACTAGCTTGTGTGACCCTGGGCAAGTCACTTGCCTTCTTTGCTTCTATTACACATATATACAATGACTAGAGAAGGAAATAACAAACCCCTCTAGTACCTGTGTCAAGAAAACCCCAAATAGGGACATGAAGAGCCAGATTTGAGTGAAATGACTGAACAACAATAAAAAAAATTACAAATGAAGAAATGGGGAATTGGATGAATTATTTTTGCTTTCTTTTGAAAATAGAGCTTCCTGGTCTTTGCATTTAATAATCTTTGGTGCTAACACTGCTAAGATCCTGGGTCCTACCTTTTTACCTACTTATCATTTGTTTCTGTTAAGTTTTCTCTCTTCACATTGTAAGTATACCATGACAAATGTTTTGTCAGGAAAAGTGGCCAAAGAGCGGTATATGAAGGAGAATGCATACCCACCTAGGAAGTTGTAAGACTTTAATCCAGTCTTTAAATAAAGCAGAATATGGGGCAGTTAGGCAGCATAACATATAGAGTGAGAGTGCCAGGTCTGGAATCAGGAGAACCTGGTTCAAATCAGACCACAGATATTTCCTTCCTACCTGTGTGACTCTGGGCAAGTCACTTAACCCCAGTTACCTCACCCTTACTGCTTTTCTGTCTAGGTAAAGATTTAAATAAATAATAAATGAATGAATGAATAAACAAATAAATAAAATAGAATCTGCAAAGAACAAGACTTCCTTTAAGGGATTAACTTCTGGTCCTACTTCAGAGAGAAATACCAATAGGTGCAATCAGTTATTCGAGCACCCCAAACAGTCTGTTCCTACTTAAAGATAGAATTCTGACCCTACCCTGTTCCAGTTAATGGGTTTAAGCCATTGATTGGTTCATAGGATGCTAGAACTAGAACGGAAAGGGCCCTCACATACCATCCACTCCAAGGCACTCATTTTTCAGGTGAAGAAATTGAGAATCAAAAAGGTTAAACGTCTTGCTTAAAGTCACACAGTAGATAGAGGTCAGGTGGTGGGATTCAAACACAAGTAGTCTAACTTCAGAACCAGTGTTCTTGGAGAGTATCTAGTAGGAGTGATTAAACTAGGGGTCGATAACCTTTATTAAAAATATACTTTCTGGTAACTGTATTTCAATATAATTGGTTTCCTTTGTCTGTGCATTTTATTTTATGCATTTTAATGTATTATCCTGAGGAGGATCCATAAATTTCACCAGCTTGCCAAAGGGGACCTATGACACAAAGAAGGTTAAGAGCTCCTGATCAAGTATGACCCCTTTATCTTACAGATATGGAAACCAAGGTCTAGGGAATGATTTACCCAGAATGGTAAAAACATAGGAGAGCCAGGATCTGAATTCTGTTTCTCTAACCAGAAAACTAGCATTCTTTCCATCACATTTCATTATGGCTCTTCCCCTCGCCTTTCTGACTTGATCTTCTGTGTGTCTGTTCTTCCTTCCTCTTTGTAAAGTGTATAAGATTCTTGTTCTTCATAGCTGCATTCCTGCCTAATAATCTGATCAATTCTCCGTCCCCCTTTTAAGGGATGTCCTCTTTGGTGCTCTTAATGCTGGGCTATGCCCTTTATCCATGTTAAAATGTGTGTTAATTCTGGAAAGTTAGGTGGCACAGTGGATAGAGTGCCAGACCTGGAGTCAGAAGGACCAGAGTTCAAATCTGGCCTCAGACACTTCCCAGGTCTGTGAACTCTAGGCAAGTCACTTAACCCCATTTGCCAAGCCCTTGCCTTCCTGTTCTAGAATTATTACTTAGACAAATGATAAAGGCTTTTTTTAAGCATGTAACTCTAGATAGATCACTTCCTTCTTGGGTAAAAGGGTAAGTCTAGATGACTTTTCAATTCACTTCCGATTGCAAAAAAGAAAAAATTTAAATGTTCAATTTTATCATTCACTCTGTAAAAATAATTTATTTATTTTCTTTACTAAACCACGGGAAGAACAATTTGTGCATTTAAAACTCACATTAGTACATAGAAACAGTGAGATGGCTTAGAGAAAAGATCTCTGGAATCAGGAAGACTTGAGTGGGACGCCTGCCTCTGATACTTAATAGCTTTGTGCCCTTGGGCAAATTACTTAACCTAATAATCCATTTGGTCTTTGAGGAGGACCAGACCTGGAATCAGAAAGACTCACCTTCCTGAGTTCAATTTTGACCTCACACACTTACCAGCTGTGTGACCCTGGGCAAGTCTCTTAACCTTGTTTGTCTCAGTTTTCTCATCTACAAAATAAGCTGAAAAAGGAAATGGCAAAGCCCTCCAGTATCTTTGCCAAGTAGACCCCAAATGGGATCATGAAGAGTCGGACCCAACTGAAATGACAGATCGAGAAAACAAAACTGGAGATACTAATAGCTCCCACATCACAAAGTTGTTGTAAGGATCAAGTGAGATAACATATGGAAGGCATTTGGAAAGCCTTAAAGCCCTTTATAAATGTTACCTATTATGCTCAGGGTGTGGCTAGTGCAAATAATTAGTCCCCTAAAGTGGTTGCATTATTCAAATTCTCACTGTATATTTCCATTGGTCTGGAACCGATCACTATATTTTACATAATTATAACTTAGAATAGTGCAAATTTGAGTACATGCAACCACTTCAGGGGATTCATTATTCATACTAATCAAGGCCTGGCTGGATTATTAGAACAAAAAATAATCCTATTCACTTTAGTCTATGATGCCATTCCCATCCCATACAAAGCAGTCCAACGGGAAGAATCCAAACTCCTTCTCGTGAAAAATTCCATTTGCTATGAATTTATGAGCCTCTAGAGAAAATGAATAAAAAGACAAAAAACAATCAGGGCAAATGTAAATTTATTTTTATTTATTCATTCATGTTTTTGTTTTTTATATACATGTGTAAATATGTGCATGTTTATATATAGCTTTTATTGCTAGACCTGTTGTTTCATTAATGAAGGAAATCTCCCAGTCACAAACTTATTTTTGGTCTTTTTTGGAGTGTATTTTTATTGTCTATGAATACTAGTTTTCAAGGGGGTTGCTATGTTAAATTTAATATATACTTCTAAAAAATAAGCCATATGATTGCATCCCACAGTTTAACATATAATTCTCATTTTTCTTCCTTGAATATTGATGCTTTCATTGATTAAGTAAATGACAAAAGATTATTTTTAAGACGATGCATGGAAATAAATATATAAATTATGCCACACCTTTAATCTGATCTGAAATTGGACAGGCCTCAAGATGAGTCAATTTGGAGTTAAGTTACTGAGTCTCGAAGCCCACCATCACCATTTACTAATTGTGTAAGTGTAGATAATTCACTTCATTTCTCTTGGACTCCACTTTTTTCCCCTCTATAAAATGAGAGGATTGGACTAGACATCTTTCAAGTGCCTTCTAAATGGAAAAAGAATTTTCAGTAAAGTGCTCTTTATCATTATAATTATGAACTATTTAGTTTTCTCCACTGATTAAACCAAGTAAAAACCAGTTATGTGTTTACAATCCTATTCATTGGAGGCCACGATGCCATTCGTATCATCCATGAAAAGAAAGCCCAATGAAAAAGAAAATCAAGTGGAAATTATTTATTGGAACTATAGGAAGATAATTAGGCTTCATAGCAAGTAGTATCTTCATCAGATAGGTGATGGGGTGACCATCATGTGTTTCGTTGACACTTTAATAAAAGTATAGCTGAAAATCCAATGTTAATTCAAGACTCATAGCTATTCTGGGTTTGCATTCTTCCCAAGGGTTGTAACTAAGTACGACTGTAAACTGAGAGGCCCTGCACTTTGGGCCCAGGGAGTGAGAGAGTTCTCATTTCTTGAAGACAGTCTGTAAGTTAAATTTCTTTAATTAAATAAATAGAGGGAAAGAAATATGGTGGAGCTTTGAAAGACCTGACAACATATCCCTGATCTTCGATTTTCTAAATGAGGGAGGTTGGAAAAAATTTTCAGTCCCTCAGATGAGGTTTCCTCACCTGTAGTGTTAGGAGTCAGACTAGATGATCTTTTATGCCCCTTTCTGACTTGATACTTTGTGATTTGTAATAAAAACAACTTTTATCCAATTACTTATAAACTCCAAAGATGTTAAGTAAAGCTTTAAGCATAGCAATCTATATCTAAATGATACAAGATAAATTTTACATACTTTGCCTTTATTTTCTATTACTATGTTCTGTTCTGTTTTGTTTTGTTTTGTTTTGGAGGAAGAGAAAAAGGAGGAGGAAGATGAGAAGGAAATCTGATAATAAATGTACCCTCACCTTCTAATATGGAGTGAAATAAGATATGAGTAGCCCAGGCAAAGGGCCAAGGTAAGAGTCATCACTATTGCCTGACCATAGGCATTTACTTAATTCTGCCAAAAGAATAGTTGGGGCAGGTAGTTGGCACAATGGACAGATCTGGATTTGGACAGACTTAGGTTCAAATCTGGCCTCAGACACTTCCTAGTTGTGTGACTCTAGGCAAGTCACTTAACTCCATTTCTGTAATCTTTGCCCTTTTGTCTTAAAGTTGCCAACAAGACCAAAAATAAGTTTTTTTAAAAGTATATAGTTCATGGGGCAGCTGGGTAGCTCACTGGATTGAGAGTCAGGCCTAGAGACAGGAGGTCCTAGGTTCAAATCTGACCTCAGACACATCCCAGCTGTGTGACCCTGGGCAAGTCACTTGACCCCCATTGCCCACCCTTACCACTCTTCCACCTAGGAGCCAATACACAGAAGTTAAGGGTTAAAAAAAAGTATACAGTTCATGCCCCTAAGAAGGTCTTATATGTAGGTAATGTTATAAATGGCCCATGGTCGTAAGCAATAAAAAAAAGCATCAATAAGTTTTGAGGATTCTGATTCTGTGTCACAAAATCAGTGGCAACTCACCATTAGGATCACTTTTTGAACCCTTCTATATACATTCAGCTATTCCTGTAATAGAATTATAGGATCCCAGCAATCAAAAGTAACAGGAGATGACAAGGTACCTCATTATGTTCATTATTAAATTTGCTTTTGTTCAGTAGTGTGCAACTCATCATGTCCCCATATGGGGTCTTCTTGGCAAAAACACTGTTTCTTTCTACAGCTCATTTTACAAATGAGGAAACTGAGGCAAACAGGGTTAAGCGACTTGCCCAAGATCACATAGAGAATAAGTGTGTGAGACCAAATTTGAATTTAGAAAGAAGAGTCTTCCTCATTTCAGGCCAGGCACACTATCTACTATGCCACCTACTAGCCACATTATTTTTTAAAAGAAATGTTTAATGACCTCCCTATTACTTCAAAGTTTCTTTTTTTATATCAGAAATATCTCACCTTCTCAGTTCCCCCTGGACCAAAGTCTGTGGTTTCTATCAATACATTCTAGTCTAAAAGTGTTGCATGTCCACACTAGAGAAATGTAGATAGATAGATAGATAGATAGATAGATAGATAGATAGATAGATAGATAGATAGATAGATAGATAGACAGACAGACAGACAGATAGATATGGTAAGCAGGAGGAGAGAGAGAATGAAAGAGAAAGCAAAGGAAAGGTATTTGTTAAGCATTTTGTTATATACTAAGCACTATACTAAATACTAGGGGTGCAAATGTAATCATAAAAGTACCTGCTCTCAAGGAGTTTAAATGTTAATGGAAAGGGGAAGCTAGGAGGCTCAGTGGATTGAGAGCCAGGCTTTGAGATGAGAAGTCCTGGGTTCAAATGTCAGACACTTTCTAGCTGTGTGACCCTGAGCATGTCACTTAATCCTCACTGACTAATCCTCTACCTTGAAACCAATAAACAGTATTGATTCTAAGATAGAAGATAAGGGTTTTAAAAAATTCTAATGGGAGAAGATAGCATATAAAGAAGTGCTAGAAATGGAGATAGGAGGCTAACCAGCCAGATAGTGTCATAGAGAATTGATCTCCCATAAGAAAAGAAAAAAAATCTTGCCTTACAGGTGCATGGGACCAAAGATGGAGTCCAACATTCCTATTAAAGGCAATGATGATGATAGCTGGAGAGAAAAAAGCATGACTAGGAAGTGACAGAGAAAAAAAAACACCAAAGTAGCTTCTATATTTGCAATCAGAAAACTTATATTCAAGCCTCAGTTCTGCCGTCTACTAGCATGTGACCTTGGATAAGTCATTTAACTTTTTAGATCTCTTTTTTCCTCATCTCTAAAAGAATGGGGCTTAGATTAGATAACATCTGATATCAAGGGGAAATGTAATACAGAAGATGGAGCTCTAGATTTAAAGTGAGAGGACTTGGGTTAGGATCTCTCCTTCATTAATTGTGCAATGTTAGACAAGTCATCTTCCCTGGGTCTCAGTTTCTTCATCTACAAAGCAAAAGTCTTGGACATAATGAACTCTAAGTTCCTTCCAATCTGTAAATCTATACAATCCAACAATCCTCTCCAGCTTTAGATCTATCTTTCTATAGCATGTGATAATAAAGTACTCTGTTTGCAAAGTACTTTATCCAATCCATTCCAATCAAAAAAAGTTTGTTAAGTATTTCTCATATGCCAGGCATTGCAGTAAGTGCTAGGGATGTATACAATGAATTAAGAAAATAGCCCCTAACCTCAACACTCTAGAGCAGAAGACACAAAAGGAAAGTGAGGCAATGAGGATGGGACACCAGGAAGTGCCTGGAATGGTGGCATGACTTGATGCCTTAGAGTTGAAAAAAAGATGCAAAATAGAATGATCTGAGAGTTCTTTTTCAACCTTCTATAAAGCAAGGCATCAGAAGGAGTTTGGTACTCCTTCTTCTAGCCCTTCCACCAGAGGGGAGAGGAGACTAAGGAAGGTGGGGTCAGTCAAGGAATGGTAGTAAAATGGTAATGAGAATCGAAGTGACAAGCTTATCTTGGAGGGCATCTTGTGTGGTTGGAGCTAAAATCTGAGAGGGCAGCTTCTCATGCAGCCTTATGAAGTAGGTATTATTATCCCTATTTTACAGACGAAGAAACTGAGAATGATATAAATTAAATGACTTGTCTAGGATCAGACAACTAGAAAGCATCTGAGACAAATGCAAACTCAGGTCTTTCTTTGTGACTCCACTCTATATCCACTGTGACACCACATCATTGTACTTTAAAATATGTTGATTTGTTAATGGAAACACTCTTTAATCATATGGTTTTAGAGAAGTCTCCTAACTCAAACCCTTCATTTTACAGATTAGCAAATCAGACTCAGAGAAATGAAAAGATTTGCCCAAGTTTACATAGTTTATAAGCAGAAGACTTGGTGGAGATCAGATCCACATCTTATGCCTACCAATCTAGTATTCTTTCAATTACAATGTTGACAAGAATACTAAAGATTTTGTAGGTTCTCTTGTCTCTTTTTCTAGTCGCTATTCTAACAAAATCATTATGAATGGAAAGCAAGGGACAGTTTTTTAGTTCTTTAAAGTTTACAAAAGACTGCTTCAACAATACTAAGCAATAGAAAAGATAAGTACAAATATCGAGGTTGCAGATGAAAAACGTAAAGGCAAGTGACTTATTCAAGGTCTCATGAATAGTGTCAAATTCATAATTCAAGTGAATACCTCCTGTTCCCATGTTTAGTGATTTCAGCACTACACTATGGAAGTGTAAGGGTTAAAAATGGTTTGACTTAATTTATGAATTAAAAAAAGATTGTGGTCAACATTTATAAAAAGTAAAATTAAACTATGAATCAGTAGGCTGTTTAGTAACTTCATTTACAACAAGGTGGGAAATATAGGAAGGAGGTAGAAAATGTCACCCAGCTAAAAACACCATAAGTCCTAATCCTAGTGCCTCCAGACTGAGAATGAGAATCTCACAAGTTCACAAGAGTGTCTCCAGTCTGGTGTTCAAACCACCAAAAACCAATGCTGAAGAGGCTGAGGTAAAGGGCAGACTCTCAGACCACGAGGCAAGAGTCTCACCAAAGTAAGTGTCCCTCTTCAGCCCAAGCCTCCAATACAGGAAGCTGAATCTTCACCAGAATCCAAAGTCCAGATCAGGAAGCCAAAATTGGAAGAGCCAAAAGACACTGAAAACCACCAAGAACCTTCAGCTCACATGAGACCAAGACTGCCAAGAATCCCACCAGAGCTCACACTCCCGAGGCTAAGAGCTGACAAGAATGAAGAGCCAAAATCTCTCTCAGGCTCCCACTTATATACAATTTTCTCTGCCCATCAGCTCTCCTCCTTACATCTCAGGAATCAATTACAGCCTTTCAATTTGCCTAGTGCTTGTGGTCTTTTAGGGTGTGGAATTTCTTTGTTAGTGACTTACTAAGTGTTAATTCAGGGTACTTTAAGTTCTTGATTGATTAACTTAAAATAGACAAAAAGAATAAAAATTCCCTTTCACAGAAGGAAATAACCATTTATTCAACACTTACTAGGTGCTAAAAACATTTCTGTAATGTAAGTATTATTGAAACCCTGGCAGAGAATAAGTGACTTTCCCCAGGTAACACAGCTGGTAAGTGCTTGAGGTCAGATTTGAATTCAGATCTTCCTGACCCCAGACCTGGCATTCTCTCTGCTCTTCTAGTCTGCTACCCTATGCTAAGAGGAAAGATAAATTTTCCCTGAGTTGAAATGCAATAATACAAAAACAACCAATACAAATCATGATAAACTTTCCAAAATGAGAGCCAGTTAATTATTTTGCTATGAACCTGAAAAAGATACTCTGGTCATGGAACCATTTTTTTCCAATTTTCAATAAACTGTATAGGTATCTAAAGGCAGCCTCCCCCCACCAAAAAAAAAAAAAAAACAACCTACATGGAATAGGTAATGTTTGCAAACTGGGATGCCTTTAGATGAATGGAATTGCATTGCTATTGTCTATACTGTATTGGTGCTGATCCAAAATTATTTTTCCTCAACTTGGCTCCCTGGAACAAAGTCCCCATGTCACTTCCCCCCACTATCTTATGACTCTCCAATTACAGACAGAGAGCTTTCAGCTGGGAAGTGAGGATTAAGTCTCCTCGTTCTTGCAACGTATTTTTCTAGGATTCACTGTTAGTGCCAATTTATCTTTTCCTTGATCACTAAGAAGAGTATTTGGCCAGTACAATCGCCAGTGCCTCAAAAAGTGTTGAAATGGAGCTAAAAAGACTCTTTGAATGTCTATGAAATCCAAATTCTGACTCTCCATCTGCAAATAGCATGACTGGAAGGAGAATTGGGAGAGCGAAGAAAAGTCAATTAAATTTTTCAGAAGCATCAATTAGATTGACGGAGCTGTGTTGAGTACTTTCCCTTTCCTCTAGCCAACCACCATGCGGATGTCCTATTAGAAGAAAAAAATTGAGGTAATAATGAATGTCACTTATAGAGCACTATAAGATTTGTAATGCACTTGTATAAAATTATTTCATTTGATCCTCATAATAACCTGGTAATGTAAGTGCTATTGTCATTTATCCTTTGGATATATAGAATGGATTTATGGGTAGATTTTAGGGGTTCTCATGTGAGAAGAAAAATATATCTTATTTTTATGTTGCTAACTTTTGTAATACCATTATTTTGTTGTTATTCTGTCATGTAGCCAATTCTACCTGATCCCACTTGGGATTCTCTTGGCAAAGATACTGAAGTGGTTTGCCATTTCCTTCTCCAGCTCATTTTAGAAGTGAGGAAACTGAGGCAAACAGGGTTAAGTGATTTGCCCAGAGTCACACAGCTACGAAGTGGCTGAGGCCAAAATTAAACTCAGAAAGATGAGTCTTCCTGACTCCAGACCCAGCACTCCATCCACTGCACCATCCAGATGTTAGACTGAGAAGGAGTCTCTTAGGCTTCAATAGATTGCCAAAGAGGTCCGTTATGAAACAAAGGATAAAAATGTTTGCAGCATCCCTCCAAACAACACATGTGAAAATCAAACCAAGAAATTCAGAGGAGTCCAAAAGGATGTCTCTGACTGCAGGGATTTTCCTTTGCCTTTCCCTGTATCTCCAACATTTAGCACAGTATCTAGCACTTCAATAAATACCTAATAAATGATAACTGACGCAACACCCAACACAAGACTTTGCAGACAGTGGAGCACTTAACAAAGGATTGCAAAATGAATAATTGAGAGCCCTCAATGTAAACACACCATGAATAAGAAATGCATAAATGGAATATAAACAAAGGAATAAATAAGCAGGAAAACCTCTGTTTTCATTTGAAAACTAGATAATTAGAAATGTGAATATTCCATAAATGATTAAAAAAACTCCCCTTGTCACTTTTCCCCATATCATATGACTGTGTAGTATAAATTGTCCAGCTGTCCAGCAAACCATCCTTTCTGCAATATGGCGTGTAATTGTATAGCCTAAATTTAAAGCTTTCCTATTTTGGTGTAATAATGAATTTAGGAAACAGAAGTAGGATTTCTTTGGTTAAGCGTTCTAATATATAGTAGCATCTCTACATTAGAATGATCGACCAAAGAGATCTGGTTTGTGTCTACTGTGTGCATTTATAGAAATACATACACACACAGAAACACAGCATGTGTGTATGTGTATGCATTTGTACACATGTGTGCCTATCTATCCCATGTGTATGCATGTATATATGTATTTGTGTTCAATTTATAGATATATCAAATTATACATATATAAACATATCAGATTTCCTCAATTAGTTATATATATATATATATGTAGTATGTATATATATATGTGTTAGTATATGTGTGTGTCAGAATTATAGATATATCAAATTTATATATATCACATTCCTTTAGTAGGTTTCTTATACACATGCACATATATCTAGAGTGCATATATCTTACATATATGTAAGCATGTGTCAAATTTATAATTATGTGAAATTATGTCATATTTCTTTAGTAAATTTTACATGTGTACATGTATATGATGCCTATATGTATGTATAAATGTGTATCTCAGATTTATAAATACTGCTTATTTCTTCATGTCTATTTCTTTTTAGATATACACACATATAAATCTGGTATATATATGTGCATATGCATAGATAAGTGTGATAAGTGTGTGTATCCAGTTTACAGATATATAAAATTTTATGTAAATCTATTAATACATAAGATTTCTTTGGTATGTTTTGTATATATGATATGTATATGCATGTATAAATATATATGTTTATCAGATTTATAGATATTTCCTATTTCTTTTTCTATCTTCTTGTCCATATATATGGTGTACATATATGTGTGTGCACACACACATATATGTAAGTGTGTATTGTGTCAAATTTGTAGATATCTAAGATTTTATTTTTTTTCATACACATCAGATTCCTTTGGCATACTTTATATATACATATATCTACAATATACACATCTACATATATGTAGGAAAACAGCTGAGTAGAAGAGTAAAAGAAATATTTATGCAAGAAAAGAAAATTTATGATTGTGTATTCTGTCACATGGCTTTAAAACTGCAGGTTAAGCAAATTACCATAGGGATTGTAGTCCTAATTCTACCCATCACCTAAATGAATTATCAAGTTGGAACCTTTCCGTGAGAGCTGCATTTCTTTCTAAATACCGTACTACTTAGCAGCCTAAAGGGACCCGTCACATCAGTAACACCTTCTATGCACTGTCGAGTCCCAGCTTGAGCACACTAAGCTCAGAGGCCTTTGAAATCTTTAAAGCCAATCATACATAAGACAGATTCTATATTGCAGGGCTGGCTGGCCACATTTCGGCACAAAACAATATTTCAAGCTTTCTGATATACATGTGTCACCTCTATGTGACAAATAGCTTGTATTAATTAGGCACTAGACTTGGTGAGATTGCTGTTATTAACTGAGAGAAGATGGGTTGAATTTAATTGTGTGTGACATCAAAGTCAAGTGACTGATATTTCAAGCATCATTTAAAATGTTTGATATTGGAGTCATTGTATTCACATAAAGACTGTCTAAAAATATAAAGGAGACTGATGAGAAAAGAACAAAAACGCATTTGTTCATCTAGCTTATGAAGTGTATTTGATGTAATTTTACTCAGTTTTGGGGGGCCCACATGTTTAATATTTATTTGTTTAGCTGCATAAATTTGTCATTTTGTAGATTAGTTTATTCCTCTCAAAAGTTAAAAGCCACTGGTTGTTCTTGTTACAGTAATAACACCTCTTAAAATGAAAACTGTCAGAGGGAATTTTTAATGTAGTCTCAGGAATATTCAGAAATAAAATATAAACTACTAGTAAAATTGATTTCTCTAATTTTATGAATATCATTTACACAAAGAAGCCAAGATAGTAAAAAAATTAATAGGTTTTTGAAGGAATAAAATAGAATCAAGTGAAAAAAATCCTGCCTTGAGATTTTAGCAAAGAAAAATTATTACATAAATGATAAACAAAGACTATTAGCCATAAAAAGTATTCATGATCATTTTTAATATATCAATTAAGTGAATATGGTATAATATATGAGAAAAATCCAAAATTAAAGAAAATCCAATGAATTCCAGCAGTGGAATCAAGACATTTTCGTTTTTAATCTAACATATGACAGTTGCAAATCAATTAATTTCAGGAATGAAAACAATTAAGATGCTTGTTTATTCAATAGCTGTAATAAAGTGTGTGAGGCATAATTCAAATGTAATGTGTTGCTTATCCCTCAAGTATCTTTTCAGTAAAGAAATAAAGATATAGGTGGCTAAAAGTATATACTCATATTTTCCACCCAGTACAAATCAGTAGACCACCTGGGGAAAAGGAAGAAATTCACCCAGAAAAGATATTCCCAAATATCCAGATGTTAAAAGCCAAGTAAACAAAGCAGCTTGGACACTGACTGAATTTTTCTCTTTTCAACTCAGTGCTTTTGTGTCATGTAGCTACATCCTACAAAACCTTTGTTAAAAGCTGGCATTTTTTTCCTCCACCTTTTCTTTTGATATTCATCACACCATTTCTCCTTTCAGTCTCAAAACACAGCAATTATGTTAAACAAACAGTTTGTAACAATGAGATTTTTGTTGAATACATTTGACTAATGGTTTAAAAAAACAGTATAGCGTTAGAGACACAATGCCTATCACTTTTGCTTCAGAGTGATCCTTGAGATTCGACTACAGGGTTCTATTTTTAAATAAATCCCATATCAAGCAGTTTTGCATACAAATGCCAAGTGGTATATGTATTTGTATATCCACCCATGTACAGCACTCTTCAGGAATTGAAGGAAGGTGGTATGGAATGGGAGGAAATCAATAAGCCTACACACTTAACCCATAAGTCTTGATGTCTCTGAGGCAGGCTTTAAATAATTTTCAAACCAGTTTTACTGACAGGAAACCTAAAAAGCTTGGTATTGGCAGTTCTAATAGATGGATCACATTCCACACAGTCTAGGGTGGAGAGCTCCAAAATGAGGTCCCACAGT
This sequence comes from Gracilinanus agilis, assembly GCF_016433145.1. Taxonomy (NCBI): domain Eukaryota; kingdom Metazoa; phylum Chordata; class Mammalia; order Didelphimorphia; family Didelphidae; genus Gracilinanus; species Gracilinanus agilis. The sequence goes on from NC_058132.1 coordinate 634,558,199, forward strand.
GGGAACTCCTAGTCATCCAGAAGACAACATGAAGATGCCAGGTACCTTGGAAGAGAAAAAAAAATTTTTTTGAAAAGAAGGAAGGTGTCAAAGGTGGAGAACAAAGGGAGAAACAACATTTTTTTCCTATTTCACAATTTTGCCTAAAGCCAGCCCCAAGCATGTCTCTCTTTGTGGCCAAATTAGTCCAACTCAGTGTGTGAGCTGGAGTATCCTCACAGCATCTCTGAAGCCAGTTTAGCACTTGTAAATGTCAACACACACAAGGATTGCTCTGGAGTGAAGAGAGTTAGGAAGGAAGAGAGACGATTGGAACTGGAGGGATCAAAAGAGCATCTGGCTCTATTCAGGGATTGAATTCTTCTCTCAAAGTCTTTCCAAATATCTTCTGCCTCTGACCATCTTCCTGTCTGATTCAGATTCTGAGAGTGAAATACCCTATTCTGCCATTCCTCTTTTGACTACTGTTATTTAGAGAGTTCGGGCTACCAATGAGAGACCAGAGTGCCCAGGAGTCAGTGCAGGAGGTCTTGACCAGGAGAAACTTTTCCATCAATTACCACTCTGTATCTGCAAACTTCTTGCTGCAAATGGTCAGGGCCCAACAGTCCCTTTTACCAAAACACTATTTAAAGGTAGAGTTCAAAGAAATGGACCTATTCACCATCCATTTGACCTATAGTCACAATCTACTTCACAAAAAGAGAATATAGTGAAGGCAGTGAAGGCCATCAAATTCAAGGAGGGATGGAAGAAGCAACAGAGGGGAAAACTTTCCTTTTCTTCTTGCTTGAATTAAGGATAAATAACTCATTTATACAGAACTTTGGGGTTTATAAAAAATATTTCCTCCCAGCAACCCCATAAGGTAATTAGCATAAAAGTTGTTATCCCTGTTTGTCAGGAAAAAAAAAACTGAGTTTCTTAGAAATGAAGTGACTTGCCAACAATCATGTAACTAATAAGTGATAGACAGCTGGGATTAGAACGCAAGTCTCTCCAGAATCCAAGTGTCTTTTTAAGATTTTTATAAACTTTTAAGCACTTTATAAATAATAGTTATTATCATAATTTTATTATAATCACTATTGATTTTATTCCACAATGTCTCTTCATTGAAGTCAATTACCTTAACTAACAATCCTTAAAGAGTATCTCTTCTACCCCCTCATCATATATATAAGGAAACTGAGGCCCAGAGTAAGTTGATTGCCCAAGGACACTTGGTCAGTTAGTGACCAAATCAGGACTGGAATCCAGAATTTCTGACTTCTGGTCAAGTTTTTTTTCCATTATGCTTCTCATTTTTTCCAGTCTATGCTCAGCACAAGTTTAGCATCAAATCCTTATAATATATATGGTGAGATCTCTCTTACTGGAGTGAGTGGACAACTCCACAATCACTGCAAAATAACATTTCTCTACAGATACATCCTTCTGAGAGGGAGTGGCTACATGATAATCTCAGGTACACTGACCTATAGAATGTAACCTATTTTGCAAATATGTCTGGATAGTCAGTTCCAGGAAAAGTTCATATTTAATTTTGAATGCTCAAATGAAGTTGGGAAGGACAATGTTAAAAAAGCAGAATGCTTAAGAGTGACCCTGTCTTATATCAGAAAATTAGACTAGATGGTCTCTTCTGGCTGATTCAATTATTAACTTAGAGGGGGGTTTATGAACAAAAAAATGCTTCATAATGCTGTTTTCTTGGTTTTCACTTTGCTAGTTTATGTGTTTGTTAATTTGCAAAATTATGCAAAAAAACCCAATAAAGACTCCTTAAGAAAAGTATAAATTTACAAGGTGCTCCTTAGGCAGCTTGGTGTAGTGGAAAGACTACGAGGCCAGGACTCAGAAGACCTGTCTTTGATACCTGGTTCTTATACTTAGTAGCTGTGCAACCCTGGCCAATTTACCCACCTTTCTGAAACCTAGTTCCTCACAAGATTTGTAAGGAAGACACTTTGAAAAATTTCTTAATTATTATTATTCAAGAATTGGAATATTTTATGTTTTGCATTTTTATAAGGAAACACTTGTGGGTAACTTAAATATTACTGGGTTTAGAGAAAGGGGAAAAGGAGGACTGACTGGGCAGGGATAACCGACTGGAACTAACAAACTGGGGAAACACAAACCCCACCAAAGAACAAGGAATGGAAGATTATGGATTGGCAGTTGATACCAACTGCCACCACAGATCCACCTAGCCTGAGAGTCTATAAAATTAACAAACAGCAGTGAGTAGACTGGGACCAAAGAATTATAAAATACAGATTTAATAAAGGCTATCTGGTTAGAGATGATGGGAGAGGTCTCACTTAACCTAAAACACTAAGGATTAAATTCAGGGTAAAAAATTGAAGATCTGGGAAATCCCTACACTACACTAAACAGGCAACTAAGACACAAGGGACAAATGGGATCTCACATAGATGATCAATAGGTCTTGATCAGTAGTAGACCAAGTATACTCCAAGAGCACAGGAACCAGCCAAATAACTCTTCAGAGAAAAATCAGGGAGACTGACTTTGCTTGTCCACCAAGCAAGTCAGAAATCTCAACCTCTACTCCTTGATCCTGAGAGTTGTAAGGTCCCAGGTGTTGCTTAGAGATAGCCAAAATCCACAGGTCTCTCAGGTCAGTGGTTTCTCAACTCTTTCAAAACCCCAACTGCCTTTTTTGAGAGTCCACAGTGTTCCAGGTTGGAATCTCAGCTCCTGCCTACCTGTCTAAGCTTCCAAAATGCTTTAAAACCTATTTCCCTCTTACAGCATGATAATACATGTATAACACAGTTCAAATCACCAGCCAGCAATGGGAGGGGGAAGGGAATGGAGGGAAGGAGACAATTTGGATGATATAACTTGGAAAACCTTGTGTGGAAATTTGTTGTTACATGTAATTGTTTTTTTAATTTTTTAAGAATTGGAGAATTTTGCGCTATAGAAAAATGAATAATATGAACATATGTATTAAGTGATAACATTTTTACAACCCAGTAGAATTGCTCGTCAGCTCTGGGAGGGGGTAGGGAAAGAAAATGAATCATGTGAACATGGAAAATTATTTTAAAAATAAAAGTGAATTAATTAATAGAAAAAATATAAAAAAGAATTGGAGAATTTTATTCAAGAATTGAAAAAAGACTGAAAGAAAGGAATGGTTTGGATTTTTGTTCTCTTAAAGTAAAGCTGCTCTTAATGAACAGAATTTGTAGTTTGAGAACTCCAGTTGCAGCTGTCTTTATGCACCGCTAACTCAACAAAGACTATTTGTATCATTATCATATTAACTCAACTGGACAAATATCTATGAAGTTTCTATGATATACAAGTTCCTATGTTAGGGAACACAAAATTCAAACAGGCTCAGTCTTCAGGAAGGGAAGAGGGTGAGGAGAGGGAAAAGCACACAAGGAGCACTGGCTAAAAATAGGATACTAGGAAGGCTTCACAGAGGAGGGGGAAGCTAAAAGGTGGCCCTAGAATTTTTTTAGCCTTTATTTTCTGCCTTGGTAACAACTGTAAGACAGAAGGTCAAGGGCCAGGCAAACAGCATTAAGTGATTTGCCCAGGGTCACACAGCTAGGAAGTATCTGAGGACAAATTTGCACCCAGGTCTTCACAGCTCCAGGCTTGGCACGCTGTCTACTGTGCTAGTGGGTAGCTAGCTGCCCCCAAATTTCAAGTGTCATATTCAGGATAACAAACTCCACAGGGGGATTCTACTCTGCTATCTCTTTACTTTTCCAAATAATAATTATAAAACAGAAGTTTCATACCAAACAAATTAGCCCTTATGATGTTAATAAGGAAGAGGCCTGATGAAGCATGTCTTAAGCAGAGATGTTCCTTTCAGAAATGCCACATCCCCTATCCACATTTCTATAGCACTATGGTTTATAGAGTGATTTCCTAGTAATTCCCCCTATGAGGTAGGTAGTACATTATCATCTCCATTTTATTTTTTTAACTCATACCTTCCATATTAGAATCACTACTATGTATTAATACTAAGGCAGAAGAGTGGTAGAGGGTAGGCAATGGAAGTTAACTGACTTGCCCAGGGTCACAAAGCTAGGAAGTGTTTGAGGCCAGATTTGAAACCAGGACCTCCCATCTCAAGGCCTGGCTCTCAATCCACTGAGCCACCCACTTGCCCTCTATCATCTCCATTTTAGAGATGAGGAAACTGAGTTTCAAGGAGAAGAAAAGTTTCATAGTAATTATTGTTGTTGTTCAGACATGTCAATTGTGTTCGACTCTATGACCCCCTTTGAGGTTTTCTTGGCAAAGATACTGGAGTGGTTTCCCATTTCCTCCTCTAGCTCATTTTAGAGATGAGGAAACTGAAGAAAATAAGGTTAAGTGACTTGCTCAAGGTCACATAGTTAGTAAGTGTCTGAGGTCACATTTGAACTCAGGTCTTCCTGACTCCAGTCCTGGCATTCAATCCATTGCACCACTTAACTACTCTTAATGGCAGTACTAGAAATAAAATCTCAAATTCTATCTTCTGCAAGAGGCCTCTGAGATTACCTTCTATTTGTCTGGTATAAATCTTGCATAGACATACCTATTAGTATGTTGTCTCCGTGTTCCACTACGAGCTCCTTGAAAGCTGTCTTTGACTTTTTTTGTGTCCTCAGAGATTAGCACAGTGCCTAGCCCATACTGGGTGCTTAATAAATGCTCATTGACTTGACTCAGTACCCTTTCTACTATCCCACAAGGATTTTCTAAATCTTTATACTCTTGTAACATGAAGACAAAATCCTTGGAGAGGAGGGAAGTGGAGTGGCACAGAATTATTCAATGAAAATTGTTCAATCAACTGGAGGGTTATGACTCAATAACTAAATTCATTAAGAATGATTTTTAATTAGATTGTGTGGACAAGAACAGTGTCAGTGGTAACATTACAGGAAATGTGCTCACCATTTGTTCCTTTCCCGATGCATTATGAAGTCTGTTCTCAGTTCCCTCTCTCTCTCTCTCTGCCTCCTCTCTTGCCTTCTTTTTTCCAATAGAGAACAATCTCTTCCATTCTGAGTGGCCCCTCCTACAAAGTACTAAGCAAAGAATCAGGCATTGAAGACAAACTTTATGCTATAGAAGAGTGGTATCAAACTCAAATGGTAAGGGAAGAGGTATATATTGGCTTAGAAAATTACATATTCACATTATCTAGATTCTAAAGTATTTCTATTAATTTTGTTAAGTATTTACCTATTACATTTTAATATAGTTCCTGACATACTCAGGAATGTTTCAGGCTACAATGCAAGCCAACTGGATGTTTGATACCTCTGCTATAGAGGATGACATGGTGGGCTTTTCACTTCAATTTCTAACATTCATTAAAATATCTTTATGTTTCAGGGCAGCTGGGTAGCTCAGTGGAGTGAGAGTCAGGCCTAGAGACAGGAGGTCCTAGGTTCTAACCCGGCCTCAGCCACTTCTCAGCTGTGTGACCCTGGGCAAGTCACTTGACCCCTATTGCCCACCCTTACCAATCTTCCACCTATGAGACAATACACCGAAGTACAAGGGTTAAAAAGAAAAAAAATATCTTTATGTTTCCTACAGATCCTTCTATCACTGATCTTTAGCCACTTTGCTTTGATATTGTGTGACTTGGTGTATTATGATGGATCAATGACTGAGCTTTGGGTCAGGAAGACATGAGTTTAAATTCTACCTCAGACCCTGGATATGTGCTGATGGATAAGTTACTCAGTCTCTCCAAACCTCAGTTTTCTCACCTGTAAAGTAAAAAGGTTGGATTTAATGGTACATTTAGTGACTTCTAGTTCTACATCTCTGAATCCATGATCCTATTGTAACCCCTCTCCCGAAGCTTGATGCTATGGGACTCCCTCCTTATTAGTGGAGATAAATGCCCCATCCTACAATAGGAGTGGGGTAGAGTTGATGAGAGGTGAGAGAATTTCAACCATCCCCTTTCTAGTGTCCCTTGGGATTCATCAAGCTTCAAGATCCTCTTTGGGACTTTTCAGGACTAGTCCAGCTTAAGTGACTCTCCAAGAGTCTTCTTCAAAAGTAGCATTGAATTGACTTCTATCATTGAGAGAGGAGATGGAAGAGATCAACCCCTCTACCGATTGCTAAAGAAAAAGATTCTGGGAAAACATGCAAGGAGCAGGCAATCTCCATCATGTCCCTATTCCTACTCTAAAGATCTTGTTGAGTTTTCCCTTACATGGAAATCAGGACTTTCTCTTAGTTGAGCTTAGTTACCTTACTCTCAATGGGAATCTATTCACTTCATATGTTCTAGCATATATTCTCCTATATATATCTTCTCTGATATCTATTTTTACTATGATTTGGATGAATAGGTTTCTTTACTATTTGCTGTGTGTTCTTTATGGAACTGTTACTAGATGTGGATGAGGCCAAGCCTTGGATATAAAATTGGGGGTTCCTTCCTTCCTCCAAAAAAATGACAATGTGAAATGTGATCAGATGTTAGACAGAAACCAATCATCTCCTCTAGACAAGTAATACTTAAAAGAGCAGATAGATATTCTAACCTAATACCCCCATCTCTGTGGGGAGCATAGTGGTGGCCTCCTGTCCCAACATCTTGCTTTCCTTACTGGCAGTAATAAAAGTTTCTCTCAGAGAGACTGGGGAGGTTGGGAAAAGAGGCTAGAGTTTAGAGTTGTCCAGCCTCCCCTCAAGCCAACATAACAACAGTCCTCACAACATGTGGGTCCTCAATTCACTATGCCATCTTGTCTTCAAATTTTCATTAATGTTTCCTTTTAAATATGAACAATTGTAGCACTTTCAAGCAGAATATTATTATAAATTTTCAGCAAAATTTCTCCTAGAAGCACAATATTTTAATTCTACAATAAAATTAGATTATCTGCTGTCATAGAAATGCCCTGAAAAGACTAACAAACATTTTCTGCCATCTGATGGATAGATATATAGATAGATAGACAGATAGATAGACAGACAGACAGATAGATTTAAATGTCTGAGAACTGAGGAACAGTTAAGTCCACAGCATATTTCTGGAACTAGAGATAGTAATGAAATTAAGATCGGCTAGCATAAGTAATTTAATAAAATCTTGAAAAACTTTTATGAAATGATTCAAAGAATCAGAGCAGAAAAACAGAGGATCTAGGAGTTACCAAAATAAGAGAAGGGAAAATGAATGAGAATTCTGAAGAATCCTTAGAGGGTAAATGAAATATGTTCACTTTAAATGAACATAGTTATGACCTGAGTTTATTAGTGCCATGAATGTTTCCTATCAAATTTATTATGAAATCATTTTAACAAATAAAACTAAAAAATATTTGAAGATTCAAAAGTTTTGTACAGTTTAGCAGAAATTCACAAAACACAGTAACTATAACTACTATTTAAAGAAACAGTAAGGAATACTTATGTTCGCTATTGTTTAAATTTTAAAGGATTTGCAGGTTCAAAGATGTAAAGTCAAAAAGGCTCAAAAGGCTAAGGGTACAACCCCATTATGTCACAGAGAAGGAAACTACGGCCCATGGAGGCTGTAATTTGCCAAAGGTCACACAAGTAATAATGGTCAGAAGTAGGATTTGAACCCAGGTCCTTTGACTTCAGAGTCAGTGTGCTTTGCTGACAGTCAATACTAATTAAGATTAAGCAGTACTGTTTTTTTCTGAATATATGGAGTCAGGATAGACACCCATATGAACCAAATGGCTTCATGCCTCTAATTCCTACAGTTTTGAAGTCAGTAAGAAACATTCCAGAATTTCACTTCTGAGTTCTCTGACATTCATGAGAATTGTCTAAGTTGATCACAATCCATCAAACCCACTCTTCTGATTACGCCAGGATCCCCTACACCTCAGTTCAGTCCTGTCAACAGACATAATGTGGAATCATTCCATGATTCAGTCTATGAATCTGCCCACACTAAGTGTTGCCAGGTAGAGGATTCACCCTGAGGCGATTTCCCCTTGGGGTGTGAAATACTGGTCAGGGAATATGGGTGATACACCTTTGCTACATGCTGTCTGTGTGAGCCTGGACAAGTTACTGTAACCTGTCAATACTCCAGGCAAATCTTGGAGACTTCAAGTTGCAGAGAAGGTAATGAGCTGCTGCTTGGGTAGAGGGAGCCGCCTCCTCCTCGGCAAAAAATCACAGGTTCCCTATCCTTATTCCTCACTATATTATACTATTGAAATAAACTAATGTTATCTAATTTCTCATTAGCATTTGCATAATAAAGTTTAGAATTTGTTAACTTTAATATTAAGAATGAGGGCTAGAAATATTAAAAAAAGCCCAGAGGTACAAGAACTTAAATTTGGGGGAACCCCTGATCCTTGTCACATCAAAAGACCACAATAAGCTCCTATTTAATATAATGCTTTGCATTTTCTAAGCACTTTTTCTTAGAATAATACTGTAAGAAAAGTAATGTATGTCATCTCATATTTTACTATGACTTGGAGTGGTTAAGTAACTTGCCTAAAAACACACGACCAATAGATGGCAAAACTAGGACTTTTATCTTGGTCTTTCTGATTCCAAATCTAGCATTATTTCAATTCAATTCCACAAATATTCATTAAGTGCTTACTTTAAGCAAAGCAATGTGCTCCTGCTTAAACCACATTTCTTTTCATCTGAATGAAAATTTTAAAATTCAAGCAATCATCCAGATGTTTTGTCTGCAGTGTCAAACATTTTTAAATTGTTTTCTAATTTAAAACATATTAAAATACCTAAAAGCATATCCATATTAAGTTTGAAGTTCAACAGACAAAACATCTGAGTAATTATCTCCTAGCTCATCCTAGGCACATGATAAGTGTTCAGTTAATATTTCTTAATTCTCTGACTAATGACTGCCCCAATTTTTTACCTTTTGTTCTGATTTTTTGATGACATGTATTGTTGTCTCTTTTGCTTTTTTTTTTTAATGTCAACTGTTCTCAGAGTCAACTGATTATTTTCCTCCTATCTTTAAAGGTTCTTAGCCAAGCATAAGGCAATAGTTACATGAAAGATAACTCGGGATAAGTATGTTTTTGATCTCAAATATAAAATCCTAGGTCTGATATTACATGTCTGGATAAATAATAAGGAAGGCTCAGATGCCTTTTCAGAGAAGGAAATTCCATTCCTGCTATTTTAGGAACATCAGAAGTATTAGTCCAAAATCAAGTTGGGTCAGCAAGATTTATGTCGTCAGTGGGAAGTAAATAATAAATTTCAAACATACTGTTTAGAAGATTCAAGTGTAGATAGAAAATAGATTGACTGATAAAGACATAGATATAATGGGGTGAAAGAGATAAGAAAGAGACAAATACAGAGAGAGAGATAAAGGGAGACAGTGGGAGGAGAGGGAAACATGGAAGAGGAAGGGAGAGGAAGAGAGAGGGAAAAAAAAGAAACTGAGACACAGAGAGTGTGTTAATCATTTTTTCTTTGAAAACTCCAGTATTCTATAATTCATAGGCATACTTCAAAGCAATTAGAAGAGGTGAGATTCACCAAGCCTGTAATTTACTAGTACAGAACTCCCCACAAATGAAAAGATTCCATCTACCAATGCAGGTCAGCATCTCCTCTACAATTCATAAGCTTAGTTTCCCCACAATATATAAAAAGGGGAAGTGACTTGCCCTGTGTCGCCGAGTCAATAAGTGTCAGAGGAGGCACTGGAACCCAGATCATCTTCTCTCTAAATCTGGCTCTGTAGACACAGTGCCATGCTGCCCTTCTGCCAATTGATCAATCAATTATTTAATTGATACCATCGGCCTTTCTTATAGGAAAAAAGATTGGGATTATTTAGATAGTTTTGTAATTTCCTCATAGCAATCTAGCCCATTGCTCCTCTGTCTTTTTTAATCATGGACCCAACATTGGGAGAAATGAAGTTCATAGTGGCTGTGAACAAGAATGTTACATATTACAACTGAATAATAATGGAGAAAACCAAAGTAAAATATATCATCAAAGGAATATATAATGAGAAAATAAGATGGACTGATAACATGGGGAGAGCCAGAAATAATTAATGGGCCAATCATGTGCTCCCCTGGTGACTCAACACATCAAGAAAAAGCTAAGAGGACCTTCCCCCAATACCAGCATATAGGGTGGCACCCTGAGGAAGTGTTGTCACACAGGATAGGCAAGAATGAATGTTTTGTGATCTTCATCAATTGAAAAAATAAATTAATCAAAGGAATTGAATAGCCCTTTGAGCATCTGGATGTCTTCTTACATTTATGTGGCATGAACTCAGCAAGAAACTATCTGTTGTCTAAGAACTTGTTTCACCTTCACATGCCATCCAGAAGGACCATCTTGATACTTATAGCTTCTCCCCTTGCCCAGTCAGCATCTTCCATACCAGACCTGGATTTCTGAGCCTGGACTTCTGGAATCCATGCCTTCAGTCCATGGGGAAGATAATCCACTCATATTTAAATTTCCCACCCTGAAGCCCAGCCCGGTAATTGATGAAAGTGAGTCCAAACTAGCTCACTATATCTATTAATTGGCCCTAGACACAAATGGATTATAATGGAAAATCAGAGTGAAAGATGCCATCAAAGGACACAAGACCATGTCCCTGATGGCAAAGTTATGGGAGGAAATTCAGAAGAGTTGAATAGAATGAGCACTTGTGAATTAATTATATTCTCATCATTATAGAGAATAGCTGCCTAAGTAAGATCATGGATGTATTCTAATTCAAATTTGGTATAAGTATATAAACAGGAGAGGCAGCATAGTAAAGTGTGTGTGCGTGTGTGTGTGTGTTTGTGTGTGTGTGTGTGTGTGTGTGTGTGTGTGTGTGTGTGTATTGCATAATGCAAGACTTGGGGTCAAAAAGAGCTCTGAGACAAGCTTACTATGTGACTGAGAGTAAGGCACTTCACTTTTTGATCTCCCCTACAATTCTCTAAAAAGGTGTTATAGAAAAGTTGTTTATATAACAATAACAACAACAACAATACTAATAATAATAATACCATTTTTATAGTTCTCCTGAAAGTCTTAGTGCAATTTAAACTTTAATGAGTTCAGAAGTGTAAATGTTACAAACTTACAAAAAACATAATTTCAATATTTAATTATTTGAACTTATTATGTCTTCATATTATTGTATAAATTTTTAACATTTTTTATTTTAACAAGATGAACCCTCTATTAAATTGTATTCTGAGTGTGTGACAGTTTCTGGGTGACATTTTTAAAGGCGACTAGATAGGGAGAAGAGTCCTATTGCTTAGCTAGTTTGGATACCTGAACTATATTAGTTTGACTTTTTCTGGAGGAGTCACATCAAAACTGTCATATATGCATCAAAACTTCATTCTTTGTACAATCTCAGGGCAAGAGTTACAAATGCAATGTTTTCAGTCTCTGAGCAGCTGCTGAAAAAAAGTTTTTATATAGTTCAAAAATTGACTAGAGTGATACATAGCAGAAGATGTGGTTACGCTGAAATTTAATAAGAAAATTGTGACTTAAATGAAAAAAAAATCTTTCAAAAGTCATTTGGTAAGTTTGTAGTATTTCTCCTTTAGAAATTTTTTAGTCTTACAACTATTCTAGGCTTTTGAAACACTGTGTATAGTGCTTTAAGATTTGCAACATACTTTATAGATATTATTCATTTTTTCTTCACAGCAACCCTGGGATGTATATGATTTTGTCTTCCCCATTTTATAGATAAGGAAACTGAGGCACATTGAGATTAAGTAATTTACCTAGGGACACACCACAATGTTTGAGGCTAGTTTTGAACTCATATCTTCCTGGCCCCCAAGTTGAGCACTAACCACTGAATTACCTCACTGCCTATTTATCTGCCTTCTTGCAGAAGTTTTGCATATCAAAAATGAGTTCTACACTAATGAAAACACAAATTAAGACTCAAATATGTATATGTTTGCAATCACACTTGCCACATTATCTGTGTGTTATGCATAGTTGGATATGTATAATTATATTTTATATTTAATCTCTCACAGACAAATAATCTTCAGGAATCTGAATCATAGAAAGGTTATTTCTAGATTATGAACTGAGGTTCCAGACACTTAGTGAGACGCTGAGATACAATATTAAAAACAAAACATCCCCTGTCCTCAAGGACACTGTCATTTACTAAAAGATAGAATACGGATATAGCAAAGTCACTGGGAAGAAGATCACATGAACAACTATTGCCTCAGAAGCTGAGATTTGGGGGAAATGCAGTTTGCTTCAATAGAAAGAGTACTGCCTCTGAAGTAAGAAGACAGGAGTTTATATCTCATCTCTGACCCTTTACTACCTTTAGTAGTGAGTTTAAGCTAATCACTTAACCATGTTGGGCCCCAGTTTTCTCATCATAACAAGTGCTTGGATATGATCATTGCTCATATCCCTTCCAAATGAAACTATCCAAATGAAACTATGAAATTTGAGACTTCATAAAACACATTAAGAAAGCAAAATGTCCCTAAAGCAGAGTATTAAAGGAGGACAAGGATTTTGATAGGTGGAGATGCAGAGGGAGCCTATTCCTGGGATGAAGAATAGCCCATGAGCTCTGAGGTACCACCTTACACCTAGCAGACTGGTCAATATGGCAGCAAAGGAAAGTGATAAATATTAGAGGGGATGTGGCAAAATTGGGACACTAATACATTGCTAGTGGAGTTGTGAGTAGATCCAACCATTGGGGGGGTGCAATTTGGAACTGTGCCCAAAGGGCTTTAAAAGAATTCAAGCCCTTTGATCTGGTCATACCACTGTTGGGTTTGTACTCCAAAGAGATAATAAGGAAAAATACTTGTAAAAAAATTTATAGCCATGTTTTTTGTGTTGGTAAAAAATTGGAAAATGAGGGGTGACCCTCGATTGGGGAATGGCTGAACAAATTGTGGTATCTGTTGGTGATGGAATACTATTGTGCTCAAAGGAATAATGAACTGGAAGAATTCCATGTGAACTGGAACAACCTCCAGGAAGTGATGCAGAGTAGAAGGAGCAGAACCAGGAGAACATTGTATACAGAGACTGATACACTGTGGTAAAATTGAATGTAATAGACTTTTCTGCCAGTAGCAATGCAATGATCCAGGACAGTCCAGAGGAACTTATGAGAAAGATGCTATCCACATCCAGAGAAAGAACTGTGGGAGCAGAAATGCAGAAGAAAAGCATATGATTAATCACGTGGTTGGATGGGGGATATGTTTAGGGTTTGGGCATTAAAAGATCACTCTATTGCAAATATGAATAAAGAATAAAAAAGGTTTTGAACAATGAAACATGTATAACCCAGTGGAATTGCTTGTCAGTTCTAGGAGGGTGGGAATCATGAATCATGTAATCATGAAAAAATATTCTAAATTTAAAAAAAAGAATAGCTCATACAACTACAGAGGTAACAAAAGATGGAATGTTCCAGGTCAGATAGCAGCTAGTAAGACAGTTTGACTAGAACATGGAATTCTAGAAAAGAAGGTATTAAGTAAGGCTAGAGAACCGGGTGGGAACCAGATTATAAAAGACTTTAAATTCCAGGCTGAGAAATTAGTAGTTTTGACCTTTTACACTGAGTAGCTTAACCAATTTTATGCTTTAGAAAGATAATTTTGGAAGTTGGTGTAGAATAGCTCTAATAAGAGATGAAGACCTGAATTAGAGTGGTTGGTGTGGGAGTTAAGAGAATAGATCAAAGTGATAACATAAAGATAGAATTAAAAAAAATTATCTCCTGATCATCTATGAGAGATGAGAACAAGGATAAATTCAAAGTTAACTTCAAGGTTATGAAAGCAGATGACTTAGAAAATGGTAAAGTCCTCAATAGAAATAATGGCATTTTAGGGAAAGTTCAGCTAACAAAGGAAGATGAGTTCCATTCGGCACATGCAGAATTTGAAATACAGACAAGACATTTAGGAAGAGATTTTTAACAGGTAGTAGGCAATAGAGGGTTGGAGCTCTTGAAAGAGAGGGGTGGGAATATTGTTGAAATAACAATGCTTTCACTTTCTTTTTTCTTTTCAAAAGAGTAAATCTTTGTATTGAAATGAAACCTGTTAATTTATGCTACCAAAACACAAATGTGCCAAACCCTTGAGGGTCAGAATGGAAGATACCAAGTAAAATGGAGCAAAAAGGAATATTGAATCACAATGTGTTTACTCTTTCAATTATTTTGAAAAGTGTAATTTATCTTTCAATAGAATGCTTCCGAAGAAGCTGGATCCCATTTTTAAAGTAGCACAGTTTCAAAAGCATGAGAGCTCATTAATACATCACATCATTAAATCTTTCCCAAAAGGTGGCATGAATATACCACGTTCCTCTGAGATTATAGGGTTTGTTTTGAAAAAGGAGGATTTTTAAAGCCAATTGTTTTCTTCATTATCATTACTGCTATTCATCCATCTAAGAAATTTATCCAGTAAATCCATAGAAAAGCCATTACACTATTTTACACTAATGTATACCAAGAAATATAGAAACTGTGCATGCATTCTACTATGTCTCTTAGTCTTGTAACATGTGAACTGACAAGAAATGTATGTATGCATATGAGATCTGTGTATGTTAAGGGAACAAATTATAAAATTGCTAAGGGTTTTTTTTTGTAAGAATGTAACTATATGCTATAGTAGAAAAATTTTTTTCTCTTCAACATATCACCACCCATTAGAGGAAAACTGGGGTAATTGGAGTTCCAAAGTTATTTATCTAAATCAATTATTCAAAACTACAAAAAAAAAGCATTAAATGAAACAATGATACCAAAGTCATATAAAGTCTGAGTCGCACAAATCAACTGGATTACCACTCACTTCTCTGTGGAAAACTGGCAACACAAATAATGAAAAATCTCCACATAATACACCCCAAGAACCAACTTAATGCAAACTCCTGAATAGAGTAAACGAATTGAGGTTTTGACTTATCTAATACACATGAATCAATCAAATGGATTAATTAAAACATTTATTAAACAACATTATGTGTGCAGCACTGTGTTAAGTAGAAAAACAAAACAGACTCTGCTCTCAAGGAGTTCACATTCTAATACCAGATAGACAGCACACATAGAAGGTTTTAACTGTGTCAAATAGAAAAAGTCATGGCCCTCTAGATGCAGCAGCAGCAGTAAGGTACATGGTAAGGTACTTCTTTAATGAAATTTCTATTAATAAAATCATGCATTTCTGATGTGGAATCATTTGACAGTGTCAAAAATTTTGGTGTAAGGACTTTCTTTTCCAGACCTTACCTAGGCAGGACTCCTAAGAGGGGCAGATGCTATCACATCTTACAGGCAATTTTGGTCAGATTTCATTTCCAAAAGGGTTGCTTCCCTCCATGGTGATTGTGGGGTCCAGTTTGGAAACAGGTAGTCTGTCAGAAGAGCACTGGTATTTGGGGAGGATCTAGGAATTTGTGTGTTGACCAATATTTACCAGAAAG
Organism: Gracilinanus agilis; assembly: GCF_016433145.1. Classification (NCBI taxonomy): domain Eukaryota; kingdom Metazoa; phylum Chordata; class Mammalia; order Didelphimorphia; family Didelphidae; genus Gracilinanus; species Gracilinanus agilis. The sequence goes on from NC_058132.1 coordinate 634,573,703, forward strand.
GGAAAATGATAGTGATGGTTTGGCCTATAAGAAAATAAAATCAATCATAGATTCTGCTACTCTAAATCAAGTATTATTGTAAAAGGAGAAAAAAAGGAATTAAGATGATAGAATACCATGTTTGAAAAATTCCATTAATCATCTTTTTGCTAGTCAACCCATTAATTGTATTCATCTATCTCTTCCTTTGAATTTCCATTCCCAACACTATAGTCTAGTTCCACAATACCTTATAACTAGATGGAAATAGGCCCTAGTATTTAGCCTCTCCATTTCTAAACCATGTTTCCTTCCCAAAACCCTTCTTTCCTGACATTTCTTCCCAGTTCAAAAACTTGGGAAGGTTTCCTAACTCTTGCCTCATCATATCTTAAGTCATTTGCCTATTTATTTATATATGTTTCATATAATCTGGACCCGCCCTATCTATTCAGCCTTCTCTCTCCCTGTAATAAAGAGTCAAAATCTCAGAACAATTGCTAGAGTCTGGACTTTATCTGAATTATCACAGCAGTCACGGCCTTATGTGACAGGGACAAGAGAAAGTCTATCAGGAATACCCAGATAGAAGAACTACCTTAGACAAAACTGGCTGCTTGATCCTATACAAATCATCTCCCATGCAACAGCAAGACCAGAAATTGCAAAATAGCTGACCAGTATGCATTGGTAGAGGAAGTTCACTCACTGGGAGTTCTATACACCAATAACATCACAGATTTAGTCCCTGCTCCCCAAATGTAGTTATACCTACCATGGTGCTATCATCACAGACCTCCCCTTCCTGTGAATTGAGGGCCTCCAAGGAGGAGAGCAAGCACCACCACAACAGACAGCTCCCTAAAAAAGAAAGTTCAGATAGAGTACAATTGTCACCATCCCTTGAGCAAACTAGCAAAATAGTCATGTAAGGCAAGTTGCCCTATTTCAGCCACACACTTGGCCCTTTCTGGAGCCCCAAACGTCCATCTGGGTTTGATTGTCTGTTTTAAAGTCTATTCTATTCAAAAGCACCCAATATGCCTCAAATAATAACTGCTCTTCCTTCTCCTTAATACTTCAGTAAAATGCTGCCAAATATGGTGGAAAGGCATTTTGTAGTCATTCAGTTACTAATTTCCTGTGACTAATATAGTACTACCCAACACAGACCTTTATCTCCTCTAGGCAGGCCACCTTGTTCTGCAAGAAACTTTACAATGAGAGCTCTTGCCCTTCACCCTACTCTAATGTAGGTTTCTGGGTTTCTATCTACACCCAAAAACTGCACAACTATGAATATAAATACAGTGTAGGAAGGGAACACAAAAGGAGGACAAAAAGCAAACACCTGCCATGAGCCATAGACATAGAAGGTACAATTTTGTTCCCTGATGCCCTCGGTATTTGTACACCAATATATTTATGTCCTTGTTGATCTTTTTAAACTTTAGGGTCTGGTGGCCTGTCTGGAAGGGTTAGGGCAGCTGGGTGGCACAATGAATGGAGAAAACACTGGGCTTGGAGTCAGGAAGCTATATTCATGAGTTTAAATTCAGCCTCAGATACTTGCTATCTGTGTGACCCTAGCCAGGTCACTTAACCTTCTTTGTCTCTGTTTTCTCAATTGTAAAATGAACTAGAAAAGGAAATAGCATATCAGAGTCTTTGCCAAGGAAACATCGAATGCAGTCACAAAGAGCAGTACAGAACTGAAGTGACTCATCAACAACCTAGAAGAGTATCTACTTCTCTCTACCATCACTGAATCCCCATATCTTGGACTTGGTTCATATACCTGGACTCATGGCACCCATTGGCTTCTCCCTGGTCCAAAATCCAGACTTCTGCTTTCAGGTCTGGATCTATGGTATTCACTATACTGTGTAACCTCCAACCTTGACCCACTTCCTAGTTAAGCTTCAGTATCTATCCAATCCTCCCTGCTCCATCAAATGAGAGGATTGGAAAGTGTTGCTTCTGAGATAGAAGGCAGATGGCACAATGATTAGAATCCTGAAATTGTAGTCAAGAAGACCTAAGTTAAAATCTTGTCTCAGACACAGTATAGTCATATGGCCTTGAGCAAGTCATTTAACCTGCTTGAGTCTCAATTTTATTATTTGTAAAATGAAGATAATAATAGCACTTTATTTCCTAGACTTCCAGCACACCAAACTATTTCTTCTGGTCCCCCTGATTAGCCTCCCAGTTCATCTTCTCTAATAGGACTCTACAACAACCTTCCCTCAATTTATTTTCTAGCTCCTTGACTTCATTAACTCAATAATCTTGCCTCGGAATGCATAGTTTTCACCCCATCGTCCTTTAACTTTTTCTCTAGTTATCCCTGATTATTTACTCCTTCCTGCCTTCCAGAACACCACCTGTCAGGCCCACTCTGTTAAGTCTACCATAGCTCAGTTTCTGGCCCAATATGAATCAGCAGTACAGCTATTTATTACTCAGTATTTAACATGCTCAAAATAGTTCTTATCAATAACAAAAGAGAATGGGGGAGTATAGAATAAACTACTGAAAAAGCAGGTTATAGTTCACCACAAGCTTCCTTAACTTTATCCCTATCTATGATCCAGGGCTAGACATGCTTACACCCAGGGGAAAACTAAGATCTCTAGATCAAGATTTCTGGGAAGAGATGGAGCTCACCTGGAATGGCACCACTGGGACTAATTATTCTTGATGCACCCAGTTTTTTTCTACCTACCAAAAGAATACATTTATAATCAGCACTCTCTAAATTTTAGAACTTGGGAACAAAGTCTCATTCCCTCCTCTATAGTTCTATTTCTGCCCTATCTTATATTTATTCTATTTATTCCAGCTATATGTATGTTTCTATATCTGTGTATATAGAGATACTTTCTATATTTCAAATATATATATACTTGCAACAGCTTTTTTCAAAATACATCAGTGCTACTGTAACTCCAATGAGTTGAGAACTCCTCTGTTCTTGAAGGGCAATTACCATTTCCCTTTCTTCCAAAAAAATAAGTATATTTCTTCCCTCTAGAGAAAGTGTTTCCATTTATAAAGCATCTAGACCACCTTGCTGATTTCTGCAGCCAGGCAAATAATTGTCTGCAGAGACAAAGGAAAGGAATAAGAAGAACAAGTAAATGTGACTTCTAGCAAGTAAAGCCTTTTGTTTTTAAGTTCAAAGTTCTAACTATTTCACATTTCTTTCTTTCTGGAGAAAGTAGCAGTGAGGAAGAGTATCAGGAGAATAATCCTTTTCTTTAAGATTTCTCTCCTAATTCTATGACTCCCTGGAGAAAATTTTCATGAGAACTCAATTATTCCCCTCTGACCCTAATTGGACAGAAGTATTAGTAGATACTAACAAACCATATGAGATCTATTTATTTCAGTCGCAGTTCAAGGTCCTGATAACTTGCATTTATATAGCTCTCTAAGGTTCACAAAGATATATATAAGATACATACATATACATACATAATATACATATATAGGCAGATACATAGATAGATGGAGAGAGAGAGAGAAAGAGAGAGAGAGAGAAGTAGATAGGTAGGTGGGTAGATGGGTGGGTAGGTAGATAGGTAAATAGTTGGTGGGTAGGTAAGTAGGTGGGTGGGTGGGTAGGCAGGTAGGTAGGTAAGTAGGGGAGTGGAATGGATGGATAGAAACATAAATATGTAACTAGACATATAGAATCTCTTTTGAGCCCCACAACAATTTTGCAGATAAATACTGGATAGTACAGATATAATTATTATAATAATGATAATTTTACAGATAAGAAAGTGAGGCATAAAGAGATGAAGTAACTTGCACATGTTAGCTCTAAGATTAGAATTATGGTCTCTCTTGACTCCAAGTCCAGAATTCTATCCACTAGTCATATTGTCCTAAATAGAGACATAGAGAGGACACAACAATCCTCTCAGAAGAAGAAATCAAATCCATGCCAGATCATTCTTAAAAAGAATTTGATATCTCTCTCTCTCTCCATATAAAATCATATTTCATTCACTTAAGGAACCCCCAAATAAAATAATTTTCTCTAGCCCTGGCCTATGAAGTTGTCCAAAACATAAGCAGAATGACTTCAAAATATTCCTCACTGATCTCCTAAACTATCAAGCCTTCATCTTAATCAAATAATTAAACTTTTTTTATACTGGGCACTCCCTCTTGATCAGCATTTGCATTTCTTGTTATGCTCTATGTGCTTGCTTGTACATCTACACACATGTGTGGGAAATAGGACAGCCCTGTGTCTGCCACCGCCAATTCTATCATGGGACTTAGACAAAAGAGATCCTTCTTAAATCACCTCCAGAGAAAAGGCAACATGGAAAGTCAATAAAGGCAGTCTTAACACACTTGGATACAAATGCTATTTCAATGAGTACACGTATCTCTGAAGGAACCATACCAACATTCCCATATTGGCATCATGTGGAATTCTCATCATCCTTGTGCATCCTCCAGATGCTCTTTTGATAATCTCAACTCCCCTGAACACCATGTGGCTTGGGCCCAATGACCCATACAGTACATGGTGTGAATGGACATGCAAAGGCTAAAATCAAAGTTTTAGGAGGGCAGATTGTGCAGTTGCAGGTGGGCTCTCGTGTTTTTGTTAGCCCATCTTTCATTAAATAGCTTCCATAGATGTTCCTCTTTATTGACTGTCCAGATGATGCTATAAGGCACATGTTCTACAGGCACATTACATTGATTAGAGGCAGCCTAAGTACCTAATGGGAATTAAGTTCTAAGCAGAATGTATGTGCTTTCTATATCACTCTATTACAATAATAATCCTAATTAAAGACTTTATTCAAGCTTTAAGAATACAATTAAATAACAACTAAACTCTATACACATCCTGAAAGAAGCAGAAAATCACAATAGATACTTATAGTCAATTTTTAGTGTAAAATATTGGTTCTTTGACTAACCCATCAAAAGGCCCCAGAAAAGTCTGGAAATAAATGTATTCATTATTTGTCATAAGTTGCAAATTAGAGTCATAACATTTAAATAACAACGCATAGGGCAGGTGTTTTAGAGTCACAGAAAATAATACCTTTAATCATTCATCCATGTATTTAAAATTTGTTTTGTGCCTACTATATATAGACCCTGATGTTAGAGGATAGGAGAGACCCAAAATTTAGATGTCATCCTTCCTCCTTGACTTTAAAGAGTATGTTAAAAATAGAAGATAAAGACAGACAACTATAATACACAATAACATGATAGGTGAGGTAAAGAGGTAAAACACAATGTCATGTGAGATCCAAAAGGAAGGTAGTTACTGACTGAGGATATATATTTTTTAAAGGCTTCATGAATAAGGTGCATATGAGCTAGAATTTTTAAAATAGATATTTGACAGTCAAAAAGAGGAGATAATATATTCCATATAAAGGGAATAGCTTAGCTAACACAAGGAGTAGATGAAGGGCAGTATTGTGAGATAAGGCTGGAAAAGTAAAATAATGAATGAACAGGTAATTTATTAAGGGGAGGCAGAGTCAAGATGAGGAAGTACCAGGAAAATGTATGGCCTATTTCCTCACCCATACTTCTCCAAAAAGATCTTGAATTCACAACAGATTGAGTCCTTATTGGGAAATTAAAGGAAGAATAACAGTTTGTCATTTTCCAGCAGAGGTCAATGTATGGAGACAGACAGAGAGGTCTATGATCACAGGGAACAGGGTCTAGTCAGAAGTGAACTACACAAAGCATTCTAATGAAGCAACTGATAAAGGATTGAGCCTAGAGTAAAAAGAGGTTCCAGAACCAAATAAATGGGCTCAACCTTGAATAAAAATAACAGGTGCTAAATGGCAGCTCTATTGCTTGCTACTCAGTTCTGGGTCACAAATCCAGGGAAGACTGAGAAAAGGAGAAGTGTCTAGGGGTGGTGTTTCAGGATGAGGAGTGGGTTGCAGCCTTGGACTGAGTACTGAATGAGGAGAAAGTCCAAAAGCAAGGAGCAACTTTGTTTATCTGATCTCAGAAATGGAACAGAGATTCAATTACCATCTCCAGCCTAGACTGACACCTTCTATAGAATAATCAGTAAAGAAATCCCAGACCAAAGGGAAATGTTCAGTTATCACTGTGAGTCATCAGTGCTTTCCAATTAGCTGATAGTGACTAGGATCCAGCAATAATCAACTATGGGTAACACTCATAGATTGATTTCTTAGTTCAAAATCCAGGTCAAGAACTTTGCAGAGCTCAGATAAGAAGGACAATGATAAGACTTTGCCCTGGGTCAAACAGCTTTAGAACTGAAAGATTATAGATACCTGAGGTACCCTTGAGATACTGAAGCAGAACATCCAATCCCCCAAAAAAGCAGGAGAAGTGGCTAAGAGGACACAAACTCATGCCAGATATGGGGTAGAAGAATAAACACATAAAAAAGAAAGAGAATTCTACCATAAAGAGCTATTATGTTATTTGAGTTATAATTCCATAAGAAGGGGACTTCAAAATATCAACAACAACAACAAAACTCAAAGAAAAATATAGCTTGAACACAAGTTCAACTTGAATGCCTGGAGAAGGCGAAATAAGACATCAAAAAAGAATTTAAAATATTTGAAAACTCAAATGAAAGAGCTTTAGGAAAATAGGAAAGAAATGAGAACTATAAAACTAAGAAATGGAAAGAAAAGTAAGAGTTTCGTACAAGAGGCAAAAAACATCAGCAAAGAAACATAAAAATAAGAACAGAATAGACCAAATAGACGCTAATGGCTCTGGAGACAAAAATAATACCTAAAATTAAAAGATTGTAGAAATAAAAGAACAGTTAAAGTATTTCATAGCAAAAATAACTGACCTGGAAAGCAAATTGATGAAAGACAATTTAAAAATCAATGGACTACCTGAAAGCCATGATAAAAAAAAGGCTCAAACATCTTATTTCAAGGAATATTAAAATAAAACTGCTTAGATCTTTTAGAACCAGAGGGCAAAGTAAAAATAAAAAGAATCCACCAGTAACATCCTGAAATAAATCCCAAAATGAAAACTCCTTGGAACATTAGAGCAAAAATCCATAGCTTCTGTTAAAGAAAAAAATACAACAAGCAGGTAAACCATGACCTAAGCACTCTAAGTTTAGGCATCAAACAAAACAAAAGGTCCTAACAAAAGGCAACAAATTTGATCTTCTGAGTATGATTGAGACTTGGTGGCACAAAACTATAACTGGATGATCGATCTGATGAGCATATTTCATTCAAAATAAATAATATAGGTAACAGGGAATAGCATTATATATTTAGAATCTATAATCATTTGTCTAAATTCAGGAACCAGTTAAAGAAAAAGTGATAAAAAGTATTTGGGTAACAGTCAAAGAAGAGGAAAACAGAAGCAATGTTTACAATGGAAAATTCAGGCAGAAGGAAGAATTTCATGAGGAGCTGGGCAAATAGATCACCAGTCTGGCACAGAAGCATGATGTTCTACTGATGACGAACTTTAAATAGGCATCCATCTGCTAGAGCTATCTCTTCCAAAATCAACTTCCTGATTTACCTTCATGATCATTTCATCCTTCAAAAGGTGGAAGAGCCACAAAATAGAAATTATGTTTTGAGTCTAAATTCTCACTAACAAGGAAGATTTTGTTGCTAGGCTAGAAATAATGGGAAATTTAAAAAGAAGTGACTACTCCATCCTAAAGATTGTAATTAAGGAGTGAAAATGAAAAACATGTACCTTAGATTTAGAGAAGGTAGATTTCAAAGGAAATATAAGTAGGATGCCAGGGAGTGAAGTGCTTCAGTGAAGGTCAACTGGTGTGATGAAAAATGCTCAAAAATCAATTACTGAAGACACAAAGAAAAACAATTCCAAAGAGGAGAAAAATGGGATTTCTCTTAATTTACCCATGTGGATGCACAGGGAACTCACCAACCAATTTAAATCATAAAAGCAAATATACAGAAGATGGAAACAATATTAGGTAACAAAAGATAAGTATAAGAGCATGGCACAGTCCTAAAAAAGACAATGTCAGGAAGGCTAAAAGTCAGAATGAGCTGAAAATACACGATATCTATGGTGAGAGAGAAAAAGGAATAACAGAAAAAATATGTTCTTTGCCTATAGAAAGAAAGAAAAAGCACATTTGTCACTTAGCCCACTATATGCCAGGCACTGTACTAAATACTTTTAAAATATATTATTTGATCTTCACAACAACCCAAGGAAGAAGGCACTATTTATCATCTCAAATTTTTATTTGAGGAAAATGAGGTAGATAGAGATTGTGTAAGTATCTGAGGTCAGATTTGAACTCATCTTTCTGATACTAAATCCAGCACTCTACCCACTGTGCCACTTACTACTTCATCTTGTACTCCTATTCAATAGTTTATGCAATAAAAATAACAGACAACAGAGAGAAGGCAGCATTACTCAATTCTTATCTTTACTTTTGTCAGGGGAGGAAGGGAGACAACAAAGAAAGTCACATACATTTTCTGACATAGTCATTATATTGGTTGTTTCTTTTTAACTAGGGTCTTTTTTGTTACAAGGAAGGGTTCAATTACAGAGAGAATATCCCCAAATTTTATGGCATAGGAAAAGATGCCAATAAAAATTAAAAACCAAAATAATAACCATGTAGTGTTATCAATAATCATAAGCTGTTCCCTGATACAAAACCCCATTTTTTCGGCACCAAAATCCTTCTGATGATGAATGACCCCAAATAATGGAACAACCTAATCTCAAAAGAATAAAAATTTCAGGTTATGCAAAAGTTAAGAGAGAAAAAGAAGAAGGACATAAAAAGCTTTTAGTTTGTAATATTAGTGACAAAGTTACATTAAATCTTTGATTTAAAAAAAAGCATCAGAAAAAGTTGGGCTAATCATGTAGTTCAAGTCTTTGCTGGTATCTATAGGATATGAAAAGAGCTACAAGAAAGTTGTTAGAATGCTTGATAAACTCTGGGGAGAATTTGTGGAAAGGCATTCACAATAATGGAGAAATGGCATGACATAGTGTCTAAATAGATGGACTTGGAGTCAGGAAAATCAGATTCAAATATCACCTCAGCCACTTACTAGATGTGTGAAATTTGGCAAATCACAATGTCTCTGAGTCTTAGAGATGTTGTAACATCCAATGCGCAGATCTCCCAAGATTTATATACTAAATTGTCAATAATTTGCAACCTACTTTCATGGAGGAAATTCTTTGATTAACTATATCAAAGAACCTTGCTGTACTGACAAGAATAATATAGTATGAGAACGTATGATAGTTTGTAATATGCATTGGGTTACCTATTTTTGTTTTAGAAAAATCAACTTCACAGACCTACATGCACTGATGCACAGTGAAATAAGCAGAACCAAGAGAAATTATACACAGAAAATATAACTCTATGGGCTAATCAAATGTAATTGACTTTGCTACAAATAGCAATGCAATGATCCTAGAAAAGTCTATGGAACTTATGAGAAAGAACACTAAGCACATCTAGAGAAAGGACTATGGCACTAGTAATCCAGAAAAAAAAATTGTGATTTATCACTTGTTTACATAGATATGTGATTTGGGGTTTTGGTTTTAAAGGATTACTCCTTTACAAAAATGAATAATATGGAAATGAATTTGAGCGATTTTATATATATATATATATATATATATAAAACCCAGTGGAATTGCTTGTCAACTGAGGTGGAGGGGAATGAGGGGAATAAGAAAACATGAATCATGGAACCATGGAAAATGTTTTTAAAATTAAAAAAATGGAAAAAAAGAAAAGGAAAAATCAACTTCATAAGTTTAAGGTGGGAGAAAAATAACTAGAATTCGATCTGTTGATTTTCATGGACTTTAAATTCAACATAAGTCATTAATATGATTTAACAATCAACAATACTGATCCAAACTTAGTCCTTATTCCTATATGTCTGTAACCTTATTAGCATTTGTACTCTTTAAACAATTGCTCTCCTCAATCTAGATATACATTCTCATCAATTCTTGACCATGTCTTTCCATAAAAGTTCCATAGAGGACCTCATGAAAATTCTAATGGCCTTTTTCTACTCATGAAACAGATTTTTAAGTCCATCATACACACATTAATATAAGTCCAGAATATAGTTAGTCACTCAACATTCTACCTTACTCAGACATCCAAGATAACACATTCACCTCTGGTCGCCACATTTTAAGAAGAAAATTTAGGTGACTGATATGATGGAGAAACAGAAACTATAAGTATTTTTTGAGGAAACTTTAGGTGCTTATTTGAGATGGGGAAGAGAAAATTTAGTGGCCACATGATAGCTTTTACCCCAGCATTCAAGACTGGACCTACAGAATGATGTTGACTTATTCTACTTGGCCACAAAGAAAAAACTAAGAACTATGGGTAGGAGTTTCAGAAAGACAAATTTAGATTTGATGTCATGAAAAACCTCCTTCCAATTAGAATTATTCACCAGGGGAATGCTGGTAAATGCTTAATAAGACTTTAAAGTGGGAAGGGGAAATTTATAAGTTTAATCTGCATTATTAACATTTTGTCCAACATTTGTTAAGTCTAGACAATCAACCAAAAAATGAGTTAACCATTTATTTGTAGTATTTGCTGGTTAACAGTTGGTTCCTTCAAACCAGTTTGAGCTAGCTCCATCATATCCCCTGGAATATCTCCCTGTTACGATTAAAATTGATATAGACAGTTGTAAATAAAAGTATTAATATTTTAATTAAGGCCATGTTGGAAAAATAAAAAAGACCATGCACCTGCTAAGATCTAATTCAAATCCCCCACCATACCTTCTGCCCACCTGGCTCCCTCATACCAAAGAGCACGCCTCCAATAACCTCAGGAGTCTTATACTCTTCTTTTACGTAATCACACTTCCTGTCTACCTGCATTACAAGAGGAATCATGGGAAATGTAGTTTTCCAAGTCCCCTAAACATCCACAGGAAGTTTGTCATATATCTAAATATGTGTTTTAATTTAAATTAAAACTCAAATGAACCCCAAATAACCCTCAAAAGAACCCCCAAAATTCCAAATAACACATCCCCCACCTTGAATACAAACAGCTCCCTCAGAAAAATGAGTTCACTATAACTGGAGATCTCCAGGTAGAAGTTGACTGACCATTTTTTTGAAAATGATATTGATAAAGACATGCCACAAATAAAGGGGGAACAAGAAGTTCTTTCCAATTCTATAAAGGCATATAAATTGAAGAGACATAGCCAAGCAAATTTGTGGGAGGCTGTAAAATCAGTTAATGCTGCCTAGGAATATATTTTGGTGGGAAAAAATCAAACTTCCCCAAAGAAAACAATGAAACCTAATTAATCTACAAATGAATGGCATTTAAGTCAAACTGTGGTTTCCATGGGTTGCTAAGAGAAAAGAATGCTTATCTCCACCTTGCTGAGCACAAATAGTTAAACTGAGCAGCTCTGCTCATTCCCAGAGCTTTCCATAAAGCTACATGAGTACCCATGTCAAATCTCAATAATACCATACCAAAAACATTATTCATGCTTCATTCAGCTTGGCAACATGCAATTCCACACCCAAAGCCTGGGTTTATCACTTGCTGACTTAAAAACTAAATTAAAAGTAAAATGTATCACAGTGGAAAAAATCATAACATAACATCAATTATCTAAATCGTATGTTTAAATGGAATTATGCTCACTTATCATACTCTTAAAACAGGAACACAATATTTCCTCCTGTGTCAGCCCTCCTGGCATGCTAAAAAGAACAGGAATAGCCTTATTAAAGAACATGTGCCCTATAACACATAATGGGATCAACAATGCTCCCTCCTGAATAAGTCAGATGTATTGAGTTTGAGTCCTACCTCTATACAAAAGAGCCTTATGACTTTGAGCAAATTAATTCACTTTTCCAGCCCTGAGTTTTATCATTTAGAATTTGAGGGTATTGGCCTAGGTAATTCCTAAGATCCCTTCTAGTTCTAAATCCCTCTGATTCTGTTCTTCCTATATACTAGAGGACAGATTCCTGGCCTCCAACTCCTATACACCATTCTGTGGATAACAACTCCTAACTGATGATTCTCATGTCCTATCACTAGGATCTAATCCAATTCAATTTCCTTTTGACTGCCCAAGCTAGTCACCTTGACCAGAATGGTAGGAGGGCTGGTTACCAGCGTGCTTCTACCATTCTGAATACATAACACATGGACAGAATATCATCCCAAGTTCCCTGATAACACAAAACGTTACTATGATGGCATAAATAGAATTGAGAGCAAGAGATATTGTACAGAAAGAAATTGACAATCCCTAGTTCAGTTGAATTTTCCAGTGAGTTCTATCAAACTTTTAAAGAGCAATTTATGAACTACCAAAAAAATCTAAAAATGGAGAAAGAAGTTTACTAAATTTCTTTTTTATTAGACAAAAATTTCGTGATATCCATTGGTGCTAGAAAGAGGCAGAGAAAAGAAAAACACCTAGAAACTCATTTTATTAGTGAATATTGATGGAAAGTTTTCTTTTTAAATAAAATCTGAGCAAAGAGACTAAAACAACATGGCCAAAACATATCTATAACCAAGGAGCATTACTTGCCAATAAGATTTTAACTTAGAAAAGCAATTAGCACAATAATTAATAAATAAACAACATAGCCAGCAAATATTTCAATATACAGAAAAAACCTTTGACAAAAGATAATTGCACTCCATAAAATGCATGCTGATAAGATGTACATTTTTTAGAATATGGGTATTTGTTTTGCTTGAATGTCCTTGTTTATTACTAGGGCCTAGTCTTTCTTTTTTCAATCTGATGAGCTTGGGGGAGCAGAAAGAATAGAGATAAGGTGGTCTTCCACAAAATAAAGAAAAAAGGAAAGAGGGTCATTAATGCATTTTATAATTCACAAAAGAGAACAGAAGGAAATTCATAAGGAACCACAGATATGCCAAATAGCCTTGAAAGTTACATGTTGAATTTATTATATATTTTGAAAGAAAAGTGAGTTTTACATAACAGAAATCAGAAGTTTCATATGTAATCCTCTTTTTAAGCTCTATTCAGTGTATAGAAATGTACTTTTTATTTGATATTTGTTGTTATTAATTCTTAAAAAATACCTAAAAAGCAAACAAAAGCATGAAAAAATATATTTTAAAGAGAGAGTCATATAAACTGACAATGAAACAAATAGAACCACATGAACATACACAGGGTTGTAAATAAAAAGTAACAGAAGGAAAACCAAATTCTGCATAATAGTAATAACCAATCTTGAGTCCAAAAAAGTGATAATGAAAAAGACTTTCTTCCACTCAACAGAGAGGTAAGGATATATGGGATCTGAATTTTGAATTTCCTGATGGGCACGTTTAGTATTGGTTATTTTTGCTTAATAGTTTTTTATTGTTATTGCTCTTCTGAGAGAAGACTCAATTTTGGGGGAGGGAAAGAAGTAGTAATATCTGTAATTACTGTAAAAAGATATAAACAAAAAACAAATCTTAGTGATTGAAAATGTGTCTATACCTATAGAATAGCTGAGGAGTAGGAAGGAAGAAAGAAGAGAGGGGAAGGGGCATGGAGAGAGACAGACAGGCAGGAAGACAGACAGAGAGACAGAGACAGAAAGACAGAGACAGAGACAGAGACAGAGACAGAGACAGAGACAGAGACAGAGACAGAGACAGAGACAGAGACAGAGACTGAGACTGAGACTGAGACAGATACAAAGAGAAAAAGAGACAGAGATGGAGATATGCCAAAATGGCAAAGGCATGAATTACTGGCTAACAATTTATTTTAGCTTCCTGATGCATACATTGGAATCAATCACTGCAGCAAAAATCCATTAGGTATCTACCCAATACATGACTCTTTTCCATAAGGTTTTATTCTCTCTACCTCCAACCTGGCAAACACACTCAAGGGGAAAGCTACTTAACTCAATTCTTTTTTAACACAATGACATTTTCCCTATTCTAAATGGGACTCAACAGAAATAATAGACCCAAACTTTTTTATGAGTTTATTTTCCTTCCAAAGTGGCACTACCGCTCCTAAACCAGAGATTTAGACTTTTAAAATGTCATTTTTCTCAGCCTTCTTGCCTTCTTTTTTTAAACCCTTATCTTCTGTCTTAGAATCAATACTGTGTATTGGTTCCGAGGCAAAAAAGCAGTAAGGGCTAGACAATGAGGGTTAAGTGACTTGCCCAGGGTCACACAGCTAGGAAGTGTCTGAGGTCAAATTTGAACCTAGGACCTCCCGTCTCTAGGCCTAGCTCTCAATCCACTGAGATACCCAGCTGCCCCCCTTCTTGTCTCCTTACAGATTTTAACAAAAGTATAAAGCCAGACAGGATGAAAACCCTGAGCTCTGTTATCAGAACATCTCTAAGAAAAAGAAACAAAATAGAAAACCTCTGAATAGTCAAAATAGATTTCAAAAATCTATCCCTAAATGTTCTAGAGATCAGAGCAGACTCTCATAGCCTACTTATTCTTACACTATGCACAATTCTAATAAGTTTGAGTATTTTGTTTCTAAGTACACAGGTTACAAACAGAAAATTAGAGAGGGAAAATAGGTCTGCCATGGGCAGACACCAGTAAGAAATTATATCTGACAACAAGAGAGAATACAGAAAAACTATTTTAAAACCCTAGGCAAAGAGGCACAGAAATTAGAAAAAGAAACCACCTACTGTATAGGCAAATAGTCCTAGATAAGTCCACAACCCTTAAGGGTATCATCATGTTATAGTTCAATACAAAACAGCAAAAATTTCTCAAGCTCCCCCACCATGCTAAGCAATGGATGAAATACAACCTTTGGTTCATATTTTTAATAATGAATCAGAGTCATCAAGAAGAGGCTCAAATGCACTCTGTATACTCTACTTCAAAAAGGCAAACATATCTGTCATTCAAAGATTTCTATCCAGAATTATTATAGAATCCTTAATGATTGGCTGCTTTAAAAGGTGAACCTATGCCTTTCTATAAACTCATTTATTCAAAAAACTTATCCCATGAGAGGTCTGGTCACTCAAGACTTTACTTCAACACTTTTCCCATTAATAAGTGTATACATTGCATCTATACATATATGCCTAAACATACTCACATATGTAAATACATATTTTATATAAAATATGCCTATTAAAGTTCTCTAATGGTGTCAAATTATTTGTTATTCAGTCCCTAGAACTCAACATTTTATTCCTAAACAAATGCAGGAAATATAGCTTATTTTCCCCTAAAATTAGTCTAAAATGAAACTAAAGGAAATAAGTTCACTAAACAAAAAATGATTTTCATTCTTATTTAGCATATCCTTGAGATAGATATTAATTAACTCTTTGAATAGTTAACTCTTGAATAATTAATTCTTTGAATTACTCCTTAATTTTTCTATTTTTATTTGGTTTTCCCTATACCTTGATTCCTCCCTGTGTTGTGAGTTCCATAAGAGACTTGCTTTATAGTCTTCTTGATTTTTCATGCCCTTCCTTTCCAATTGTTTAAATCTTCAGTAACTTTTATAAGCACTTAATTTCATCTCTTCCAAAACAGGAATGTTTTTGGTCTATAATCCAAAAGAATTCCCCCAATTCATCATCATAGCATTGTGCAAAGCATATACCTTATATAAATTTTAGTGCATTCTCCAGGGGTTGGTGTCATCTGATGTCATCTAGTCTAGCCCAGGAAGTTCCTTGAGGGCAGTAGAAAGAGGAAAAAAAGGACAAGGAGTTGGAGTCATTTCTGCCATGATTTTACTATTTTAACACTTACAGGGAACATAAAAGTGAATATTTTCTCCTCAGCCTGTTAGCCAGGGTATGTGTAAAAGGTTTTCTTCACACAACACACACACACACACACACACACACACACACACACACACGTAGACTCTAGCCAAATGAGTGTAAGAGGTTGAGTGTAAATATCTCTATACATTCTCCCTAAAGGTCATCAACCCATTTATAAATACTTTAAAAGAATAAGTTATAATAATGACTGATTTTATATTGCCATATATTTTTCAGTGTTTTATTCACATAACCTCATTGGCACCTCATACCAATTTTGTAAGGTAGGCGTCAAAATCATTTTATATCCTCATTTTGAAGCCAAGGAAATTGAGTCTAAAAGGTAATAGGCTTCATTCCACTCAGTGAGTATTTTATTAAGTACCTACTCTAGAGGATAGGCACAACAAAATAAAAATCTTTGGTATATAACCAAATATATATTGAATTGGTGTCAGAAATATCATTTGAACTCAGGACTTTATGAATCCTTAATGTGCATTCTATACGCTAACCTAGAACTCAATAAATTAATATTATAATTTTATTATTAATGAATACGTATAGATGCAGGGGATCTCACGTCATATTACAGCTTTAAGTTTATTAAGAAAAAATTAAGCAATTAACAAATAATGTTCTTTCTTATTATTATACTCATATCATATTATGTATGTAATGTGCATACATATATTTTATATGTGTATATATACAACACAAGCATACATGAATATGTGTTCTGTGTGGTGTGTTACATGTGTATGTGTGTATTATACCATATATTCACATGTATATGTGGTATATTTTGAGTAAATATCAAATATATTCCATAACCAGATCAATCTACTTTTTATTCTAGGAGTTTGGGACCATTCAGAATAAATTCAATGCTGTTGTCCACTGCTTGAGTTTTGTGTCCCCCAAATTTGATTTTTATAAAAACCACCAGAGTTTCTGCATATTGTTTAAGAATCACAGAGGGTTTTTTTGATGCTCACAAATACACTCAAGCCATTTAAAACCAAAGTGTAAATTGATCAAGTGAGGATTGAGAGCAATATGTGGCCCAAAGTGTTTTGAAGAAAAGTGGATTTGTTTGGGAGAGTAAGTAGCCTCATGTGGACACTCCTAAGTGCTTGTTCTATTGAGCTACATCTGGTGTTCATTGTTTCTTTTTCTTCATGGCATCTCATTTCCTCCATTTCTTCCATTTCCTGAATTCAGCATCCATTCTTCTTGCGTTACATTCCTGCGTTCAGAGAATAGGCTCTCTTTGTTTTGGAAAATGTAAAGAGCCCACACCAGATTTTCTAGAAGGCTGTGGGAATTAGTTAAGCTGGGAGATAGTTACCAAGAGAAAGGAACTGCCAAATTTGGAGGGGAAAAAAAGTTTAATTAAAACTACAATATTTTTAAGTATGTGAGACCTTTGGTGGCCAAAGAAATCTATAATACATTTTCTTTTCAAAGGATCTTTTGTTTCAAATTATATTGTCAACAGCTTGTCAAGGAAAAAGTAAAAATTGAGCCCATTACTTTTCTCAGAGTTTCTTAAACACAAACAAACAACAATAGCTTCAAATGAATTGATGCCAGCAAAGATGTTTTATAATGTTTCATTTGCAGTCTCCATGGGAACAAATTTTTGTTATTAATATCTTTAGTATTTATAGCATTATTATCACCACATAATTATCATCATCTTCCTATTTTAGAGGAAAAGAAGGTACCAAAATTGTCTATTATTTTTCCCTGCCTGATTGATGGGGCTAGCTAATAACTATGTTTTAATGCAATGCTAGTACCAAGTACCTGTAAATTCTATAAACAGTTTTAGTGGATATAAAGCTATACTTAGAGTCAGACATATATGG
Organism: Gracilinanus agilis; assembly: GCF_016433145.1. Classification (NCBI taxonomy): domain Eukaryota; kingdom Metazoa; phylum Chordata; class Mammalia; order Didelphimorphia; family Didelphidae; genus Gracilinanus; species Gracilinanus agilis. The sequence goes on from NC_058132.1 coordinate 634,591,414, forward strand.
ACTCAAATTCTGTCTCAGACATCTACTTAACTGCATGATTATGGTAAGCTTTTCTGACTCTCAAATTTTTCATCTATAAAATAAGAAAGTAAATGCCCACTTCAAAAGATTGTTATGAGAACAAATGATTCAATGTAAATAAAGCAAAAAATTCTAAGAGATGTGCTCATTAAAGGATAATTTAATCTGGCCTTAGACACTTACCTGTGTGACCCTAGGTAAGTCACTTAATGCCTACTGCTGAGCCCTTACCTCTCTTCTGCCTTGGAATCAATACACATATTGATTCTAAGAGAGAAGGTAAGGGGTTTTTTGTTGTTTGTTTTTTTTTTTTTTCAGAAGGATCATTTATCTGACACATAATTAGCTAAAACAGAAAAAGACAATCCCATGAAATCAGATTTTGTATCATAGTAAAAGATAATCTACCAACAGTATTAATTAAGTACAAATAAATGATACCAACCTTGTGGTAAGGTCTGGGGTAAAAATAAAAGGAATATAAAAGCTAATTCTTTTCACCAAGGACCTTATAATCTTTACAACTATATGGCCCACTCACACTGACTGGCAAAATGAAAGACATAACTCTCTACCTCTCCAACAACTGAAAAGGGAAGAAAAAGTGTGTCTAATAGATTCGGCCAAAATTTCAGCAAGAAAATTGACAATAAAAACAAAATTAAAGGTAAAATCTAAGAGAATTACAATGGAGAGTTAGAACGTTTCTATGTCCCACTCAATATACACATCCTCTTCCTACATATCCACACACACTGAAGAGCTGAAAGAAAACTATCTCAGTCTGATCTTTTTAAAACTTTATTTAAAGAAAAAACTCACCGGAGTTCCCTCGGCTAAAATTAACTGACTCTCCACTACTCTGAATCTCCTCCAATTCAAAGTTCCCTCCTAGGTGCAGGATTGGTCCTTATATAGACCAATCCCGCTCCCGGAAGTAGGGGGCGTGACCCCTTCCTAGCACAGGATTGGTCAAATTTCAGACCAATCCCACACCAGGAAGTAAGAAGTATGGCCTTCTGGGACACGATGCGGGAAGCAGTTACTCTGGCTACAACATTTTAAAACCCACAATACCTAGCACACCCCATGTGCTGGACGTATTTAATAGAAATATCCTGAATGGGCTTTTTCATAGTCTAACTCTGCTAGCTTCTGTCTCATCCATTGCATAACAGTGAACTCCCCAGATCTTAAAAAGAAAAGGAAAATACTGAGCCTGCGCAGTCACAAAAAGGAAATGGGACACATTTCAATACCTGTGGCTACGGAGGTGGGGTAGGTGAGGCATCAAAGAGGTGGGAAGGAGCTTCTATAACCACGGGAAAGAGAATTTAAAACTTTGCTGAAGTCAATCCTCTCCCAGTGAAGTTTACACAGAGAAGAAACTCAGCTGACCTCAATATTCTGATCTCTAGGAAGTTACGAATGCCCCATCTCAAATATCTACCCAAGAGAAAAGTGCATGCCATATCAGTGGAAGGAGAAGTTCTGAACAGTAAGGAGCAAAGCCCAAAACAAGCAACTAGACATGCAGAAAGGGCTGAAAGCTAAGTTCAGTGCAGAAAGTCTGGCTCTAAGCTTAGCTCACAGTCGGTTGGGAAAATGGGTAAGAACAGTTTAAGCCATAACACAATGAATAAAGGTATATTAAACCAAATTTCATAATACAAAAGAAAACAAAACAATACTACCCAAAGATCATGAAAAAAATGACCAAAAAAAAAATTCCAGAATTGTTTGGGGGGAAAAAAAGAAAATTTTTCAAAGATATTATTTCCCTCCTAAGTATCAGACTGGCAAAGGGAGAAAAGAAGAAAATGACAAATGTTGGAGGAGGTATAGGAAAATAGGTAAACTGGTGCATTCTTAGTGGAGCTGTGGTTTGATGCAGTCATTGTGGAAAACAATCTGAAACTATTCCCAAGAAGCTATCAAATTGTGTACCTTTTGACTACTAGACCTAAAGGCTAAACAATTCAAAGAAAAAAGAAAAGGGTCTTTGTGTACAAAAATATTTATAGAATCTCTTTTCAAGGTAACCAAAATGGGAAACTAAGGGATTGCACTATTGGGGAGTGACCAAATAAAGCATAGAATATGAATAATGAAATATTAGTGTGCCATAATGAATGGACAATTTCAGAAGAAACTGGAAAGACCTTTATAAGCTGATGCAGAGTGAAGCAAGCACAGATAGGAGATCTTTTCCATATCTAATGCCCTTTCTCCTCCAAGCTATTTTCTATTGTTTATATTCCTCCCAACTCCCACTTTCATGTCACCCATATTCATAATATAGTCCTAAAGAAGATCCTACTCGTCTTTCAAGATTAGGGTTCCAGAACCAACATAATGCCAGAGAAAGCAATCTGGATTTAGAATCAGAGATCTTGAATTAAAATCCTGGTTGTGTCAGCTACTAAGTGTATATTTTTGGTCCAGTTGTTTCATTCTTATAGGACTCATTTTCCTCATCTATAAAATGAAGGGGCTTACTCATGACCTATGAGGTCTTATCTTGCTCTAAATCTTTTATACTGTGATATTATATGCTACCTCCTACAGGAAGAATCTCCTAATCTCCAAAGATGGAAATTATCTTTCCTAGCTTTGATGTTGAACCCATCTTTGGTTCATATTTTATTCTCTTCAGCCCTATATTATTGTATATATGCCACATTTATGGATGTTACATTATTGAATCCTCTCCTAAATTAGATGCCATCAGGACTGATATCATAAAAGACATACAATCCCTGCCATGAATGCAGAGATTAGTCCCTTTTTATCTTTCTATATTCTACAGGCTCTAGAACTCTACATAGACACTTTTTTTGCTGAGTAGATAAAATAAATGAATTCCAGGTGAGAGAAACTATTTTTGGCAAGGAAAAAGAATACAGGACATCTTCACGAATGAATCAATCCAATTTGGCTAGATCAAAGGATTCATGTATTTGGAAGAGTGAAATATGAAGCTGTAAATGTTGGTTGGGGTCTGTTTATTAAAGCTTTTACAGGCCAGAATGAGGAGTTTTCATTTTATTCTACATACAATGAGGATCCACAAGTTGATGTCAGGCTGAAAGATAAGTTCAAAGCCTATATTACTAACATCAATGAGCCAGTTAAAGTATTCCATATTTATTGAAAGGGAGAGAGGTTGGAAGTTGGGAGATACTAGCAGCTACTGCAACATCCAGGTAAAGGGCAACATGAATCTGACTTGCAGGATAACAGTGGAGAAGAAGAAGAAGGAATAGATATAAGATTTCATGAAAATACAAGAAAACCACAAGGATTTTGGCAAAAAATTGGTATACCTTATTAATGAATAAGAAACAAGGAAAGACATCAAAACACATTCCATATTTTCAAGGTTGTGTGAATGGTAATAGGATATAATTTTCACATATAAAATTCAGGCATAGGAAATCAATCTGAGGTTGAGAAAGTTAGTATGAGTTAGAAACTTTGGCTTTCGACCTGTTGGTTTGAGAAAACAGAAGTACAACAAAGGAATACATCTATTATGTCAGTGGATTTATGGAAGTAGAACTGATCAGGAAATAGGGGAGAGGGAATCAAAACAGTAACCCTTAAGGTATCGCCTCAGTTACCAAAGCATACTACAATGTTTACCTGCCCTAACACCTAATGTAGCATACTTTCCTGGCTTTCAGTCTGCTGCACAAGGTGCACATCAGTCTTACTTCCACTAAATATTACATCATCCTCAAATAAATTGTTAGTAACTCAGTAAACAGTCTGATGAAATGACACCTGTTATCATCTCCTTAACAAAATTATGGTGTTTGACAATCTAAATAAGGAATATCATCACCCAATGTTACATTAATGACATCTGGAATTTTTCTTCTAAGATCTCTCTCAAAGAATATTTTTGTGATCTACATACAGAGAATTTATCCTATTCACACTTCACTTACAAAAGTACAAAAAAAAATTCCGCTGTATTACTAAGATCTAAGGAACCATAAGATTAAGAATTCTTGACCCTCCTAAGACATTCATGTATTTATGATCTTCATGATATTTACAATGGGAAGCAATATCTTTTGACATAAATATAAATAAATTTAATAAATGTTAAAAGCTCCCTATTACTTCTAGAATCAAGGACAAACCACTCTGGCATTTAAAGCCCTTCACAACTGTTTTTTCAGCTATTACTTCAGACATAACACTTATCCCTGCCTCCATGGCTTTGCCTGATCCCCCCCCCCACCTGGTATGTTCTCCTTTCTCATCTTCACTTCTCAAAATCTCTGGTTTTCTTAAAAATGTGTTTTAAGTGCCACTTTCTACACGATATTTCCAGATTCTACCCTCCCAACTAGTAATTTCTCCTTTCCCACACCACAAATTTCCTTGTATTTATTTTGTATATATTTAATAATACTATGTAATATTCATTTAGTGTTGATTACATGATAGTCACTTTCCTAAGCACTTTACAAATATAATCTCATTTGATCATCACAACTCTGGGATGTGGATGCTATTATCCCCATTTTATAGATGATGAAACAAACAGATTAAGTGACTTGCTCAGGGTCATTTCTTCAGAACTTTGTTCAGAAGATAGTGGACAATGACTACAGCTATATATCCAGTGGGTCTAGTATATATTCGAGACTGGATTTGAACTCAGGTCTTCCTGAGGATCCACTGTGCTGTGTGTGTCATCTCTGCAATACATGTGTTGTCTTCAACGTTAAAATATATGTCCAGTGAGGGCAGGAGCTATTTAATTTTTTGTCTTTTTTATCCCCAGCACCCTACACAGTATCTGCTGCTTATTAAGTACTTAGTAAATGCTTTGGGAAATAAAGGAGAGGAAAAGGAAGGGCATATGAATTTTTTTTCATTTCTATTTTTAAAGTGAATATGCATTCCATATTCTCCTATAAAATATTATCTGATGACTATTTAAAATATGAATATTTTCTTTTAAACACATTTTCTTATTTCTTTTTTATTGTAGTATGATTCCTCAACACCATGTAGCTGAAGAATTGAAGATCCAGAATCTTTTATGTAATTTTCATGAAAATATTTCACTAGGATTGAAATAAGTGATTTAATATTTACTAAAAATACATGTGATTTCATTTGAGAAAATATTGTCAAAGCAACATAGTCATGTGATCATGGCTCAAGATTAAGAGGCCATATTAAGTAAAAATATTCCTTAACTCTTACAAAGTCTTGCCTTGGACCTATTTGAGCTATAAAGGGAGGAGGGGAGCAGAAGGCATAAGGGGGAAAGCTACAATCTTTTTAAAAATCATAAATTTTTGATCCATTATGTGTGATCAATATAAGGTGGTTCTATTCTAAAAACAAAATTGTTTAGGCTCACAGACTTAAAGCTTGAAGGGATCACAGAGATATTCAAATCTACAAAGTTCATTTTATAGATGAGCTAAGGAAGGTCAAGCACAGAGTAGGTAAAGGGATTTGCATTAGTTCACATAACTAGGAAAGACCAAACCCAGGTCCCATGATTCAGAATTCAGTGCTTTTTCCCATGATGCCACACAAATTACAATGACCAGACATAAAAATATGGCTCTTTCAGGTTTCATTCTATAATTGGTACAATGGCTCTGAGCGTTCAGATGTACAAGCCTTTTAATAAAAACTTTCTCCAATCCCCAGGGAAAAGACAATCTGCAAAAGAGACAGACTAACAGAGAAAGAGATATAGGTAGAGATAGAAATAGAGATGAAGGAGAGAGAGAAAGAGAAACAAAGAGAAATGATAGTTATAGATAACAGATCTAGATTTGGATATAGATATATATGATATAGACATAAAGATAGATACACTGATGTTAGATATGGACATAGATACATAGAGATCTAGATGAGATAGATATTTCCGTTGTTTAGTTGTTTCAGTCATGTCCAATTCATTGTGACCCCATTTGGGGTTTTCTTGGCAAAGATACTGAAGTGGTTTGTTGTTGAAAGCTATCCAACATCTCCAGATAATCTGATAAGGTCTGCTTAGTTGATAAGAAAGTAATGGACACAGGTGATCTTTCTGTTAGCTCATAGCTGCTCCTCCATCTCTCACAATGAGCTTAGGATTTTATTTTTATAATGTATACGGAACCCAATTCACATACAAACACAAAAGACTTCGCAGTTGCACAGAAATACAGATTATGTCATATCAAAACACAATAAAGTTATAGTTTTGTTTTTTTTTTTAATTTTAAACCCTTAACTTCTGTGTATTGACTTTATAGGTGGAAGATTGGCAAGGGTAGGCAATGGGGGTCAAGTGACTTGCCCAGGGTCACACAGCTGGGAAGTGTCTTGAGGCCGGATTTGAACCTAGGACCTCCCGTCTCTAGGCCTGGCTCTCAATCCACTGAGCTACCCAGCTGCCCCTAAAGTTATAGTTTTACAAAGAATTTTCTCATGAAGATAATGCTGGGTGAAAAAAAGTCCCAAGGCTGAGTCTTATACCTTATCAGGAGGAAAGCACCTGCTGGATGAGTCTTGTCTAACTTTTGTCCAGTTTTGACCTTGACTGTCTGAGAACAGTTTTGAGCTGAATTTTCTGCATTTCTGTCTTAAAGAGAAACTGTTAACCTCTTAGCTGTTGGTTTGCTAGGAACTTAAAGTTTTCCAATAAGGCTATAACGTTTTTCAATAAGAAAAAGTATGGATCATAAAAGGAGTCAAAAGAGGAGTCTCGGATTTTTATCTATTTGAGGCTCTTTTTCTTTTATTGGCCTCCCACAGTTTGTCATTTCCTTATCCAGCTCATTTTATAGATGAGGAAACTGAAGCAAACAGGGTTCAATGACTTGCCCAGCATCTCACTCTCAGGAGTGAGATGATTTGAGGCCATATTTGAGCTCAGGAAGATAAGTTTTCCTAACTCCAGGCCCAACATTCTATCCTCTAAACAACCTAGCTACCTCATAGATATAGATATAGGTGTTATCAATATAGATAGAGGTGATGATATTGTAACAATAATATTGATACAGATGATGGACAAAGATATGGCTATAGATGTGATATAGATGTAGATACATAGAGATAGAAATGATAAAGCAAAATAGAAATAGAAATAGACACAGAAAAAGATGACATAGATTTCAAGTAATCTAGGAAAATCAAAGCCAATTCTAAGAAAATTAAAAATAATAAACACCAAAGCTCCTTGAAGTATCTGAAGCTCTTCTGCCAAAGTCTTAAACCTGTTTGTAGAGTCTCTTTGCCCAAAGGGCCAACAACTACATCCAAAATCATTCCAACTTGGTCAGGGGAGAAGGGAGAGTTAAATCATGCTGCCTATGGTCTTCTACAGAGCATCCTGGCTCTCAACACTACTAGGGATCATGAGAGAATAAAGGTTCACTCAAGCCTCTCCAATTCTGCTAGTGCCATAGCCATTCTCTTTATGCATTTTTATATAAGGAAAGAAAAAATAAAAGTCTGTGTGAAATTCTATTAGATCTCATACAGATAATGAATTTTTTCAAAACCATTCTTTTATAAGATATAAATATTGACCATTTAACTGATCTCCATAAAACTGATGGTGTCTTTCTTAGATAATGATCTTTTTTTCTTGCTCTCTTTCTTTACAAAATGGAAAACTGAACCTTGATCGCATTAGAGTGTCAATAAAACAGCCAAGCCAAAGATGTCATTTTTCCTTGATAGTATTCTATCTTTCTGGACTTTGCAAGCAACTGTTGCCCTGGTCCCTCCAAAATGTAGGAAAGTATGGGGACAAGAATGTGTTATTCATAATGATTATATTAATGTAAGTGAAAACAATATTCTAAGGCAGCCAAACTCAGATTAATCACAACAATCATTCTTGGTCTCAGTGTAGAAGTGGTGAAATATTTTCCAACTCTTTGTAGGGAGGTGCATGTAAGCAGATGCAGATTGAAAATAAATAATTGGAGGGTGGGACAGATGGGTAACTCAGTGGATTGAGAGCCAGGCCTAAAGATGGGAGATCCTAAATTCAAATGTGGCCTCAGATACTTCTCAGCTGTGTCTGGACAAGTCACTTAACCCCCATTGCCTAGCCCTTACCAGTCTTCTGTCTTGGACAGAAGGTAAGGGTTTTTAAATAAATAAATAAATGGATGGATGAATAAATAAATACTTGAATGAATAAATAAATTAATTAATGGATGAATGAATAAATAAATGGATAGATAAAATAGATAGCTAAATAAATAAATAGATGAATGAATGAATGAATGAATGAATGAATGAATGAATGAATGGTCAGGTGCAGAATAACCCCTGAAATTTCAATCAGCATCACTCTTTCATTTACTTTTTAAAGCTCTTACCTTCTGTCTTATTATCAGTTCTAACACAGAAGAGTAGTAAGGGCCAGCCAATTGGAGTTAAGTGACTTGCCCAGGGTCACACAGCTAGGAAGTGTCTAAGGCTAGATGTGAACCAAGGTCGTCCTGACTCCAGGATTAGTGTTCTATATACTGTGCTGCTTAGCTACCCTTTTCATTTAATTTTAATTACTCTTTATTTCAGTAAAGATTTCAATGCTGGGCACAGAGGAGGCAACAAGCCACCGAATGACTATATATATATATATATATAAAAACCTGAAAGCAATCAATAATTCATTCTTAAGGCAGCACCCACTTCTAATAATGATGCTGTCAACTAGCACTTGGATTCTGTTTTAAAATTTGCAAAGTGCCTCATGTATATATCGCCTTTGAAGGTCACAACAATCTTCTGAGGGATTGTTGCAGGGATTATGAGCCATATCCAATGAACAAGGAAACTGAAGCCTCTTGATATTAGGTGACTTACCCTTAGTCACCCAATCAGCATCAGAGGAAGGATTTGAGTTCAGTTCTTCCCCAATTCCAAAAATAGCCCCCTGCCCCACTCTAAGCCCAATTTGAATTATTTTTTTTTAAAAAACCCTTTCCAGGGGGCAGCTGGGTAGCTCAGTGGAGTGAGAGTCAGGCCTAGAGACAGGAGGTCCTAGGTTCAAACCTGGCCTCAGCCACTTCCCAGCTGTGTGACCCTGGGCAAGTCACTTGACCCCCATTGCCCACCCTTACCAATCTTCCACCTATGAGACAATACACCGAAGTACAAGGGTTAAAAAAAAACCCTTTCCAGGGCTAGGCAATGGGAGTCAAGTGACTTGCCCAGGATCACACAGCTAGGAAGTGTCTGAGATCAGATTTGAACCCAGGACCTCCTGTCTCTGGCTCTCAATCCACTGAGCCACCCAGCTGCCCTCCAATTTGAATTATTAAACTAAGGACCTATTTAGATTTTTTCCCATAAATTCCAGGGCTTAGCACAGGACCTGCCACATATCAGGTGCTAAATAAATGTCTATTGACTGACTGACTGAAGTTGCCACCATGAATAACAACTATAAGAATAAGAACAAAGTGTGATCTAATAGACAGAGAAAGCCAGCTCCAACCTGGGTTCAAGACTTACCACTGAATCAAAGAGTCTTGATTTTGGATTTTAGATCTGCTACTTTATAGTACTATCTATGTGCCTTGGACAAGTCATTTGAGGGCTGGACTAAGTGAGGTTGGATTAAAGTTTTTCTAGCTCTAAGTCAATGATCCCTATGATGTATGACCTACTGGCTATGTGAACCTAGGCATAAAAATATTACTTAAAATTACTCAGAATCTCACTTCTGACTTAAAGAAAAAGGAGTGAGGGACTGTTAATATAAAATCCAAAAACTACACAAAGCATCACGGATTTAGAAGTAAAAGGACCCATAGAGATCAACAAGTCCAATACCTTCATTTTGCAAATAAGGAAACTGAGATCCAGAAAAGTCACTTACCGAAGGACAAACAGGTATTCGACTCATATACTTTCTACCTCTATTTGGGGTTTCATTTTTCATTTTAAGGATGAACGTTGATGTTAAAAACCACCTGAAATACACAGACATTGATATTTGTCAGCTTGGTTCATTTTTTCTTCTTTCTACTTCTCAGGGGAATTATGAGGTTTAAGTGAGATTTCATATATAGTTTAGTTTAACAAGCATAATTCATATATATATGTGTGTATTTATATATTGTGTATATATAATATGTGTATGTAAATGCTGTAAATATACATGTAAATATACATGGCAGCAATGTAGCCATATATTTATGTATATATGCTATAAACATGTATGTGCATATATGATATTTTGTTAACCACAATACTATATATTATATATACACTTATATAAATCTATGTATGTGTACACACATAAATAAGAGTGTTTTGCACACCTTAAATTTCCACCCAAAGACTAATTATTATTATTATGTTCTTTTCTCATAGTAGATATTTAATACTTATATTAAAATGCTAAATTATAATAATTCTACATGAAAAGTCAATGTAAACAATGTATACTAGTAAGTGAAGCTGATATTTAAATTTTAAGACCTCCAAAGTGGAGGAGGGGCTCATAGGAGGCAAGTCTAGAAATAAGATAAAGACGATCTTAATAAAAGAATCTCTTTCTAATGCACATGTGAGTAACTGTTAGCAAAGACAAATAGTTTCTACCTAGAATAGATTCTTTAATTCCTCAAATACATTAATGAGTTCAGTCGCTAAATCTGGACTAAAGCATTGCTTTAAGAGGCCATTCAGACTGTTTAAGACCTCAATTCAAATTCCATTTTTTTATGACAGAACCACCCCCGCCCAAAAAAAAAAAAAAAGCTGTCTATCCCATTTGGAATCCACATATTTGCTTAACATCAATATCTATTCTTAGGAACTTGGGCTACAAGAATATAACTAATATTGACTAATACAGTGTTTATCATGCTTAATTAAATAAGTCTTTATTTGTAAAATAAGGGAAAATATGCGTGACTAGTACTGCAAATTTCAGTTTGAAGGGAAAATGAATTTATTTTCGACAAGCTCAAAGATACAAGGGGAAAATTTATCTTGTGTATTATCTAATAGGCCTTCCAGAACTAAAGACCACAGGAGGTAAGGCTAACAAAATTAATATGCAAAGAAGCTCAACACCAGGGACCTATAATTTTCTTGCAAATGGTTTCACTTTAAGGATGAAACAACACAAGACAATACCAATTTCTTTCTTGCTCTCTTTCTTTCTTTTTTTTTGCAAATAGATGAAGCTTTAAAAAAAATTAACACATGACAGCAGGTGGGAAGAATGGAGACAAGTGGATATTCAAAGTAGAGAGAATCCAAATTTGATTTGCCTAACACTCACAAACTGATTTGAATTCATTGGTATGTGTATAAAAATAAATAAATAAAAGCATCAACATGGATAGAAATATTTAATTAATTAAGAGCTGGCTATCAGTCAGGTAAAGTAAGCATTTAGCATATTTGGCAAATGATTATGCATTCATGAAAAATTAAAAACCATTAAACAATTTTCAAAATAATAAAGTTGTAAGAATTGATGCAGTTAATATTTTCTCATAAATTAATTCTCAGAAAAATCTTTTTTTACAACCATATTCCAGACATATAGTTAACAATGAGTGAGCACGACAATGACTAAATCAGGGATTCTTAACCTTTTTTGTATCATTGACACATTTGGCAATGTAGTGAAGTCTATGGATCCTTTGTATGATATTTCTAAATACATAAAATAAAATATACAGGATTAAAAAGAAACTCAAATATAGTGAAATACATTCATCGAAATGCCTTTTAAAGATTCAAGTTTATGGAACCCAGGTAAGAACTTCTGTACTAGAGAATAACATTCAATGCCTTTATGCATTTGTTCTAGACATCCAAATAAAGTCACACAGACAGTAACCTCCCAACATTTTAAATTGTTAAAGAATGCTCAACTAAAATTAAATCTATTTTTGCTTGTTTGTGGAATTTGGCATATAACATCATGTTCGTCTCTATTCTATAATCCATTGGCAAGACATAGGTGTTGTTTATCTTGCCGTAAAGAGCTCCTTGTGATTAGGTTTTTAAAATGTATTCTTGCTCCCCAGGAATTGGTTCAATGCCACACTGTCCCTATCAATTTAAAAGAGGTTAGTGTCAGACAAGCTTTGAAACTAACAAATCAGTTGGATATAATTTGAAATTTTAAAATCTGGGCGTTTAAGAAAAAAGAACAGGGTCAGATTCTATTTCTTGTCCTAACTTTCTCTCATGATTTGGTTTTTAGACAGGTCCAAAAATGCATTCTAGCAATATAACAAACTAGTTTAAATACATCGAATACTAAGGCTGGGGAAAGAAATTACATGCCTTTTGATTGTGAATTCTTCTGTGGATAAGTGATTAAATGTACATAAGCCTGCTCTAATTGGTGATCCATGGCCGTTAGTTTCGCTCATGATCTATATATTAAAGACTGTTTTAATAAGTCAAATAGATACCATGCTTAGGTGTGTGTGTGTGTGTGTGTGTGTGTGTGTATTTTCACAATAGTATGTAGAACAGATGTAGAGATGAGAATGAAAGATTTTCATTTCAATTAATATTGAAATATAATTATTCCATTTCAGCATCAAGAAAAATTAATCTCTTGACCATTCAATGTATTAGATCTCAAATAATTTTTAGAACCTCAGACTGTGCTTTAAGCCTTCAAATATAAAGTCGTAGTCACTAATATTAACTTATTGTTGGTCCAGACTTTCCAACAGGACACTGAAAAAAAAAAAAAAGAGTAACCAAGTTGTACCCCAGGGAAGTGCTGATGTTCTCAGCCTGAAGTGTTTAATATACATTTATTTAAATGGGAAGTTGCACTTTGCCTGAGGAATGAGTATTTAAATTGACAGCTTAATAAAATTCCTAAGTAATGTTGCCTTCTCCCTTCATTTACTTATTAGTAATATTTTAAAATCATTCATTCATAGAAACCAGAAAAGCTAAGTTAACTAATTGTTTAGGGATATGCTAATTGTTATGGGGATTAAATGTTAATTCTAAGATTTTTTAAAAATCAGACATTTTAGGGCTTTGATCTCAAATATTAGTTGCTAAAAACAAGCAAAATTCTCTGGACTCTTTAATGAGATGTTTAATAAGACAGGAACAACAAAAACATCACAGATAAATAATGCATAATATGAACCTCACTTATAATCGCATAAATGTTATATCAAAAGTTCAAGCTCTCAAGTAAAATGAAAAATCAAGTTCAAGGACTTGTCATAAAATGTTTCAATGAAGCTTCTTTCACTTCCTTAATAGACTCAAATTTTCTTCTCTCTACAAAATTAATGATAATAAATAGAAAAGTTATCTTTGCATATATTCTTTTTTATTATATACTCATAATTTATGGAACTTGATAAACTTAATTCATGCCAAGTATATAAAATTGAATTACTTTTCCCACAATCAAATTAGTTACATTAATGATTTGCCAGACTTATAAATATGGAAATCAAGGACTAGAAAGATTGTAAAAATCTCTGTAGTTGTAGTGTGGGGTTTTTTTAATTCAAAGAAAATTTCAAGTACTTTCTGAAATCAAAGCAAAGCATTAACTATTTTTCACCTTCCTTTTCACCTCTATCCTCCATTTTGCCATTGTATTTTAATTGTATTCAAGTGCCAGACAGTCTTAATCTTTTCTCCAATTTATCCTTATTACTATTTTATTATAACCTTAAGAATATTTACATAATAGATTTCAGAGACATTGATTTAAACTATATTCAAAGATAGTTTCCTTTAATATCATGTCTATACTGGCCAAAAACAAAAATCCAAAAACTAGTTGTCTTCATCCCTGTTTCAATAGGAGCTATGAACACAAATGGTACCAGATTGTGAAATTTGAGCAATGATGGCATAAATACAGACATAAAAACCTGTGCTTGTTTGTAGCTAGTGCTGATATAGACAAAGTATTTTCTCCAGATGTGAAGTGAAGCCCACCAGATGTTGGGCCATGGCAGCTTCCTGAGTCCTAAGAGTTGTGCAACACATATGGCTTCATACCATCCAATACTTTCTACTCTTTAGAGAATTCTTTACAAAAAGAAAATTGAAGGAATGTTAGAAAAAAGTGGATTTTTTCTTGCGTTAGGGACATAGGCACTTGGACACAAATATATAAAATCTAGATAAAGTTTTCAGAAGTAGGGATCAAATGGCAAATCCTATACCTCATGCCACTCTAGGAACAGATCTGTCTACTCAATTCATACTTTTCTTGTTTAAATATTTAACTTCAGTCTTAAAACCAAGTATTGGTTCTAAGGCAGAAGAGGGGTAAGGACTAGATGATTAGGGTTAAATATCTTCTCCAAGTTCACATAGCTAAGAAATGTCTGAGATCAAATTTGAAGTCTCTGGGCTTGCCTTTCTATCCACTGACTCACCTAATTTTCTCCAACACATAGTTTTAATCCCAGATTTTTTTAAGCCTACATGAACACAGAGATAAAAAGAAAGGATTCTAAAATATTTCAAATGAAGGCAAGAAGCCAACTAATCCCATTCAATAGTATTTTATTTTAATATTATATTCCCCAGTAGCAAATGTTGGAAGATATGAAATTAAACAATATATGGAAAGGACTCTGCACACCCCAAAGTATCATAAATGTTATAAATGTCACCTAGGATGATTATTATTATAAGATGTATTTTAGCAATGAGGCAGAACAGAAATATTAGTGTTGGCTGATTTTTTTATCCAGTCAGAAAATTCAACCACTATAGCTCTCTGAGGCAGGTGAGATAAAGCTTTAGAATCATGGATCTAAGGGTAAAGGCACACAAAACACCTTTTAATATATAGCCCCCTCATTTTTACTGTTGAGAAAACTGAGGACCATGGACATTCAGCTTTACTGACTCAGAATGAACCCAGATCTTCTGGTTTCAAAGTCATTGTTTTTCCCCTGTAGCATGATAATAATTGCATTAAAAGATATCAAAGCCAGAAACAAATCATCATTTTCTATACATAGTCTGAAATTTTCCTGCTTCCTTTTCCAAACAAGAGTTTTTTGCTTTAACCAACCACCATTGAAGCTCTAACATTTACTAGTGCCGTGACAATGGACAAAGATCTCAACCTCTCTGTATTTCAGGCTCCTCTCTGTAAAACAAATAGTAATACCTACATTATTTATTTCAAAGGTTTGTAGTAATGATTAGAAGGTGGGAATTTTCACTGGTGAGATCTGTTGAATACAGTGGATTCTTCATTGGTTTTTATTTCTTTCCCCAGTTGTTCCCAACCAAGAGATCTCAGTCATTTTGGACCACTAGTCATAATACCTTTTACTTTTGAGGGGTGGAGGGGGAAGAAATTTCTAGCAGGGAAGGCTTGCAGCCAGCAGTAGTAACCCTTCTCACATTACCCAGATTTCTCTTTCAAAATGCCAGGACCCAGTGAAACCAGATCACAGGAAAATTGGCTGGAAGAAATAGGGACAGATAGTCTATAGAAAAGAATGGAAGGAAGACCACATGAACACAGTCTTCAAATATTGAAAGGACCATCTTATAGTAGAGGAATTAAATGCCTAACCCTAGAGGTTGAACAAAAGATTGAAGTTGTGGAGGAGCCCAACATGAGGAAAAGTTTCCTAATCATTAAAGTTTCCCCAAAGGGGAATGGGCAGCCTTGAGAGAAAGGGACTCCTCAGTTTGGGATGTCTTCTAGTAGAGGTTACCTGGCAACTTATTGGGGATAGCATATGATCTCTGCTCAGGAATGGTTTGAACTACTTGGCCTCTGGGAGTGACTTTAACTCTGACAGTCTATATGAATTCTCAGATCTCAAGCCTTCAGGGCAATATAAAGCAGTTTTGTTCCTCCCCAAAACATTCAGAACTACTAACTTTCACAAGGGATCCTCATTTCCCTTCCTTATCCTTTTTTTTTATGCCACAGAAAACACAGGAGAATCATCTGGCTCCCTTTGGACCTGGAAGAAAAACCTTTCCTACTTAGATAAGTATAGCATAAAGATAACCTTACTTTTCTTAATCTGCAAAATGGCTACCAACAGCCGCTTCTAAAGAGTTGTTGTGAGGCATAACTAATAGGAGTAATGGAAAAGATTCTTGCATATGGTAAAATCCTATATTACTGCATAATAGTTCAAAAATTAAACTCGATGGGAGGCTTTCTATGCCAATTGTTTATCAAGCACAGCATTAAATTGCTTTTTCTTTAAGCAGAAAGCATTAATAGCCTTTTCATTTTTTGCTAGGAGCACTCAAGTACTGTTCTCTTCCAAAGAAAGCCTTTTATCATTATGCAAATGCCCAAACAATAGTGAATCACCAAAAGTTTCATGATAGAGTTTAATCAAATATATTGCTGGAGGTATATCTCAAAGGCATCTTTCATCTCTTGACGTCCCTGCCCCCATAAATACTTCTCCTGTCTTACTGAACATCTATAAACCTTTTCAAATAACAAATTAAAAAAATAAATTAAAAGAAGCAGCTTCTTTGCACAGACAATCTCACACAACTATCCTTTAAATACCTCTTTATACTTCAAGTTCTTTGCACAATTGATATTCTACATCTTCTCTACCTTAGCCACACTTCAAGAACTGTTCAGTCATTCTTAAGAAAGGATAAAACCTCCACACATATTTCAAGTTATCTAAGGTCCAATTCACCAAGAAACTCCATCTGGCACCCATACTACAGAAGCATATGCACACGCAGCAAGGCACTTGTGGGGGTTGGAGAGGTCTGGGGAGGGGTGGAATGTGTGAGTTTATAGAAGGCATGTGTATTTTTTTCAATAGAAATAGAATCCACCAAGTTCAACAATTTTCCCCATTTCCAAAAAGAGGAAACAGTAACCTTGAATACATTCCTAAATGAGAACTATAGCCCCAAATGTATTCATCGGAGCACTTAAAGTAAATGTGATCTAAATGGGTTGATTCATAACAATATTGGGTTAAATAAATGATGCTGTTGATTTAGCATAATTTTCTTTTTCTGATAAATGCTATGGACTTGCTGTTTACCTTTCAATTGATTTTATTTGCCAAATTATATACCAAACTGTCCCATGGGTTTATTGGATATATGGGCGCTAACAAGGAAAAATGTGCAAGTTTTAATACTAACTTTGTAAATTGCCTTAATAATAGCTGGTATAATGTAATAGTATTTTCAACCAGTACTTTTAATTTCTAGCTCATAAAGCCTTTTCATTGAACCCCAAGGGTGTAGCTATAAAAGTAAGATTTAATTTTGTATATAATGTGGCCTAAATTAGCTTTAAAGCAATAGGAATAACACGCAGCTACAACAGATAGGCTGAAATTATTATGACTTGATATAAATTTCTTTGGAAAAATTAATCATTATTTCTACTTTAACATGATTCGAAATGAAAATTTAAGACTAATCAGAGCATACATTTTAAATATTTTTCCTTCAAAAGCTGGGATAAATTTACACATGAAAACTTCATGTGCCAATGGTACAAATGAAATTATTCACTTCGGATGTCTTTTTATCTACTTCCAGGCACCTACCCTGGTGTTCTTTGAACCTGAAGGGCAATGATTTTTATAGATATTTCCAAAGTGATTATCTGGATAATGTACACTCTATTAATCGACTGCTCTCTCTTCAAATTCATTGACTACTCATCATTTATCTATAGGGGGGAAAGAGTCTTCTGGATTTTCTCAAATATATATTACAATCTTTAATCTACATAATAAATTTTCTCTTGAGATCAAAATCTTTCCCCTTATGCAAAATAAGAAAACGAGTTCTTCGTTGGTCTACTTTCCAGTCCCCCACATGTTTCATATGGGGTCACCCTACTCAGATTTGATCATCTTCGGTATCTTAATTCTCCAAAAATAGACTGAAACTTGACATATATTTTATTTTATCACTACAAAAAATGGAGAAAGAAATTGGTTTCATTTTATAAGATATTTTGGTCAGAATGACCTTCTTGTTGAAATAATAGCTGTGTGATTATTTAACAAATGGTGGATTCTATTACATGTTTACCAGTATACAGTGTATCAGTCAAGACATCATCCATTCACAGAAAGTATTTTTACAGGAAGTACGTTTAGTCCTGACAATAATCTTTTTTATGGTGACAAATTGCTATATTATTTAAATAATTCCTTTGGATATATTTTAAGTAAGTGTTATTGATGCCTTTTGATTTTTATATCACAATTATTTCTGGAGAGAATCTCCTATATTCCTCAAAAAAATTCGCTCTTGTAAAAAGGAAAAAGTTATGTATAAACAATTTATATTATAAATGCATCTACAATAATCATCTTGCTCAATATTTTCATCAAAATCAAGAAACCTAGAAGTCAAAACTACGTAGAAAAAGGATAAACCACATATCATCCCTACCATTCTTTTGACTACTGCCATTATCCCAAAGATGCTTCTACAGAAGATGAGATAATATTCTAAAACTTCAATCAATTATTATAAAAAGCAATTATTTTATTCTCCTGGGCAAAATAGAGCCAAATGTTAAACACAAAGTACAACAGTAAGATAACAGCCTGTATCAGCACTCCTTCTATCCAAATTCCAGATTTATACAATGAAGAGGGCAATAAGAACAAACTAATAATGCATTTCTATAAACATAGTTATCTATATAAGTATATGCATCTGGTGTGTACAAATATGATTTAACATACATTATTGAATTTGTTCTTCATACCAACATTCTGAGGTGGGTGATATTATTAACTCCGTTTTGCAAAGCATGAAATTGAGACTCAAAGAGGTTAAATGATTTGTCTGGTATTTGTCTGAACTTCTCATATCTCTCCTCTCTTACTCCATTACAATATTTTATTATACTTTAAATATATTTCTTTTGGCCTCTGTCATGTGTTTTAATTTCTTAAGAAATCTTAATAACTTCTTAATTCTTAAATGAACTTAATGTTAATTCTTAACCTCAGAGATATGGTGATATAATGAAAATTACATGATTTCCTTATTGATCCTGGATGACCTTGAGCCAGTCATTTCTTTTGACATGTATATTCTCATCTGAAAAAATAGGAGTAGAATAGATAATGCTGAATTTCACTGTCAGTTCCAAAATTCTATGAAAGGGACTGGAATCTTTCTGAGTTACTATTTTTGCTCATTTATTAATTGAATTAGATCTGTCTATCAATTCAAATATGCAACGTTAAAATTAGACACCAAGAATATTAAATTTGAGGAAGAAAGACAATCAAATAAGAAACCTGAACTTGGAAAAAATGATTAGGATGGATCTTTTCTTATAGAAAAAGGTGGTCCAGTAGGTAAGAGCCATGGACTTAGATCGTGAAGACTTGAATTTCAATCTGGCCTCAGACATTTACTTGCTGTGTGACCCTAGCTAAAGCATTCAGATTTCCTTAGTCTAATTTCCTCATATGTAAAATGAGATAAACAACACATCCCAGGGTTATAGTAATGATCAAATTAGATAACTTCTGTAAAACACTTGGCAAACCTTAAAGCATTTTATAAATGCTAGCTATTTTTATTGATGTTGTTGTTTAGTATTCATTTTTTTAAATTTAGTTCAATGTACAGAGGAATTCCCTACACAGATGAAATCACAGGTCCAGACTAGGCAGTACAGGGGCTATGACAGATTCGAATTTTATTTTAACCGTCTTCATTATTTTTACCCATAAATGAAAGCCCTCCCAGGATGGCTATATCAGAAATGAGTAGGTGATGTGTTATTCTCAAAAGATAAAAAAAGAGACTTTTCACTCTGAAATGCTTCCATTTTGGGCTGCCCCTGCTGGAAGCACATTGGAGGTCTCATGATATATACCCGGTGTGCAACATGCAATATAGGTACCGTCAAAAATGAGGCAAAGTCAAAAGTTATTCTACAAGCATCAATCAGAAGGCACCATAGCAGCCCTTTTAAGTCCTGGCTGTGTGCTAACTAACTACAAGCCTTGACACAGCATTAATTTATTAGCAAACTGGGGATTCTTGTTTTTCTTCCAGATTTTTTTCAGGCATTTTTTTAGCTGAACATTTAATTTGTTTAGTCGTTGTGATTATGTTCTGGTCACATTTGGCAATGGGGAGGATCACGAAAGCTGAGAGGGAATACGTTATGGAGCCATAAATTTGAGAATGGAAGGATGTTTTTGTATGTCTGCCAGGAGTATCAGCCGGCAAGTTCCTGATCACAACCTTGCTCTGTTTCTGTCTTTGTCTGTACTAAGGCAAGAGTGGGTGGTCTTGCTATGACCTCATTCCATCTCCAAAAGATAATCATTTTTCCTGATATAACTTGTCTTGCTCTTCAATGATAACTAATGATGAGGGACTGGATTTCATTTGGTATCTCTGAGAATTCCTTTTTTATTTCTAAATCATTGTATGAGAGGGCAGGACTATCATAGTGAACAGAGTACCAGCCTTGGAGTCACAAAGATGTGTGTTTAAGCCTTATATCTGACAAATGCAAGTTTTGTAACCATAACAAGCCACTTCATTTCTCATTGTCCCAGGCAAGTGTCTAAGAGTAAGATGCAGAGGGCTTCCTGATCTAAATCAACAGAGAGAATTTCCACACTTCTATTCTCCTCTTTTTCTCCCTCTCCTCCCTACTGATACAATTGGAGGTCTGGACAGAAAATCATATTTTAATAAATCCTCATAATATTTTAAACTACTTTTTTTCTGCCAAGATTATGCAACATGGCAGCTAGGTGGCAAAGAGGAGAAAGTGCCAGACCTGGAGTAAGGAAGACTCATTTCCTGAGTTCAAATCTAACCTCAGACACGTACTAGCTGTATGACCTTGGGCAAGTTACTTAACACTGTTTTTGCTTCAGTTTCTCATCTGTAAAATGAGCCGGAGAAGGAAAAGACAAACTACTGCAGTAATCTTTGCCAAGAAAACTCCCAAATGGATCACAAAAATATTGAAAATCACTGAAATGACTGAACAAAAACAAAATATGTGGTAGGTTAAATAACAATTTAATGAAGAGTCAGGGGAAGAGTGTTAGAGAAATTTTAGTGGAGAGATACTGGAAGAAAAGCATTTCAACAAATTTACACATTCTACCTTGGATGTGTTGCCCACATTCTCACAACTCTTGACCATGAAGAATGTGGTTCTGTTCTGCATCAGTGTGCTAGTTTACTACAAGATAAAGGGAAACTCAGATGTAAAGACTGGGAATTCCCACACAGTGAGCAAAACAAATGATTCGGTTCAAAGGAGAAGCTATTCCTAGAAAAGATGCATTCCTTATGTGGTGGAAGAGTCTGAGTGAATTTAGGACAGTGGACAAACTGCCTCAAAACAGTTACTTTTGCCAATTTAGTGTCTTCTTGAGTTATCTGACCCGCAAGTGTTTATTGTGAAAAGATATGTTGCCAGGCAACAGCTTGAACATGAGGGCAGCCCTGACTTTTCTGAACTTCAGAAAATGTTTTATTCATGAATTGCCTCCCTTTGCTCATTTGTGTGGGTACCACCTCACTCCCTTCAAGTTCAAATTCATCCCCCTAGTTGTGAGCATGTCCCCTCATATCTAGCCCAAACGTATCCTTGTTTTCCAAGAGTTGCAGTGATATAATGAAGCCTGAACTCATTCCTGAAAGGACTACTGCCTATGGATATAAGGAGAAAAGCATCACAATAGAGAACTAAGTACTTCTGGAATAATGAGTTTTTTAGTGGATGAATCTTCTGATGGTGTAGATAATAGAGATAACAATAATAGGGATTGGATCTGTGATTTCATGTATATAGGAATGTATCCAGGTGAAAAAGCTCTCTATTCATATGCAAGTCACCATCTCCTATATAGCTTACTTTGGATTTCTCATATGTAAAATGAAGATAACAAGAGCACCTACTTCCCCAGATTGTTGTGAGGATCAAATAATATAATGATTGTAAAATGCTCAGTACAAAACCTGATACTTCACAGCTATTATTATCACTATAATTATTATTCATTCATTAATCTATAAAATGAAAACACTGGTCTTGCTGACCTCTGAGGTAACTTCCAGCTCTAAAACTACAATCCAGTGACACCTTCTATGGTACAACATAACACTAAAATGAAACAAATACCAATTCACCCTATCAACTTGAAAAAAGATTAATAAAAAACTAAAATTCTCAAATTTGGTTGGGTTGTGAAATGACAGTATGAATACTCTGTTGGTGAGGCTATAAATTAGTTTAATCTTTCTGTGAAAAAATGGTGAATAATACCAGTAAAGTTCATCTTCATTATCCAGATATCAAGTAATTGAGCATACACTCCAAAAAAGAAAAAGGTGAAAAAAAGTCTCAATGTGTACCAATACATTCATAACAATTCTTTTTTTGTGGTAACAAAATAGAATAAAGACAAAATGTATGCTCATAAATAGAAGAATAAGTGAATAAACATAAACTCAAATATGATTTAGTTGACTCTCTCCTCCAAGTAAAATCACCTGAATTAGAGGAGATAACATTTACATTATTTTAAGGTTTGCAAAGTGTGCCTATTTGTAAAGCATAAACTAATTTGACAAATGCATACCTAAAAGCATTACAAATGACTCCTGGCTTAGAAATACAGCAGTAACTCTTTATGAATGTAGAGAAACAGCAACTTTGTTAAAAGACAGGAAAATAAGATAAAGCTTAGCAGTTCTATCCAAAACATCTCAGCCTTGTTCCTAGGATAATTTGCATGGAACACTGATTGGCATGTGGATAGGAAAAAGGAGTTGAAAGGAAGAATTTTCTCACCCCAAGCCAAATAGGAATCGGAGCTCAACTTGGCTTCTAAGGCAAAATCAAAGAGGTTTTGAAAATAGACCTAGGGCCAAAGACCTTCAGCCTGGGTCTGAATCACAAAAGAGCAGAGATAGCCCTTAGGGATATGAATATTTTAAAATGATAGATTCTCCTACTTCCTAGGGGATGGCCAGAGAGGGAGATCTCATAGCTGCTAAAGACAATCAGAAAGCAGCAGAGATCAGCCCAGTAGTATAACATAGTATACTGCAGGTTAATGATGTCATGCAAACAAATGATGTCTTAAAGGGCCCTGACAAGAGAGCAGCAATTAGTCAGCAACAGACACAGCAAAAGTTCCCAGACTGAATGCAACCCTAGACTCCTGAGTTATCTTGGGTTTCATATGTTCCCTACCTATATTCCATCTTCCAACAATCATGTATGAATCTGTGGAAGAACTTATTATACTGTATTATAAGACTATTATCTTTTTCATTGGTGGAGGGAATGGGTATTTATCTGGATTAAGTATCTTTTGCTTTGAAATAATGTACTTGCTATTTGCTTTTGTAAAAGGAACACTGGTGAGAATACATATGCTATTGTTTAATGCAGAGATTGATGCAAAATATGTTTTGAAACTAGGATAGTATGGGGCAAGAACATGGAAAGGAGTTAGAGATGGGCAATTTTCCAAGAGTCTGAAATATGCAAATTATTTCAAGTATATACAAAATAAACTTCTTAATTAGCATTTCAGAATTTATTAATTCAATACTCCATCATGACTATCATCTCAATAGTTTGATACAGATAACAAACTCAAAATTTTCTTACTTTATAGGATACTTCCCATGTTTTTCTATACAGTGTCCTTAAAGCATGTAGCAAAGATACCATATCATTTAGGTTATTTGCATTTTTTATAACATCAGAATATCCATCTATTATCTTTTACTCTTGTCCCATGACTCATCCACTTTCTACTCTGATCATACAATTCATTGATGATGTCTTTCATAATGCTTCTTGAATATCATTTGATATGTACAAAAAACTTCTTCCACCCATCATTTATCTCCTTCTAGCTCCTTTTATTTGCAAACAATTTTAATATGTCTAAAGCCATAAATTCCATGATTTTTTGTCTTTTATAATCACAGTGATAATAATTATATTTCTTTTTTTAATGTTTTCAAGAAAGGAAGTGGTTTCACTTTGCTGAAATTTGTTGCAATTTCCCAAAAGCAATCTAGCATATGCTCATCCTCCTCTTCATTGTATGTCTGAAGTACTGATCAAGAGATACATATTGATCAATTTATCTAAATGTACTCCTTGTCCAATCACATGTTGTAAACTGTAATTTATATGTTTTTCATCCACTTTGTTTTTCATGTGCACATAGAACGGTAGCTGAAAAAGAATATTAGAAGCTATCTAGTCCAAATCCCTCATTCTAAAGATAAGGAAATTGAGGTTCACAGGAGTTAAATGATTCACAGGAGGAAAGTAGAAGAGTTATAATTTGAATCCAAGTCCCCTGAACACAAAACAGAACAGAAATATCTCAAATGCTGCCTTCCATTTGAGAAAGGCAGGTCTTCTTTTGAGTGACTGTGTATCTCATTGAGAGACCTTGTGTATTTGGAGGATTATACAATCAACATGAAGACATCTGCAAACAAAAGCATCTGGAGAACCTCTCTATGGAGAGGGAATCTCTTTCAACTTAGACTTCATGCAGGGCATCCACCATGAAACTGCAATCACCAAAGGTGAACACATGATGTCTGTGTTTTATGCCTCACTTCAGGTTGATACTCAGCAGATCACTGAACAAAGTTATCTCCAAGGTCACATCTGTCATAACATCCTCTCTGATTTTAGCATATGGCTAGAAAAGAAATTATGAAAATAGCCATTAGGGCTCCATTTTGTTCTACCAAGTCAAATGGTCTTTTGAAATAAATAAGAAGACAGTTCATGTTCTTTACTCACTCTACCAATTATGTGACAAATTGTGGTTGCTAAAGAAAATCATCTGTGAAAGCCTGCCTTTTCTTTCCCATATTTTCATCAAGGATACTCTTCCTGGTGTACAAACCATTCTCATAGCTTTATAGTGATGAGAAAGTAGATAGGGTTGCTGGTGCATTTTTCAGTCATTTCATTTTAGTCAATCTATAAATATTCATTAAATATTTACTATGTGTCAAGGACAAGGCTAAACAGTTAGAAAGCCAAAGAAAAATAGGCTCTGCCCTCCAGGAACTTAAATTCTAATAGGGAAGAGAAAACATAAATAAACTAGGCACATATAGACAGACAGAGTAGACAGAAAGTAAACTTTACAGAGAAAGACACTACCAAAATCTGTTTCCATTCAAATTTGTTTTCCTCCTTCAAATTTCATTTTAAAATGTTTTGGGGGGTTTTGTGCTTAACTGGGTCTCACACCAAATCCCCTGGAAGTTCCTTTTCTCTATCCCCTGGAAGTTCCTTTTCTCTCAAGTGCTTTCCCCTTTTTTTGAGGAGATCCTAGATATAATTTTCAGATATCCTCTCATGTTTTGCAAATGAACTTGTTCTCTTATTTGGTGTTGACCTTGTCACATCTTTCTGTTTGGCAAAGAGAAAAATGCTTATAATTTTGCTTTATAATTTATATCTGGACTATTTTGTTCTACTTGTTATGGCAGCTGTTTTGCATGATGATGAAAGAATTAATGTCTTTACATTTGTCTGTTTCCCTTTTTTCAGAAGAAAAGTTAAGTAAAGTTGTTAAAAATACATAAAATGTCTTCTTCACATTTTTAACCTTTCTTCTAATTTGATATTTGGCTTCGATTTTGCCCTAACCATACAGGATCACTGAAAGTGCTGGGCAAGAAATGAACTAAATGACATTAAAGGCATATATGGCTGATAATTAAAATAAATCAGTAACATTTCAAGAGCAAGGAATC
This sequence comes from Gracilinanus agilis, assembly GCF_016433145.1. Lineage (NCBI taxonomy): Eukaryota > Metazoa > Chordata > Mammalia > Didelphimorphia > Didelphidae > Gracilinanus > Gracilinanus agilis. The sequence continues at coordinate 634,617,205 of NC_058132.1, forward strand.
ACAAACAAGTAGCAAAACCATTACACTAGAATCCATGAACTATTAAAATAAAGACCTCTAGTAGATCTTTTGTCAGGTATTTTTGGAAATTCATGGGCAAGAATTGCACCAGATAAGAAGAAGAGCCTGGTCTATGCAGCCAGTGGGAATAATCACCTTGATAAGATTATAGAAGCAAAGAAGCACTGAAATGATCCATTTACAGTACCAGATCTTAAACTGTACTATAAAGCAATAGTCATCAAAACAATATAGTAGTGGTTAAGAGACCGAAGGATGTGGAATATACTATGGGTAAATGACCTCAGCAAGTTAGTGTTTGATAAACCCAAAGATCCCAGATTTTGGGACAAGAACTCACTATTTGACAAAAACTGCTGGGAAAATTGGAAATTGAACAATATAGAAAAAAATCAAGTCCAGATCAACATCTCACACCCTATACCAACATAAAATCAAAATGGGTAAATGACTTAAATATAGGGAATGAAATCATGAATAAATTAGGTGAATATAGAATAGTAGACCTGTCAGATCTGTGGGAAAGGAAGGAATGTAAGACCAAGCAAGAGATAAAGAACATTACGAAATATAAAATGAATGATTTTTATTACATCAAATTAAAAATGTTTTGTACTAACAAAATCAATGTAATCAAAATTATAAGGAAAGCAACAAGCTAAGGAAAATCTTTATAACAAAACTCTCTGACAAAGTTTTAATTTCCCAAATATATAAGGAACTAAGTCAAATTTACAAAAAAATCAAGCAATTCCCCAATCTATAAATGGTCAAGGGATATGAATAGCGAGCTCTCAGCTGAAGAAATCAAAACTATGAACAATCACATGGAAAAGTGCTCTAAATCCCTTTGATTAGACAAATGCAAAAAAAAATAAACTCTGAGGTACCAAACTCTAAGGTGCCAATATGGCAGCAAAGGATGTGGCGAAATTGGGATGCTAATTACTGGTGGAGTTGTGAATTAATCCAACCATTCTGAAGAGCAATTTAGAATTATGACCAAAGGGCTTTAAAAGATTGCCTGCCCTTTGATCCATCCATACCACTGTTGGATTTGTACCCCAAAGAGATAATAAGGAAAAAAGACTTGTACAAAAATATTCATGGTCTCACTCTTTGTGGTGGCAAAAAAAAATTGGAGGGGGAAGCTGGGTAGCTCAGTGGATTGAGAGTCAGGCCTAGAGACGGGAGATCCTAGGTTTAAATCCAACCTCAGACACTTCCCAGCTGTGTGACCCTGGGCAAATCACTTGACCCCCATTGCCCACCCTTACCACTCTTCCGCCATGAGCCAATATACAGAAGTTAAGGGTTAAAAAAATTGGAAAACATGGGATTATCCATTGATTAGGGAATGACTGAACAAATTGTGGTATCTAATGGTGATGGAATACTACTGTATTGAAATGAATGATGAACTGGAGGATTTCTATGTGAACTGGAAAGACCTCCAAGAATTGATGCAGAGTGAAATAAGCAGAACCAGAAGAACATTCATTGTACGGAGATATTATGGCACAATTGAATGTAATAGACTTTGCTACTAGTAACAATGCAACGATCCAAGACAATCCAGAGGAACGTATGAGAGAAAGCACTGATCACATCCAGAGAAAGAACTGTGGGAGTAGAAATGCAGAAGAAAAACATATAATCAATCATATGGTTCAATGGGGATGTGATTGGGGTATTAGCATTAAAAGATCATTCTATTGCAAATATGAATATTTAAATCGGTTTTGAACAATGATACATGTATAACCCAGTGGAATTCCTTCTCAGCTCTGGGAAGGGGGAGTGAAGAGGGATCAGAAAACATGAATCATGTAACCATGGAAAAAATAATCTAAACAAATAAATACATTATTTTAAAATAAGAAATGATCCATATAATGAGTCATGATTGTCTAAAAAAATTTCCTTACATTTAAATACATTTTATGTAAGTCTAGGTTTCTTGTTCCAGTCCAGAGAAAACTCTTCACAAAATATAGGATGTCACTTCTTTCAAAGTTAGAAATATTTATCAAAATAATAAGTCTCTCATGAAAAATAACTGTTAATAGCCAACAAGGGATGCTTGTTGATTTTATTTTCTAGAATGTATTCATTTTTAATTGAACCCTCAAGATTAAATTCACAACTATGAAATACAATGTTTTAGCAATGAACCTGTCTGCATTTAATCTGCTCTTCAAACTGCAGACATGATCTGTTTCAAGGCCCGTATTTAGTGACCTCCTAGCCTGCCCATTAGGACCTAGCAGGGTTAATACTGTTACTATCCTGATCTTTGAGCCATTACCTCCATGCCATGATGAGTTGTCATAATAGAATTTCTGTTGAAGTAGAGTCAGAGTAGAGGAGAAGAAATAATCATTTATATAATGCTTGCTTTGTGAAAGGCAATGTTGCTAAGCACTTTACAAATATTATCTAAATTAATCCTTACAAGGATCATAAGAGGTAGGTTGACATCATTTCCATTTTTCAGTTGAAACAACTAAGGCAAACAGATTGTTCGTGTGGTGACTTGCCCAGGGTCACATAGCTATTAAGTTCTTGAAGTTGAAGTTGAATTCAGTTCTTCCAGATTCCAGATCTACATATTCACTGTGCTACCTATCTGCCAAGTTTTGCCAAGTCAAGTATTTATGGAAGAGCATGAGCAAAAATCACATCAGATCAGAAGACATATTTCTGTGTTCTTATCTATTGAAGAAAAGATAAAATCCACATACATGCATGCATATATACATACAATATACATATAGCATTTCATGTAAATCTAGGGTTCTTTTTCCAGTTCAGAAAAAATCCTTTTCACAAAATATGTCATGTTACTTCTTTTGATTTAGAATATTTATCAGAAAAATGTCTTTTGTTTTTAAAATAACTATTAACAATAACCAACAACAAGGGATGCTTACCAATTTTTTTCTAGAAATGTACTTATTTTTAATGGAATTCTCAGGATTAAATTCACATCAATGAAAGAACTATATATTTCAGGCATTTCTAAAAAAAGTTTTTTAATTGGTGGCTAAATTTTTTAACTTTAAAAAATTTTTAATTTTCTAAATTGGCTCTACTCAATGTCACCTACTCCTTTAATAATTACAATTTTGTTCATTGTGGGAGGCAGGAAGGAAAACCAATTTTGAGCTCTTATTCATGACACAAAAATGCATTGTCTAAGTTCATCTTCTAACTATGTGCAGTAATTGTGTTTGGTTTTGTTTTAAAAGCAATAGTGGAAAGAGAAATTCCATTTAAAATCACCCTAGACCAGTGATGGGCAAACTTTTTAAAGAGGGGGCCAAAGGCAAGGAAATGCTCATCTGTCAGTCTGTTTCTAAGGCAATTGTTTAGAAGTTTCATTTTATTGTATCCTACTCATTGTATTCGTCAGATTAGGAATAATGTCGCCACATAGAACATTTCAGGGGGCCGTGTCTGGCCTGCTGGCCATAGTTTGCCCATCACTGCCCTAGACAATATAAAATATTTAGGAATCTATTTGCCAAAAAAGACAGAAATTATATGAACACAACTACAAAACACTTTCCACACAATTAAAACTAGATCTAAATAGTTGGAAAAACATTAATTGCTCATGGGTAGGATGAGCTAACATAAAAAAATGACAATCCTACCAAATTAATTTACTTATTCAGTGCCATACCTATCAAGCTACCAAGAAATTTTTTTACTGAATTAGAAAAAAATATAACAAAGTTCATTTGAAAGAACAAAAGATCAAGAATATCAAGTGAAGTAATGAAAAAAATGTGAAGGATGAGGGCCTAGCAGTGCCATTTCTTAAACTGTACTATAAAGCAGTGATCATAAAAACAACATGGTACTGGCTAAGAGACAGAAAAGAGGATCAATGGAATAGTCTTGGGGTCAAAATCCTCAGCAAATGTATACGATAAATCCAAAGATCCAAGATTTTGGGACAAGAACCCACTGTTTGACAAAAACTGCTGGGAAAATTGGAAAACAGTATGGCATAGATTATGTTTAGATCAACATCTCACACCCTATACCAAGATAAATTCAGGATGGGTAAATGACTTAAATATAAAGAAGGAAACTATAAGTACATTAGGTGAATATAGAATATATCTGTCAGATCTATGGGAAAGGAAAGAATTTAAGACCAAACAAGAAATGGAGAATATTGCAAAATGTAAAATGGATAATTTTGATTACATTAAATTAAAAAGGTTTTGTACAAACAAAACCAATACAACCAAAATTAGAAGGGAAGCAACAAATTGGGAAAAAATCTTTATAACAAAAACCCCTGACAAGGTCTAATTTCTCAAATTTGTAAGGAGTTAAATCAATTGTATAAAAAAATCAAGCCATTCCCCAATTGATAAATGGGCAAGGGACATGAATAGGCAATTTTCAGATAAAGAAATCAAAACTATCAATAAGCACAAGAAAAAGTGTTTTAAATCTCTTATAATTAGAGAAATGCAAATCAAAGCAACTCTGAGGTACTACCTCACACCTAGCTGGTTGGCTAATATGACAGTAGAAACACAGAAGAAAAACATTTGCTTGAACACATGGTTGGATGGGGATATGATTGGGCATCTAGACTCTAAATGATCACTCTATTGCAAATATTAATAATATGGAAATAGGTCTTCATCAACAATACATATAAAACCCAGAGGAATTTCTTGTTGGCTATGGGAGGGGAGAAGGAAGAGGGGAAGGAAAGAATATGAATCATGTAACCATGGGAAAATATTCTTAATTAATTAATTAAATGGATTTTTAAAAAATAAAATAAAAGCAATAGTCTCTTGTATTTGCTTTGTATGGCATCTATGAGGTAATCTGTATTCTGAGTCTTAAATATAATACATGTATACATGTGAATTTGTGTTCTCAGAGTCAGACATTGCAAAAAACCACTTCTAGAAGGAAAAATAAAATAAAATTATTATAAAAGTATATTTTATAAAATTTATTGAAACTTGTCCAACCGTTCCAAGAAACAATTTGAAAGTACACTTATATATAACCTTTGACTGGAAATAACATTACCTAAGACCTAAGATCAAAGAGAGAATAAAAGAGACCTGATGTGCAACAGTATTTAAAGCAGCTATTTCTTATTGTAGCAAAGAATTATTATTTTTAAAAACATTCACTAATTGAGGAATGACAAAAATAAATTATAGTATATGCATAATTCCCCCTTTGAATTAATTTCCCCAACTTGGATTTGAATTAGTTGATCAGGTCCCAAAAGAATAACTGACAATTTCTCCCTCCAGGGTTCTAGGAGTTACTCTGATGGGTGGGCATTGATTTTTATACTATATGCATAAAGTCCCACTAGTATCCTCTATTAATGGGTTCTGAAAATGGGAATTCATTTACTCTGGAAATAATGTTTTGCAAAGAACTTAGGGGACAGTCCAATTTTTAATTGACTTTTGACTAATAAAAATTAAATCCGCCTTGTGGACAGAACTAAAATAATAACCAATCATTTTCTTTTATTAGTACATTTCCTTGATTCTCCAACAAAAACAACAGTATTGTAGATAAAAAGTTTATCTTAGAGCCAGGAAGACCTGCTTCTCACCCATACCATCTGTTTGATGATGAACAAATCGCTTAGCCTACGAAATATCAGAAAATTCTCTAAAACGCTAAGTTGAAGAATATTTGGCATTTTGCTTTGATGAGTGGAAGTTGTTCTGTGGAAAATTCCTCAAACCAATGAAATAAGTTATATTTATTCATTGCTTCTGAAAATAAGGACTCTGGATTTAGAACATCTCCAAGGTCCCTTCCATCACAAATTTCTCTTCTCTTCTCATTTTTACTGTACCATTGAAATATAAACTTGTTTAGATAGAAGAGTGTGTAAGCCTTTTTTGTGTCATGAACTCTTATGCCAGATTAGTGAAGTCTATGGACTTCTTGTAAAAAAAATGGGCTTTTAAAGTTCACAATTGAAAAAAATGCTAAATTTCAGTCAGAGATTAGTGAAAATAGAGAAATACTTTCTTTTCCAATCCAAAGTCACAGACCTTCTGAAATCTATCAACAAACTCCCAAACATTAAGAACCTTGTGTGTAGAGGCTTATTTAGAAAGTCATAATCAAAAGAAAACTAGATAATATGAATCATATATGTCAAATTAAACTTTATTACTATTTTGGATATAAAGAGTGTATTCAATAATACACTTTATTAGTCCATTTATGGATGATATTAATGTTGTTGGAGTATCCACCAAATTTATACATCATCAAAGGGAACAGTGATAAGACATATGGGCAAGCTTCAACAGTAGGCAAAATCTCATGGGGGAGGGTAGTAGAGTATGAGAATGGTAGAATCAAATATTCACATTCTGCCTATTTCGCATTATGCCTTATTTCTCACTTAAATATTATATTAAACGCTGCATGTTATAATAAAGGAAATAGGGAAAGAGACAAGACCTGTAATTGTATCTATTTAAGGATCTTCTAGATGTCAAAACTCCCTCTTACCAATGCAAATTAGAGCTTTCTCTGTGACTTAAAGTCATAGGGAAATATCTTAAATACAAAGATGGTAGGTGACTTGTTCAAAGTCACAAAAAGAGTGTGCATCAGAGGAGAGGCTGCAGTCTAGGTCTTCTGGATCTACGCACTATACTACAGTTGCTTCTGAGGGATCAAGGAAATAATCCAATAAAAGAAAGTCATGGGTAATTGTTTTAGTGCTGTCCACAAGCATGATTCAATTCTTGTTACTCAAAAGTCAATTAAAAATTGGACTGTCCTCTAGTTTCTTTGTAAAAGATTAATTTGGGAGTAATTGAATCCATATTTACAGAGCCTAATGAAAGTCATGTATCCTGTGGGATACTAGACATTACAGCCTATTCAGAAGTAGAAACACCTATTTTCTATTAGTGCATTAAGTAGTTCCATGTGAGTACTTTTCAGAATGCTAATATGTTCTATTTATTTACCTCTTCTAGGAAAAGCATAGTCATTTGCTAATTCCAAAATAAACAGCAGTATTTGCCCCTATATGGACTATTGTCTAAAAATCCTACAGTCAAGATGTCTGGATAAAACATTTCTTTCAAGAAGAAAAAAAAATGTCCCTATGTTTCTTTAGTCCAAGAGTTCTCAATCTGAGATCCACAAACAGATTTCAAGGGGTCTGTGAACTGACCTTGAATGAAAAAATAAAAACAATAAAATTATTTTCCTTTGTAATCTTATGGATTTCATGTTCATCCATTTGCAAACATTATTCTGAGGAATTCAAGTTTCACTAGACTTCCAAAAGGGTCTATGTCACAAAAATCTTAAGAACCTCTGCTCATAACCTACATGTTCATGCAATTTTCTTTTGTTCTCATTGAGATAAGAAAGATATACTGGATTCTCAGAGGCCCTGCCAACAGATCACAAGCTCTAGACAGTCCTAATAAGTTGAAAAGACTCCTCAGTATGTCCTAGCAACAGATTTTTGCATCTATTTGCTGAGGATCAATCTAGCTAAGTCTGGAAAAGGTCATCACTGGGTTGGCCAAAGTGTGATGAATATTTTGAACGCAGAGATTCTCTAAGACTGTCTACTCTCCTCATGGAGAGGTTGTAAGCTGCCTCCAAGTGAGGGATCTTCCATGTCAATGAAATCACAGACTACTGAAGCAGTGAAGAATCTATTAGTTTCAATATATGTAAAGTCCATCAACTGAATATAAACATCTTTTCTTATGAGTTCTCCATTATCTTACAGGACATCAAAATACTGAGGACCAATTAAAATGTTTTCTTTAGTCAAGACTTGTGAAAATTGGTGTGGGAGAGAGGAGCTGTTTAGGAACAGAAGAGTTTTTAGTCCAAACATTAGAGGTCACCAGTATAAAGAACTCTCAGCTCCTGCCACTGAGGCAGATTGTCAGATCATCAGTACATCATAGTTTTAGTTGACAGGGCATTGAAAGTTTAAGGGATTTGACCTCAGGTCTTTCTAACCCCAAGACCAGACCTCTACCACTCTACCATGAGTGTATATGAGTTAATAGATATTACCTAGAATCTTTTTCTATCATTCAAAAATCCATCACCCACTTTTAGCAACTATTGTCTTGCCATATAAGTATAAATACAACTTGGTACTATCCGTGTCAGTGGCACCATCAAGAAGGGCACACACCATATGGATCTAGGCAGAGATCTAGTCCATTTTATATATGTCTATGCTAATGAAGTCTTTTTATGACAGAGGGATAATCTGGAATATTCTCAAACCAAATAACCAAGATTCCCTTTGTGAGCTAATTTGAAAATATCCATTCCCAACCCATTATACATCAAGAAACATTCATTCTTCCAATTCATTCATGATGTGATTTTTGAAATATGGGTCCTGTTTATCTTGGCATTATGCCTTCTTTGTTTGACTACTGGATGTCTTCTAAGGATACATTGTTTACTAAATTAAAAAGCATTATACAGAAGGTTGACAGAAGAAATTGCTACCAGTAAATGTATTTTTTCTAGTGTAAATAGAGCAAGTCTACTGGGTTCTCAAGAATCAGAATTCAAAATACCCTTAAATTGGATGAAGGAAAACAATGAATAATCTTGAAGCATTCATCACCCTTCCAAATATCCTGGACTAAGCCACTGGGACCTGGGAAGCAATGTATCCTAGATCTGGGAGATCCCAAGAAGGAATCTCTGTAGGAGTACCCTCACCACCACTCTACTCTCTGTCCCTATCTAATGGGATATTTAGCCCCATTGGAAGATCTAGTCCTGGGAAAATGTGCACTAGATCCTATCTTCACTCAAAATATATGAGGAAGGGAAGTTGGTGAGCCTGCTTCAATGCATAATTGTTCAGAATGGAAGAATCTGACTCCTAATTCAAAGTGTAATCAGTTATCCTGTGACTGTTTCTTGTCAACTGGCTACATGATGAAGACAGTCCTTTTAACTGGCTTTTGAACTGGAAATGAGCATGCATACAAAAGACACCAATGTGTCAAAGTGCTTTTCCTTTCCTTGTAGATTAATGAGGTTCAAATGGTAAGCCTCTGGATAGGAAGGAAGATCCCTAGCATCTTATTCCTCCCACACAGGCTGACTTGTGGCTTTGAAAATATTTCTTCATCTTTGTGTTTATTCTTTTTACTCAGGTAAATACATATAAAAGACAGAATGTATTTGGCTATGACCTTGTGATAAAGGTTGGAAAAGATGCAGTGGGCAGAAGAACTGGAATCCATGCCTGAATTTGTCTATTGGAAAAACTAGTGGGTCCTTACGGTCCTGAGTTGTGGTCTAATTGACCTTGTCCAGTAATGGATCAACCCAATAGTTGAGGCACCACATCTTGTAGCAAAAGGAATGTCTTGCTACATTGATCATTAGAAGCGAACTTGGTGAGTATAAGGGGCTGAACATTTGTAGTGGACGTTTAAGTGTGAGTTCCCTTTCCCCAAGGACTAAAGTAATTTAGGGGAGATGTTTTTATAATTCCTTTCTTGCTACAACTTATCAGTAAATGTCTATTTGTAAAAACTACTTAATATTGATTATCAATTATGTTGAGGAGAGAATGAGTTCAATGTCTATGAAACACTAGCAATCAGCAATAATATTATGGAAACCCCCACAGAATGGTACTCAAACTAAAGGTATTTAAAAAACCTCCCCTGACCATCAGAGATACTTCTAGGACTCTAAAGAAGAGATGTAGTCAGTCACCTTTTAGTGACATGATCCACTTGTTACATATATCACATTGTTATGTATTATATTGTATTATATTATTACATATGGTATATTCGGTATGCTGCAGGGGTATTCATATAGAACTAGCATCTCTTAGGTGAGGGCTTGCCAAGAGCTTTTCAGAGCTGCTCATACATATTTAGTATCTATCTTTCATCCAACTCTTCCCTGTGACTCCAAGAAGCTGTAGCACGTACAGTGACCACACCCTGATGAACCACCTTGGCAGGTGGGCTAAATCAGGCTGAGGATAACTGATAGGTCTCAAATTCCTTCAGTGAGTTAGGGGGATGTCTACCTGAAGCATATGAAGACTTCCCTGGCAGAATGGGAATTTATAACCATTGGATTCTAGAGCTAGAAGTACAAAGTGAATTTCTTTTTTCTCTTGGGTGCTATAATCCAGCCCTGATGGCTACCTAGAATCTTATATAAATAATAGCTTTCATTTATAAGGTAATTTTCCTTTTTTAGTACAGTTGTGTGTCCATATATAAAAATGTGTGTATATATATATATATATTTATACATATATATAGTATATATGTTATTCCATTTTGATCTTCACAATAACCCTGTTCAGTAAACAAGACCAGTATTGTTAACATTTCCAGGTTTCTTACAAAGAATAAAACTGATAACCTGAATTCCCAAGGTCCCATGTTTACTTAGTGGAAGCATCAAGACTAGAACCCATGTCTTCTGACTGTTCTTCCAGTATCCTTTCCTCTACACCAAAATGCCTCCAGTGAGCATTGTAGAAATGCCAGAGGGAAGCTATGGGAATCCATGGTTTTGGTTCACAAAGCACACTGTTTGGACCTCCTTAGCCTATGGGAAATTCTCAATGTGGGTGTTCCCCGAAACCATCTTTACAGAAAGGCTTTAAAGAAAAAGACTCATCACAGAGCCACAGAGCAAGAGAGGTGGAGGGCAAAACTGGGAAAGGATAAGAGAATAGGGACATAGTGGGAAATGAGAGCCCCATATGGTTTGGGTTGTGTCTGGTCTCTTGTAGGAGCTCCAGCTTTGGTTCCTACACTATGGGCCTCTAGAGAGCTCTCTATGAATTTCCAGCATAGATTATAGAGCATCTCCCCCACTTTGAGGGAGCTGGCATTTTGAAGCCTTCTTTTTAAGTGGCAGGAATTCCCTGTTTTGCCCCCCTAGGCAGGGCTCCCCAAAAATCCCTTGTGAGTTTCTTTGAGTTCTGAGTCCAGATTCCCCCAGCAAGTTTCTCCCCCCAACTGTGGTTTGGTGTCCTCCAGCTGCACATGAATCCCATGTGGTCATGAATGGGCCCAAAACTTTGGAAGAAATCACAGACAAAAAATGAGATCAAAACTAAAGGACTTATAATTCTTTTATTTATAACTCTTTGGGGGAAATAATGCAGAAAAAAATTTTTACACATGACTAGGATATATATAATAATTAGAGGGAGTATTGAAAAGAAAGAATATCATTCATATTGGATTTCACACTCATTTGTTTGCTACTAACAATGCAAAAGCACTATTCAGCATACAGTAAGCTGGGAAAGAAACCAAATTTTTAAAGGGTTCCCATGACCAAAAGCTTGTAGTTTAACAATCTGGTGCTTGTCTAACAGATTTATTTCAGTAGCAAAAGGCCCTATACATAAATATGCTATAGAGTGATAAATAGATATCAATCTTATTAAAATAGTATGAGTATAAAGTGTATAAATATATATTTTTGTGTGTTTGTGTTTGTGTGCATGACACAATAGATAGAGTGCCAGGCCTGAAGTTAGAGAGACTCATCTCTCTGAGTTCAAATTTGACCCCATACCCCTGTGACCTTGGTGAAGTCACCTAACCCTATTTGCCTCAGTTTCCTCATCTGAAAAACTAGTTAGAGAAGGAAATGGTGAAACACTCCAGTATCTTTGCCAAGAAAATCTCAAATGAGGTTTGTATGTAAATATAAGCTATGTACATAGTCATCAATGAAATGACGGATCCAGTTGCTATCCCCATATTTTATTAATAAGTACTGACTAGACCTCTGATCTCACTGGTGTAAAGTGAGAGGGTGAAACTCAAAAGGAAAGAGGGTACACTTAGTTATGCAAAAGAACTCCTTTGGACTGCATATTGATTTAGTTTTTAAACTAATATTATCAATCTTTTACTGAATTTTTATTTATTTTGTTAAATACTTCCCAATTACATTTTAATCTCATTTGAGCTACATTTGGAAGTGTTGTGGGTCACATGTGATCCACTGGTTATTAGTGTAGAGAAATCCTGGATGAGGAAACTCCCTTCACCAATGTTGATTGCCACCTCCTCGGTGAATTCTAATCTTAATCAACTAGAGCATTGAAGAATTAAGAGACTTTCCTGCAGCTATCTGTCAGTCTCTCTTATCTCTTCATCTGCCTTCCCCTCTCTTTGTCCCTCCATCTTTTTCTATGTAGGGAAGTCCTGATGTGAAAGCAACCCCCACTGGTGTAGATAAGCATCTGATAAGTAATTAAGAATCTTACAGAATTGCCTTGGACATTCAGACAGAAAGAGCATACACTGTAACCCCTATATGATGGTATCTCTCAAGGTGGTCAAGATAATGCATATTATTAAACCTTCTTTTGATTTGGGAGGGAAACAGTGACATGAAGGTCACATTTTGAGTCAGAAATAACCGAGTTCAAATTCCCCTTCTGAGTCTTTTAAGCAACATGACTAACAAATCTCTTAAACTCTCACGATCTCAAGCTACTCTCTGAAACTATAACTTACAAACCAAGTTCTAATCTACATAAGAGAGTTTCCCAAACCAATGAAATCACAGACCTCTCCTTTCTCCCTCCCCACAAAAATGAATTTGCAGCTGATAGAAATTCTCATAGCAAGAAAAATTTCTTCATAAATGGAAAAATCCATTACCAGTGTTTTTTTTCAGATCAGCACAGTAGAGAATATATTTTTCATTTTCCTGGTCCAAATCTACTAATCAATCAAAGTTGACATCAACAACAGAAAGCATCCCAATTTTCCCACCATACTGTGAGTTCTAATGGCTACAGATAACTCTAAAGTACTTCCAAATACGTGTACTCTATTTGGGGTGGGGATATTCTGATGAAAACCTTCAGATTTTTGAGATCACCTTTTAAACTCCTAAGAGGAAAAGAACTATACTAATATTATCACAGTCTGCATTTACAACTCGTGCTTTCATTTCCTGGAAGCCTGCTGGCCTCTCTGTTTTAAAGTCTCTTGTAAGGAAAATTTTGTCTTCAGAATTTTAAAATATGTGCATCTGGAAAGATGAGAAAGAATTATTTCTCTCTAAATGATAATTCACCAACGGGAGAAAAATTAGACAGAGGGGATGAGAAAAATGAGTTTGCTAGTTGACATCCTGTCATGGACCTGAAGTATCTGTTTTTCATAAGCTAATTATCCTGCTCTCTCCTATTTTTTCTTCTAAAACTTGTATGATGTGAAAAAATGGTCACATTACATATTTAAATGGGGTAATTGAATAATAACAATAGCTAGTATTTGTATAGTACTTTAAGGTTTGCCAATGCTCTGCATAGGTGTTATCATTTGATCTTCATAGAAATCCAGTTAGGGAGATGCTATTATTATTATTTCCATTTTATAGATGAGGAAATTGAGGCAGACAAATGTCAATTAGTTTGCCCAGGTGACACGAGTAGTAAGTATCTGAGGTTAAATTTGAACTCAGGTCTTCCTGACTACACTAGGTCCAATATTCTCTCCTCTGGTAGAAAAGCACCCTCAAGCTGCCTTAATCAAAAAATATTTATTAAGCAACTATTTTGAGCCAGATTTTCTTCTAGGTGTTCAAGATATAAATACTAAAAATGAAATAATCCATACTAGGAAGTATATAATTGAAAAAAATTAAACTATCCTGTGCAAGCTAATTTACTAACATCAAATATGTACTAGTAGAGAAGGCTAGACCAATAGTTAATCTGAAGGAGAACTGATGGAGTTATTTGGACAAGAGGTAATTACATTGGTGCAATGTCTTCTTCCCATCTTATCAGAAATGAACCTGATGGTTATGGTTGCAGGGTAGAAATAAGAATGCAATGTTCACTACTCATGAAAATTTAAAAGGAACAGAAATCAAGAAATGTGGAGAAAGCAAAAAGGAAAGAAGTAAGGAGCTTAAGGGCAAAAGGGCTTTGGAGAAAAAGAAAATTTGAAGGGAAGATTATTGGGAAAGCTTTCACTCTACTTTGTAACCCTCCTCTGGAGAATAAAGCTAGTTTCCTGGAGGCTATGTGACTGCTTGTCATCAGTACTTTCTCTTTGGTTTTCCACAGTACAGTTGATAAAGGACTTTATTCACAAAGAAGTTCTGAAGTCAAGCCCTCAAAGGTAGACTTAACTCCCTAAAGGAGAAAGGGATTCAAGAGCTCCAATCCACTGCACCAATAACTATTTCTCCACTATTGGACTAAGGAATTACTGCCTAACCTCAACAACCAAAACCACTAAAATAACCAAGCCGAGATAGATATGTGCCTTGTGAATGGAGACCAAAAGAGAATCACGAGTGATGATCAAGGCCTCATTAAGAAGTCCTTTCATGTTTTGCTGAAACTCACTTTAGAAGAGGGAAACTTTGTGGAGATTATGCCTCATTGGAGGTCTACAGATGAAATTTTGTATCATTTAGGTTTTTATTTTCATAGAGTCATAGAATCTTAGAACTAGAAGACATGGGAGGGTAGGGAGGTTTAGCAAAACAGAAATAACACATGCTATTTGCAAGCTGGGCAGTCATAAGTAAATCCTTTTATCTCACTGAACTTCAGTTTTCTCATCTGGAAAATGAGGAAATACTATGTCATAGGATTGTCATGAAACAATAATGTATGCAATGTTGCATATAAATGTCATTTTTGTGATATAATCCAAACCTCTCCCTTTACAGTTGAGATAATTAAGAGCAAAAAAATTATAAAATTACCTTCCCCCAGTAACAAAGCTGATTCATGACAATGCTGAAATGAAAACTCAGTTTTCCTGACTCGTAGTATTCTTTTTCCTGAATCATAGTTTCCTTTTATTGTACTTAAGGTAATTTTTTTATGGTCGATGGTTTATATTTTAAGAGTAAACATAAATTTTTCAATAAGATATAAATTGAAAATACCTGAAAAGTTTAATCACTTAACCCTCCCCACCACCATATATGCATAAACATTCTATTTCAAAGCTTAATCATGATGGTTTTTCTTTTAAATTCTTTTTCAACACCTTTTAACAGAGACCAGGTTATGTCTGTAGAAAAATGGTGACAATTTTTTTGGAAAGTAAAATTTAAGACTTTGACCTGTGAATAAGTTCTATTTAGAAAAATTGAAATTCAAAGAATAAGAAATTACTCAATTTTTTTCTGCCAACTTCTTTACCTACTAAGGATCTATTAAGTTCCTTAGACACCTACAAAGGTGTTCAGCTGACCAACTGACATTGTGCTTAGTGATGATTGCATCTCCTTTTTATTCTATAATAGAATATATTATCTCCATCATCCCTATTAAAATCATAAAATACTTTACATGACAAATGAAGGCAGAGGGGTGAGGGAAGAGTAGTAAAATATTTAAACAAGCAAAGTACTGTGATTATATGGAATGAATTTCTGTTCTCTCAAACCATTTCGTTCCAGCTGCCAAAAGAAGGCAGCAAAATAGCAACTCAACAATTCAGATAGATAAAGGTCTCTGTGATTGTGGATGGCTGAAAGTATCCTCATTAATACAATTAGATTTTTTACAGAATTCATATTGGATTCTTGTCTATCATTCAAAGTAGAATCTCATTGTTATTTTATTTTATAGATCCTGAAAATCTAAAAATGCTGGATTCCTATTTAAAACACCTTCCAGAAACAGTGCAATAAAACTAAAGGAAGGAATATGTCTATTAATCAGCATCACATAAAATATTTTAAAAAACAAGATTTCATTTAAGGCTGATATGTTGAAGTGAACAGCGGTCAATGCATT
Organism: Gracilinanus agilis; assembly: GCF_016433145.1. NCBI lineage: Eukaryota > Metazoa > Chordata > Mammalia > Didelphimorphia > Didelphidae > Gracilinanus > Gracilinanus agilis. The sequence goes on from NC_058132.1 coordinate 634,633,052, forward strand.
TAGCTTACAGAGCTTTCATTTTCTGAAAGCGTACATAAACTGTGAGTCAAGTTAAACATGTATTAAGAGCTGAAAGGGTTCTTTTTCAACCTGAAATTAGTTCATTTCACTCAATGATGTTCTTGAAAATATTAACAGCTTTCCTGACAATTTACCCATTGTATTAGAATGTTATGTTTCATCTATGACATTAATTTCAACTTATGCATCCATTCCAAAGTGGCATAATACTGAAATCTGTATATTATGTGATTTGTTCCAACTACTTACAAAGTTCCTAGGAATATGCAAATAGCATTTTCAAGTTTAAAAATGCATAGTCTTTGAGACATGCCATTATGAATGCCAAAATCTCTAGAACAACACCTGAGAGATTATGTTCCTATATATAAAAATAACAATTATTAATTATTGAATAATTAGGTTAAGTTATATTATTTTATTTAGAGGACTAATAAAAGTTAACAGTTTCTCTAATACCTGTTAGATGAAGTATGAAACAGCTTACATTTTCCCAGGGAATATTACTGTATTCTTATGAAATATGAAAAAGATCATTTGGTGATTTTCATGAAGGTCAAAAAACTATTTAACTTATGGTGTATTTTAGGCTCAAAAGAGAGGCTAGGGAAGTTGTAACAAATAGAGAGTTTAATTAGCTAATTTTATTTTCTCATCATGGAGGCTTGACTGCAATATGGTTTTGTTTAAGTCCATTCTTATTTCAGTAAAATGAAATGAACAACCTCAATAGTCATTTTTACACACATGTATTTCCCCAAAATAAAAAAATGAGAAGAAAATCCTTTAAGGAAAAAAAAATCCCCTCTGCTTTCATTTTTATGCTTTCATAGCTAAAATATTTATAATAATTAGTTATAATTCTCCAGGAAACAAGACAGGGTCAGTGGATTGCACAATGAATTGTCCATCTCTTTTGAAAAATCATCTCCTGAGGCTCTGAAAAGGCCAATTTTGCTGGTTTTGTTTTTATTTTTTTCAGGGTGAGGGAAGGGGAAGGGGAAGCATTATTAAGCACTTTGTTTTGTTTTGTTTCGTTTTGTTTTGTTTTGTTTCCCTTAAGATCAATGCTTCTGTCTCATCAATCTTTCTAATTACTTTCTGGACAAATTGAAACAGAGAAATGGCCAGCTATCTGTTGAAGTGGACCATAAAGATATTTCTTTTATAGAGTCTAAATTACACAGATAGAGTTCTACTCAGATGAAATTCATCAAACAATTGTTTAACAACTCTATCAGATTCTCTGGTAATATAGCAATTTCCTTTACTTTCCAGGTCCTATTAGTGCGACAAAAGAGAATCTTAGCACTATAAAACTTTCATTGCTTAAACAATTTTCCTGAGACAAATAGAAAAAATTATTATGATGCTTCAAGGTTTAGAGAAAAATTAACTGTATTGTTACCAAGAAACAAGAGGAATCACTCTCTAATCAAAAGATTTTCTTTTGTTTTTCTGTCTCTCTCGATCTCAATGGAATTGCTTTATTCACAAGTATAAGACTAAATTAAGTCTTATTTCTTATTTCAACTGCATATAATACCATTTAACATTTCTCATTTGCATACTCATTCCATAATAATTTTGAAATATATTAATTTATTTTAGCCAAAGTTGAGATGAGAGTTTACTTCAACTTTTGGTCAGATCTGACCTCCTACCAGTGTGACCATGGGCAAGTCACCTATCTCCATTTTCCTGGCCCTTACCATTCTTCTGCCTTAGAACTAAGATACAGAATTGATTCTAAGATGGAAGATAAGGGTTAAAAAAATATTGAATAGTAAGTGATAAAGAAAGAAACTAAAAGACAAGGAAAAGCCTAGGTGGGCAGAAGGGCAAGAAAGAAAAGAGGCAGGCTTCCAGTAGGAGAGAAGTAAAGATGTCAGGAAGAAAAAGGAAGACAGAGCTCAGATATGCAGATAACAGGCTGTATCCTGATGTTAGGGTGCAGTTGTAGTCAGTGTGTTGGCCGCCCTGGTGAAAAAAAAATCTGAGGTATCCCAATGCTCAGGTTCCAAGGACTAATGCTATTCTAGGTGATCACTGACACTGGGAAATTTGAACCAGCTCCAGGAGATGTTAAAATTATCCTTATTGAACGTCATATGGTCTAGGAACTGTTATTAGGGCTTTGTTTCAATTATGGCTAATTTCAGAGGATAGAAGGCATGATGTGATTATTCTGCTTACAAAAAAGAAAAGACAGAAATCCCTGCCTCATTAATATTATACAAAGTTAACCTTGTTCAATAAACATATAACCTATTTTTTTATCCATTCCAGACCATTAAATTCAATTTAAATGTATTTTAGTTTTCTAGCAAAACAAGGTATTTTAATATTTATATGATTACACTTCTCCATTGAAATACTACTCTTAATCTCTGAGTGGAGCTAACCTTGGGCCATGCCTTAGCACTTCAGTCAGCCAGTCAGTCAACAAGCATTTATTAAATATCTACTATCTATCAAGCACTGTGCTAAAATTACTAAATTAAATTTAATGCAAATGAAATTTAAATCATTAATGAAAAATTAAAGTGGGTTTGAATTGCATAAATTTTTCTTTCCACATCAGGAGTTTAGTTCCAGCCAATGTCTTCATGTGCTGACACCTTAATGAAAACATGAAGCTTTATTTAAATGAACAAATGATCAATCTGGACAATAGCTTTATAAAGAGAACCATAATTCATGAATTTGTAAGTTATTCAGCCCTTATGTATATTTGCTATTGTTCTTTCTTTGTATACAATATATGGGTCTGACTAGAACAAAATACTTTTTAAATCAAATGGTGCATTGGATAAATCCAAGGAAAAAATGAAAAAAAAGGATCAAATTTAAAGTGATCTTTGATCAAGGATTGTTATGTGTGCAGAAGTTGCCAATTGAAGCCATAATCTATTTTTATCACTTTTCCAATTTATTGTCTGAGATAATAAGATACCAATTTCTGCCTTCCCAGATATCAAATTTGATGTGGATAGTTTTAGTAGATCCAATACATTGAGAATATTAAACAATGTACATTTTTATCCAAGTATAAAACTTCATAGATGGGAGCACTGGTGGAGTCACTTTTTCTCAAATGTATTTTTTATATCAGAGATAATGATGTTATGCAAATTAGAAGGACTTAATGTTCCTACCAGTACTTGGTGATTTGAATTCAGTCCCTGTCTAACAGATGGTCCCATCACTCTGCCTCATAATTGATACCCTCTTTGAAAATCTCCAAAGAAGGGCAAACAAACATGGGTTCCGCCTGGCTTCTTGAGAGTTGGTCATTTTCAAATGAAAAATTTTCCCCATCTGTAGTGATTATTAGCACAATGCCACATTCTGGACCCACAAGAAAGAAATCAAACCCAAAATGTTCACAGTCTATCTTTTCTTCACTGCCCTGAACGATCTTTTTTATCTTGGGGTTTATACTTTTTTTTAATTACTGCCTTTGAGTTTCACAATGAGATCTTTTGGCAAATAAATTAGTCCCAAGAAATATTTCTTTTTTGTTCAAGCAAGTCACATGAACTTACAGAACGAATCACACAATGTAACCAAACCGGGTGTGAACCCAAAGAAATTTCCGAGAAAGCAAATGGACTTCGGCATGCATGAAACCATGCAAACCACAAAATTAATAGGGCCTTAATACCAGTTATGGGGTGATTTTATGATATGCACACCTGTTCCCTAAGAAGCACATTTCACACTCGGCCACCAACTAGCTGTTAAATGGTAATCGCTTTCAGTCCGGACCAAATGAGCAACCTCGGTAGCCACTCTGAATGCACACTGAGCATCACGAGAACTCTGTAGCCTAGAAAACGTCTATCTCTGAGATCTTAGGACATAAGCATAAGCCCCTCACATTTATAGTGGCTGAGACCAGGTATGATGGATGAGCTGTCCAATTTCTACAATGAGATTCAAATCCAGGCTGAAATAACTAATGTAATGAAAGGGAGAAGACTGGTAAAGATTAATGAGCTTTAAGAATTGTACCCTCTGTTCTGAAACAAACATGGTGACAAATTAATTCTTCTCCCAGAAAGAAGACTCGTTTCTTGCCTGTCGTGGAAATATTTATTTCCTAGGAAAGTTTCCATTCTTGTAACTAGGACCCTTTCATTTGATTAGTCATGATTTTGTTATACAAATGAAACAGGCAAACACATACTCTTCGGAGATGAAACCACTCGTCTACTCTCATGGACCAGTTACATCTTGACAACGCTAGGTCATGAACACCTGTGAGTTCTGATTACATTTAACCTCTAGGATCGGTGGAAGTAGAGACCATAAATAGCAGAATAAACATTTGGTACTTTTATTGGAGAGAAATACTCACAACATGAGCTACATAAACTCATTCTCTAAATGAGAATATTTTAAAAGATATTGACTACAGATGTTTCAAAGAAGAATTTAAGGTCTCACTGGGTGTACCCAACTGGTGATCACTCCATTATAAGCTTAACTCTTTATAGTGGTAGTTCAAATTCCAGTTTTCCCTTCTCAACTTTTCACCCAGCAAGCAGTCATTGTTACACTTCAACACGTCTTTGCACCAAGCACCTAATGTAAAATGAAAACAGCTGCAATTTCACTGCCCATCCCTTTCTTATAACCTTACAACATTTGTTCTGGTAATGTAGGTTAATTCTGCAAATAACACTTCTGTAAATTGTTCTTACAAACTGCTCCATCATTTATGTAAGGACTTCTGTGAACTTTGAAAAATTAATGCCTTTAATTTTGGTTGATGGCAACATCAGCCGAGCTCTGTAAATTGCGCTTTAATGAGATTTTGCTACAGGGGATAATCTGCTACTGACAGAGTAACATCTTGAAAACATCTGTAGACCTATAATTTCTCTATGACGATTAGATCCCTCCACAAGACTCCACATACAGACCCCAAATAAAGGGGGGAAATGTAAAGTTCTAAATGCGAATCCAACCTGTTCTTTCAAAAGAATAGACTTCACAATGAAAACTTTCACGGGCTGAAAATAAATCAGTTTTTGGACTAATTAACATTTAGCTTTATTTAATTAAGAAAGACTATTACCGCCTTCACTGCTGTGCATCTGTATATAATGAAGCAAACAGCAGTAGGTATAAGATACCACTGAGGGATATGCCCAAGTAACCCAGCTCTATAGGTGCAAGGGAACGTCTATTATTGTTAAGTAACTGACATCAGAGTCTTACTTTAATGTTGTCATAAATAAAAGGAAGATTTTCACAGATGCTTTCACATATGGTTTCTTATTTGTCTCTGATGGAGGCTGGGAGTTAGATTAGATGCCAAAATTAAATGATTTAAATAGACAGCTGCATAATGGAACCTACTAAATAACACCTTTTAAACAGTTTCTATTTATGGCAGGTCTAACTCACAGAAGGATGACAAATCTTATTTTGCTTAAGCTTGTGTTCCTTGATGCTATAAAAGCAGGACTTCTGAGACTCCATAGTTAAGTCACCTAAAACTCAGGGCTCACAATCACGAACATGCTTTCTATCCAATAAAATGCTCACCAGCAGCCAGTCCCGGTAAGTTTCAAAATCAGGAATTGTTTTCCAGAAATAAACTCCGATTTCCTGAAAACAAATTACATAACCAAATGGTCTCTTTGTACCAGTACATACTGAAATAAATAATTTTTATCTGTAAAGAGGCCAGCTTGTGATTTACCAGCAACTGAATATAAGCACCTTGTGGACAGGAATTGTTTGAGTTTTTTGCCTTTGAATCTTCCAGACCTAGCACATTACCTAACACACGTTTACTACAATAGCAGAGAGTCTTAATCTTTTTTGTGATGGACTTCTTTGTCAACCTGGTGAAGCGTGTGGACCCCTTCTCAAAATGTGATTAAAATGCATAAGACAAAATGCATAAGATAGATTTGTAGACTAAATCACTTATATTAAAATGTTTATCAACTTATTTAAATTCCTAGACCCCTTGAAATCTATCCAAAACCATGTTAGAGGTTCATGGACACCAGGTTTAGAATCCCTGTAATAAATACTTGCAGAATTATTAATTTTCATTTAAACCACATCACACAACTACTACATTGCTGCTACCTGCTTTCTTGTTAGGCATCCCTAAATCTACAATAGCCAAGGTTACACATTTTTTCACAGCCAGATTATTTCTTATGAGGCCAAATCATCCTGTTGGAAAATACAAGGGGGGAAAAATTTCATAACTCAAGAAGAAGAAAAAAAGCTAACTTTGGGAAAGTTGCAAATGTCATCAAAATGAACCTCTTCTATAGACTTTTGAACCCCCTCAATGTCAATGGAGTATATGGGTATTGTTTAATGAAAGAGGAAAAGGAAATGTGGCTTTAACCAACTTATTAAATGTTCCCAGTTTTGAATGAGAAGGAATGAAGGCTGTCTGAGCAGCCCAAACTTGGGGACTGAAGGGAGAACAGCAATTCTCTCTTTTTTTTCTTTTAATATGCCTGCCAGGCATGTATCTCTGGACCATGCCCTACCACTAAGAATGGGTGAGAACAATATCAAAACAGTCATTACATTCCTCTTTGAAGGAAAGAAAAAAGGAAGGAAATAAGCATTGTTTAAATGCTTGTGTGCTAGAGACTGTGATCCTCATAACGAGCCTGGGAAGATGGTGTTCTTATTATCCCATCTTATAGTTGATTAAATTTAAACAGACAGAGGCTAAATGACTTGTCCAGGGTCACATGGCTAGGAAGTATCAAAGGCCAGATTTTAATTAAGATCTTCCTGACTCCAGACCTAGCACTCTATCCACTGTCTTTGACATTAAACATGGCTTAGAATTCCCCTCTTCAAAGCTTCTCCTCCTCCTGGATACAGCTCAGAGATACCAAGAGCCCCTGGATTCACAAGCCAGAGCAGTAGTATCCACCTACAACAGTGAGGACATCTGAAGATTTCTTTGGTCACTCATATGATATAATTCACCTTCCAAGTAGAAGAAGGATAAATATGAGTGTTTGGTATACACATTTTTCCCTTAGGGATTAGATATCATTCATTTCAGTATGAAGAGCTTTGGAAAAAATAATTCACTTAACCAAAGTATTGGTTCATACCTAGTGATATTTCAGTTATTCTTAGATATTCTTCAAAAGAAAGACTATAATTATTATAACTTAAAGTTCCACATTTTTCCTCCATCCTACCATTCCTAGATAGGAAATCTGATTGACTTCTATCAATAAAAAAATTCAAAAAGCAAAATATCTCAAATACTATAATTGCATCCCTTTTAGTAGTCCTTATTTATTAACAATCTTTTAGTCTATTAGCAAACAATCTTTCTTTCTTAAGAATATACACTGTGAGAAATAAAAATGGTCTTCTATCTCTTTAATATATGGTACATGTTAAGGACTCATTTTTGAATTACAATCAAATGAAGAGGGAGGAAGACATAAAGTGGACAATATAACATGAATCAGTTAGTACCCCACTAACAAAAGTGTTCCATTAGGAAGATTTTTTTCTTAATACTCTAAAAATCAGAGACATCATTGACATTCATTGGCAGAAGAAATTTCTTCAACTATCAATTCGTTATATCAGTGAAATCCTCAATGCAGACCTTGTGCTCATTTCTCCCCTGTAATAAATACTTACTTCTAATATTAATGGCAATTGTGCCTACTTTGCAAAAGTAGGGAGTAATATGTTTTAGAGAGAACACCAGCAAAAGTTGAAACAAAACAAAACAAAAAAGACTTGAAATATTTCAAGTTAGCTAGAGATCTCCATTTAATTGGAACTTTCATTCTCCACATGATAAAGATTTTATTATATTTTAGTGACAAGTTTTCAAGAATTTAAACAATAGCCTGATTAGTGGGACCATGTACAAGCTGATCTCTAGTTGGCATCATTTTTATAAAGAAGAGTTGGATAATATTACCAGGACCAAACACAGCCATAGTTCTCTAATATTTGTATTTCCTTCTGATTCCTTTTGTAACTACTTTATCCCTGATACTGCTTGTCCTATCTTCCTGTTCCTAGATATTTTTCTTTTATTTAAGCACTCCTCAGTACCCATGAGAGATACCCAGTCCACAGCACCTTCCCATCCCCCAGCCACTGTTGTTTTTGATTCTGTAACCCTCTAGTCCCATGAATTCGTCCAGCCATCCGGGGGTGACAGAGCTTTTCAAGATTCTGCTAACATTCATAAATTGCTACAAAGAGCTGTAGGGGGAAATTATCCCAAATGGCACAAAGGATGTTTTAGGGATGAAATTTCTTGGGAATTTCAATTAAAATAAAAATTGCGTGCTTTGTACGTGGATTTCCTTAAACTTAAGCCTTTAATGCCAGCTAAATAACAAAGGATGCCATTAATGTAAAATTCAGCCTAAAGTCAATTGTATTCCAGGCAGTTCTAATGCTTGTACATTCTTAATGTAACAAGAAGTCTGAAAGGCACTTAACGGGGTACAGCTGTATGTAAATTTGCTTTAAACTACTGCAGGTTAGGAACAGACATTATTTTCATCTTTGAAAATAAACCATGGAGTTTCTAGCATTTGGGTCTGTTAAACTCATCTACTAATGATTCCTCCATTAAACCATAATAAAGTGCTTGAAAGTTGATCCAGTCCCATGCACATGGTAAACACAGAGCCTCAAACTGGAGCCGTTGCTGACAAAAAAAACTGCCAGAAGACTGGTGGATGTCATATACAGACATAAAAACATCTCTTCTCATCCTTTAATCAACCCTGTTCTCTCATACATTATCACAGAAGTAAAACCAAAACACAGAGTATTTATCTAAAATTCATACATTTCCCTTCCAAAAATGCTGGTTCTCACCTAGCTTAAGGGAGGTCTTTCTAGATATACTGATGGGAAATGGAAAAGTCTTTCCAAGAAATACGACAAGATATAATATACCTTCTTTTTTACGATATTTTTCTGTTGGCTAGATATGCAAATGAATATAATCCCAGGAATTCTACAATATGTTTTCTGTGAGATCCAGTGGGACTACTGAGGTTACCAAACATATAACCAGAAACACAAATCTTATGTTTGTTATTATGTATAAAGCTTTCTAAAATTAACTTAACAAGATCTCATCATGTGAGGGGAAAATGATCCCAAACCACAGATAACTTGTTCATGGGTAGAGTCCTTAGTGGAGCTGGAGAATTTTATAGATCTATTTTGTCAAATTTAACTTCTGCAATAGGTCATAAGCTAAGAGCAGGAAGAGACCTTAGAAGCCATATAGTCAAGTAAACTCATTTAATAGATAAGGAAACTGAAACAGAGAGATTAATATCTTGCCCAAGATCACACAGCTCATGAGTAGCAGAGTTGAGATTTGAACCCAGATCCTTTGCGAATAAATCCAGGAGTCTTCCTGTTACACCATAATACAATAGAGGCTTCTTCCTTATAAAATTAAGGGATGTAATAGAAAATCAACTCTACACAAATTGGCATCAGTGTTAAAAATTGGTGTGACAACGAGCACTCTTATTTTCATCCATCTTTTCTCCTGGGAGCTCAAAGAGCTTGATAAACAATTACCTAATTCATTCTGTCTCCCTAAGCTTGATTAATGGGGGGAAGTATCTATTCTCACTTAATTTAACTAAATCACATCATTTCATCCCAGAAAAAGAAAAGAGAGGAAAATGAAAAGGATTTTCCATCTAAATAGAATCTCTCTTTTTAAAAAAAAAAACCAACAGATATAGCCATAAGAGGATTGACTTTTTTGCAAGCAGATGGTTTTGAGTTTACATGGAAAAATAAAAGTATCATATTGGGAACTGAAATATCTGGGTTCTAACCTTAGACCTGACTTTATGATCTCTGTGGCCCTGATCAAGTCATTATACTTTTTGATGTAAAATGAAGGGACTCAACTAAATTATATCGAAGGCTCCTTCCAGCTCTAAAATATGAATAATAATGATTCACTCTTCTATAGTTCTTTCAAGTGTATAATTATTCTGTAAGGTATGTAGTATAAGTATTATTATCTGCATTTTACAGTTGAGGAAGCTGATATTTAAAGAAGTTGTCACTTGCCCAGGTGATGGCTAGAAAGCATCTGAGCCAAGGGCTGAATTCGGGCTCACCTGATTCCAGGGCAAATTCCCTGTCCACTTCCTACAACATCTGTAATTATACTATTCCCCCTGTCCTTGCCTGGGTAGGGAAAGAGCCACCAAGATGACTGATCAAAGAAAGAAGTCAAAAGACTTCTGTAGGAGAAAGCATGGCATGGGCAGAGTGACCTTATCTGAGTGAGGCTGCCTCAGATGCTCAGAGTCAGGAACACCTCAGCATCACAACAATCCACATAGTAAGATTTGCAGCGTGCTTTTCTCACAAAAAAAAACTGTGAAGTTAATAGTGTGAATAGTATTATCCTTATGATAAAAGTGAGGAAATGACAGCTTTGCTAGGTTAAATATCTCATCTGCAGTCACACAGATCAGGATCTGTAGCAGGAATAAAACCCATGTCACCTAACTCTAAACATGATATTTAGTCCAGTGATGCCAGCACTGCTCAAAGCTCATCTGGAACTCATTTTTTACTTGTTTATAGGATCTGGGAAGCATTGTTTGTTTTTTATTTCCATTTTCATCCTTTGAAGATAAAATAATTTTGTTTTCACTTTTATGATAGCCAGAAGTCATTTTTTGCCATTTAATGAACTGAGAGACAGAGATTGGGGGAAGGTAGTGATCAAGATGAAAAAATATGGAGGGTAGTTGGTTTGGGGCAACTAGGTAGTGTATGATTTGAGAGCCAGACCTTGAGATGGGAGGTCCTGGGTTCAAATCTGAGCTCAGACATTTCCTAGCTGTGTGACTGGGCAAGTTACTTAAACCCCATTGTCTAGTCCTTACCCACTCTTCTGTCTTTCAACTAATACCCATCATTGATTCTAAGAAAGAAGGTAAGGGATGTTCATAAGTAGACATAAAACAAGAATATTGGGTGGGGGTATAAGTGAATTGAACAAACTTCGAAGAAGAGGTTGCTGAATATGATGAGAGGAGAAGTCAGGGAATTTGGGTTCAAATCCTGCTTCTGCTACTTATTATGTGAGTAAATTCAGCAAGTCATTTTCCAGCTTAATTTCGAAAGGGAGGAATCAGAATAGATGAACACTGTAGATGCTTACAGATTTCCTGTAATACTTTCTTTCCACTCTGCCATAATTCTCTGAGGCAGATAAGTGATGATCATTCCTTTGGCATTGTTTGATGCTAACTTGTATCTGGACCTTTATTACCATTTCTTACTGGATGGCAAAAAGGTAAATTTGTACTTTTATAGATCTTTGTCAAGAACTATGCAAATCTAAGGGGCAAAACAGGCATGCGTTCTCTAAGGTTGTGCAAATGACCTTATACAAAAGTTCATTTTCCAGTTTTATTCACAAGCAGAATAACCTGGCAGAAACCCCTTTGAAATCTAGCATCTGGGGCAGGGTCTACCATAATTGATGTTCTGTAAGAGCTTCAGCTGTGGACAGCTCCCCAGAGCCCCAAGGGTTCCTTCACTGAAAAACAACCAAGTTCTCAGAGTAATAGACCTGACATTCTATTAATATGGCTTATCCTAAAAAGAAGAATGTTCTTTTTCAATAATGCTTCACATTTTTACATACTGCTTTTCATTTGAGCCTCACAACTACCCAAAGAGTATTATAGATATTATCATTCCTACTCCCTCTCTTTTTGAAAACTGTACCAGCACTCAGGATAATGAGGTAGTAGTGGGATTTGTACCTTTCTAAAATAATAATTCTTCAATTTGTTTACATAAACAAATTATAAGTAATTATTTTGTTTAGATCATGATGATATTACATTATTGAGAGAATAAATGTAACTAAGTGACTAGAGTCCTGGACTTGGAGACAGGGTTCAAATTTTGCCTCAGATACTTATTAGCTATGTTATCTTGAACACATCACCTAAGCTCATTCAGCTTATTCTTTTCATCCATAAAATGGAATAATGATGCCAATGTCATGTAGGTGAGGACAAAATGATATAATAGAGGTTTAGTGCTTTGTAAATATATATATGCATATGTTTACATATATAAAATAAATACATATATACACACATTTAACAAATAATAATCACTATCAATAATATTGATAATATACTACATTGAAAAGCAGTATAATATGATAGTAGAGTGCTGACACTCAAAATTATAAAAACCTGGGCTCAGATTCTTCCTCTAATACCAGCTAGTTATTTGTCCATGGACAAGTCACTTTATCTCTCTAATCTTCAGTTTTATCATTCATAAAATGGAAATAACAATATCCTTAGCATCTACCTCAAAGAGTTCTTATAAATTTTAAATAAGATAATGTATATAAAATGTTTTAAAATACAAAATCCTTTTAAATATCACTCTTTATTATATTTGAAATTTTCATTTCAAAAAATCAAATATATTCTTCTATCTATTTTTGTCTCAAAGCCAAATGACCACTTGGATGTTTTTCTTTGAAACTGAGCATATTTTTGCACGAATCATCCAAGCCATAAATTTCAACATACATAACAATAATTTCCAAAAATTAATTTGTTTGTAGAACTGAAAAAGGTTAGAAGTTCTCTTTATTTTTGTCAGTAATAGAAGGTGCTTCTTGTTAAGCCTTAAAATTTTTTCACTTGAAAATAATGTTATTTGAAATAAAACATCACAGTAATCATTACTTTCTTCCTAAGAGACAAAAAAAGCTCATGACAGCTTTGAGAAGTATATATTGAATTTGTTACAAACTAGTAGAAAAGGGCAAACTAGCCATGAGAGAGATCATAGATTCATATCTAGACTGCTTATTTTCTACTTTGAATACAGAAATTCTCTTAACTTGGTATTTAAGGTCAGAATAAAAATAAAATTTAATTTAAAATAAAAATAATTATGTACTCTGCACCTCAGCAACAGAACCATAATACTATTCTCCAAAATATCTCTAGATCATTCTGTGAATTTTTTCTGCCTCTTGGACAGCAGCCTTCTCATCATGGAGACACCTTTATTGGTGCCCTTTTCTCTGATTGGTGAGTTTCTGTCTGGGACAACCATTTCATGAAGTGCCCAGACCATCCATGCTCACTTTTCTCTTGTCTCTATTCCTGACTCACCAGACTTTTCCCTGTTTCACATAGGTACATTTTCTCCCTACCCCACTTTCCAAATACCTTTTAAGTGTGGTCTTAACCTTTTAGAATGAAAGTTCCTCAGAGGCATCTAGGTAGCACAGTGGTTGAAGCATTCACTAGAGTTGGGAGTTTCAAACCTGGCCTCACATACTTCCTAGCCCTGGGACTCTGGTTAAGTCACTTACCCTCAATAGCCTACCCCATACTTATTATCAATTCTAAGACAGAAAGTAAGAATGTAAATTCCTTGAGGGCAAGTACTGTCTTTTTAGCTTGCATTTGTATCTCTACTGATTAGCACAGTTCTAGGAAAATAAATGTTCTTCCTAAGCTACTTAGTGTCATGGATAGATTTCCAGACCTAGAATCAAGAAGACCTGAGTTAAAATTTGACCTCAGATACTTACTTGCTTTGTGACCATGGGCAAATCATTTAACCCTGTTTTCCTCAGTTTCCTCATTTGTAAAATGAGCTGGAGAATGAAATGGTAAACTCCAATATTTTTGTCAAGAAAACCCCATATGGGGTCAGGAAGACTCAGACATGACTGAAACAACTGAACAGAAACAATAGGTCCTTCCTTCCAAGGTTATCATGAGAATCAATGAGATATTATATGTAAAACACTTTTGAAATTCTTTTAAAACTATGTAAATACTAATTATTATCATTACTATTTTTTATTCTCCCAAAGAACCCTTGTATTACTACAGGCTGTCATCAATCATTTCCCAAATATCTATGTGCTTACTGTGCCAGAAACTAGTAGGCTTGGGAAAACAAGCAACAAAAATGAAATATTCTCATTCCTTGAAGAACATAAATTCATCAACAAGGATTACCAGAATACATATCTCCTCTATGAAGATTACTGTAATATCTCATTGCTATTACAAAATACCCCCATATCTAAACTGATCAGAGATGTTAGAGGTTTGATACTGAAGTTCCACCATCCTTTACCTCTCCAAGCTCCTGTTATGATTTGTCATTCTCTTTTGTCACATATATCCAAGCAGGATCAAATGTTCTTTTTTTTCTTTCAAAATGATACCTAATAGTTATACTTTGTCTTCACAGTATCAACATTGTAGTCTAAGCCATTAACACATAAGCCTGATTATAAAAAAAGATCAGAAGTATGTTTCATCTGACTTGCATGCAAATATTGAGCAAATGCTTCTTTTAAAAAAGAAAACTCTAAATATTATTTAGTATCACATTCTACTAATGTGAAAAAAATCCTGCAGATAATATTTTCCTAAGTGTTCTACAAACCACCTAGTGTTCAATAAACCCAAAATCCGAGCTATTGGGGGAAGAACTAGCTATTTAACAAAAGTTTCTTAGAAAATTAAAAAACAATGTGGCAGAAACTAACATCTCACACCATACCCCAAAATAAACTCAAAATGGACACTAGATCTAGGAATAAAGGGTGATGCCTAAAACAAATTAGGGGAATACAGAAAAGTTTACCTGTTGGCCATATGGATAAAGGAAGAATTTATGATCAAATAAGTTATAAAGAACATAATGAAAAGTTAGATAATTTTGATTACATCAAATTAAAAAGAGTTTGCAGAAATAAAATCATCAAAACCAAGATTAGAAAGAAAATAACAAACTTGGGGGAAATGTTTATAGCAAGTGTCTCTGACAAAGGTCTCATTTCTTGAACCTATAAAGAATTGAATCAAATTTATAAAAATACAAAAAATTTCCCAAATGATAAAGAATCAAATGATATAAATAGGCAGTTCTCAGTTGACAACATTAAATTAAAGCTATCTATAGTCATATGAAAAAATGTTCCAAATCACCACTGAGTAGATACATGCAACTTAAAACAACTCTGAAATACTACCTCACACTTGTCAAATTGGCTAATATGACCAAAAAAGGAAAATTATAAATCTTGGAGTGGATGTGAGAAAATGGAGACACCATTGGTGAGACTGAACTGACACAACCATTCTGGAGAGCAATCTGGAAACACACTCTAAAGGCCATAAAGGTCATAAAACTATGAAGTAGGACTTCTGCATCTGTATCCCAAAGAGGTCATAAATAGGGGGAAAGACCTACTTGAACAAAACTATTTTAGCAGCTCTCTTTATAATGGCAAAGAAATGGACACTGAGGGAATGTCCATCAATTGGGGAAAGAATGGACAAGTTGTGGTACATGGTTGTAATGGAATACTGCTGTTCCATAAGAAATGATGAACAGGATGAGTTCAGAAAAACCTGATGCAAAGTGAAGCGGACATAACCAGTAGAATAGAAAACACAGTAACAGGCATATGTACAGTGATCAACTGTGAAGTACTTTTTCATAAGCAAAACAAGGTCCCAAGATAAACCCAAGGAATTCATGATGAAAAATTTAAAAATTCCATCCAAAGCCAAAGAATGAATTGTTGGAACCTGACTGAAGATTAAAGCATGCCATCTTTCACTCTATTTTCTTCAGGAGTCTTTTATTGTATTGTGATACGTGTCTTCCTGCACAGCATAGGGAATATAGAAATATGTATTGCATGAAAGCACTGATATAACATATAACAGACCATTTACTGCTTTGGAGAAGGGGGAGGGAAGGAAGGAGGGAAAGAATCTGAATCACAAAATGTCAGAAAATGATTGTAAAAAATTGTTTCTATGTGTAACTAAAAAAATAAAAATCAAAAATTAAATTAAATAATAAAAAATAAATCTGAAATAGATGTTCTACAAAACAAGCAACTAGGAAAATTCAGGTCCCATTTCCCTACTATTTTTTTTATAATTTTTATTAACTTTAGTCACATAATTGATAGTTACACTAATACATTCTTGTTGTAGTTATGAATTTTCTAACTATTCTGGAAAGCAATTTGGAAGTAAGTAATCAATTAAAATGGCCTTATCTTCTGAAGCCTTTGCTAAACATGCCCCCCAACAAGATCAAAGACAGAAATAAAGGTCCATACACCAAAATATTTATAGCAGCATTTTTGTGGCAACAAAGAATTGAAATGAAAGCAGATGACCAGTGACTGAAGAATGAAGAAACATATTATAGTTCATGAATACAGTAGAATAGTGATTCCCAAAGTGGGTGCCACCACCCCCTAGTGAGTGCTGCAGCGATCCAGGATGGTGGTGATGGCCACAGGTGCATTTATCTTTCCTATTAGTTGCTATTAAAATTTTTAAAATTAATTTCCAGGGGGCTAAGTAATATTTTTTCTGGAAAGGGGGCAGTAGGCCAAAAAAGTTTGGGAACCACTGCAGTAGAATTTTACTACATTGTAAAAAAAAGCAATAAATATGAAAGAATTAGAGAAACTTGGGAAGATTATAAGAACTTATTCAATGAAATAAGCAAAGCCAGGAAAGCAATATACACAGTGACCTCAATAATGTAAATGAAGAGAACAATAACAATAAAAACCAAGTCCTATACAATTATAATAACTAAACTTATCTCCAAAGAATAAACAAAAAAATTACTCCCTTCATTGTAGAAGTAGGATAACTATGACTGGAAAAGTGCCAATATAAAAGTTAACATACAGCAAAATAACTTCCTTTGGGTTTGAAAATTCATTAAAGAACATAGAACCAACATAGAAATTTCCTTTAAAATTGGATTATAGTACATAATGGGATGCCTGAATATAGTAAAACCATGCAACTCCCACATACCTACTCAAGAAAAAAACTCTGAAATTCATGAGACCAAATAATGGCCAAGAAATGAGAAACCACAGTCACTTCTTCCATCCCAGAACTGCACCAAAAATTAGCCAGAAGCCCATGGGGCAATAGGAGAGGGAATTGCCAACAAAGCAGGAGCAGGTAAACAAACTGCTAGCCCACTTGTACCAGAAATACACATAGTTTGCAGGTCTTAGTGTCCTTCTTGATATAGCCTTTCCTATACAGCTCAAGAAAGACACCAAATCTCAGGGTGGGTATCTCAGAAGCCAAGGAGTAGCAACTGATCAATGTATCATAACAGCATTTACACTAGGAAAGTCCAGGTACTGAGGGGTTCAAAAGTACCCACCTCTATGTGCTGAGATGCCTCAGAGGACCCTAACCCCGATGATCTAGTAGAGTTCTAGGAGGTAGGGATCATCACAGGAACCCAAAGACGCTCAGGGTGAGACCGAGCATGAGAGAAAAGGAAAGGGACAAAGCATTTATCAGGTGTTTTACTATGTCAATCACAGTGTTGTGTTTTTTTAAAATATTGGCTCATTTGATCTTTACAACAATTCTGGGATGTAAATGCTATTTTTATTCCCATGTTACACTTGAGGAAACTAAGGCAACCAGAGAGTAAGTGATTTGTTAAGCATCACACATCTAATGTGACTGAAGTTAAATTTGAACTCAGATTTTCCTGAACAGTACTCTCCCCATTTTCCCCAATAGCTGTCAACCACCATATCCAAAAGCACAACAAGGGGAGAAAGTTCTCTCTAGCAAAGAATCTGAGTTTAGGAACTAAAGCTAAAAAGATTCATAAATCAGTGAAAGATGATTCAATATTTGTTCATGTCAACGTAAAAATCACTCAAAAGAGGAAGATAGGAATTCCATACTAATCACAACCAGAAATGGAAAGGAAATCATATTTTACACAAAGAATACATGAATACTCCCAAGAAATATAGTAAGAAAAAAAGCAAAAATTAGAATTTAAAACTCCTGAGAAAAGAATTAGAACAAATAGCTTAAAGAGAAAAAATATATAGTTTTTACCTCAGTAAGGAAAACTCAAGTATACTAAAATGGACCAAACAAAAATCAGTGACTCCATGAGATAAATAAAAATATTTTTAAAAAATCAAAAGATTGGAAAATAAAATATAAAAGGTTACAAATACCTGCAATTCAAAACAATTGGCCTAAATAACAGGTTAACAATACCTAAACTCTCTAACATGATTTTTTAAATTCTGGACACTATAATTTTGAGAAATATGAAATGAAAGGTTGCCAAAATGTATTAGACATGGAGGGCATAGTGAAGATGGAAGTGAATATTTTGAATTGAATAATTGATTACTTCTGGAATTAAATTCCATAAGAAAAACTTTCAGAAATGTCATAGCCCAAATGCAGAGTTGGGTTGCTTTTGTTGTTGTTGTTGTTGTTGTTGTTGTTGTTGTTGTTGTTGTTGTTGTTGTTGTTGTTGTTGTTGTTGTTTTCCAAACCAAAAAAAAAAAATCCTACAAGCATCTAGAAAGAAGTATTTCAAGTATCTTGGAACCATAGTCAAGATCACAAAAGACCTCATAGCTTCTAATATAAATAAGAGATCTCAGAATATAATAGTCTGACAACCAATATAGACTTAGAATTTGCCCTGTAAAACTGATAATAATCCTATAGGATGAAAATAGAATAGAGGACTTTCAAGAATTTCTGATGAAAATAGAATGGAATAAGAACTTCAAAATACAAACATAAGAACCAAGAAAAACCTGAAAAGGTAAATATATTTAAGTAGTTAGCAGGGAGTGTAAGACAAAGTAAATACCAGAGTTCCAATAAGGGGAGGTGTCCCTTTAAATATATATATAATTTCCCCTAGGGGAATTGAGAGGATTAAATTAGAATGAGAATGGATTGGTTCTATTCTGAGGATTTGAAGAGGAGAAATAGAAAGGAAAGTGAAAGGAGGAATACACTGGTGTACAAAGAAGGAAGAAGGGATGAAACTTGCTATTCTTCATAATTTGGGTAGGTTAGAAGGAGGAGGAACAAAATTAGAAACAAGGAGGAAGCAGAGGGAATAGTGGGCATCAGAAGAATCTCATTCAAATATGAAACAGATAAACAGGGTTGAATGCACACAAACATACAAATTGGTGAAAAATTCATCAAACTCAACAGGGAAACATGAATATGGGTTATGAATAAGAAGGGAAAGAATTGGGGGTAGAATAGCTGCAAGCAATAGTAATGCTGTGGGGAAAAGGCCATTAAACCTTTTTTTGTAATGCACAGTAGAGAAATTTGAAAGGAAGAATAGGTGAGCAGTACAGTTTTGAAAATAATGTATGGAATTTATTGCATATTTTTTAAAAAAGCAAATTATATAAAATCAAAATTCTTGCTTTCATATAACATTTCTCTTTTAGTCTGCTGTGAAAGTGAAATCACTTTTGGCATTTAGGCTCAAAATAAAAAACCAAAATGAACACTATTTTGTACAATTACTTGAAAACTATATCCTGAAATTTTTATGATGTTTAAAACTGGATAATATTTGGAAGGTGGGGAAAAGCTACTATATTAAGTTAGAGAGAAAATAAATGAGCCAAGTAAGACAAAAATGGAGTTCAAATTTTTAAATGTCTTCATTCCTAGGATCCTGGGGAAAAATCAAAACACAATAAATTTTCAGGTAGCGGAAGCCAAAAAGGTTCATCATTTTATCTATACTTTATATGTAATTCAAATGAAACCAGCTGCCTTCACAGCAGGGCACACTCAATAAATTAATACAGAGTCCTGAGAAACCCAACCATATCGAAAATTAGAACTTTTTTTCTTTCCAAAAGCTTAACTGATAAAAATCTTACTAAGAAAAAAAATCTACATATTCAAAAAGTTGTCAAATCAATAAAAAAAATAAATTTACCTACAACAGGCATTTTAAAAATACATCAATTAGATATGAAGAGGCAAGAAGAAAAGATAATTTTTTTTCGAGTATCAGTTAAAAGTTAAAGTATAATGTTTATCATGAATGGCTCTGGACTCCCAATTCACTAGAACCTGGATTATCAGTAATTTTGATGGGCTGCTCTAACAAAAGACATTCCATACATATTTATTTGATTGGAAGTTTGCTAACGTGCCATTCCAATTATGTATGATGGCAAGTTCCTAGAAGAAAATATAGTTATTTATGGGCTTAAATCTCAGAAATGTAAGTCCCAAGATATATATTTTATCCCAGCATTGATAAGTCAGTTCATTAGTTCATTAGTTAATCTCTTACAGCATATGTCTATATGTGTGTGTGTCTACAAAGGCAATATGAGATACTAAAAATTATTTGCTAATATTCATTTTTATCAGTTTCATTCTTCAGTTTGATGAGGGGGGAGCACTTTTAAATCCATGCCCATGGAAATCTAATCACATATTATAATTAATGAAAAAGTATTTTTGAATGCACATTATACTATGTTATATTTTTCACTTGATAACAAGCTGTAAGGTTTTTTTTCTCCTCATAGCTGATTGCCCAATATTTAGAATGTATTTTTATGAATAAATTTAGAAATATTTTTTCTGATCAAATGAAGGTGTCTCTCCTATTCTTACTACTGCCAAGCCTGTGATTTACACACAGTTTAATTATTCAGATGTTTATTATGTTCTACATAATGAAATTTGGACCCTCATATTTTCTTCCTACATGCTCGATGCAAGCTGCAATTATAGCCACAGATATCTGTTTATTTGATGAATTTTGCTTCTTCTGCATAGTTTGATAAATATGGAAATAAGTCAAAACCTACTTTATATACAGTAATTAAAGTGAAAAATCTAGTCATGATGCAAATCCTTAATTGGACTCCAGGAGAGATATGCAGAATTTCTCTTTAATAATATGGGATGACTGGGGACAGAAAAACAAAGCACACTAAAATATGGTTTAGAAGCACAATTAATCACAAAACAGAAAACAACCAATTTAGCATAGCTCATTCAGTGACTCTCAAGGCTCAGGTAATGTTCTTTTAATCATCTGGCTCTAATATTAAGGTTGTGTCATGTGCTGCTGAAATAAAACACAATATATATGCG
Organism: Gracilinanus agilis; assembly: GCF_016433145.1. Taxonomy (NCBI): domain Eukaryota; kingdom Metazoa; phylum Chordata; class Mammalia; order Didelphimorphia; family Didelphidae; genus Gracilinanus; species Gracilinanus agilis. Next base: position 634,654,120 of record NC_058132.1, read on the forward strand.
GGTCTTCGGTGGGAAACATGTTCTTTGAACTAATTTGTAAACACAGCCCTTTCATAATAAAATGCTTAGACTACTTAATGACATGTAAGTGAATGATCAAAGCAGTCTAAAATGGTTTTAACTGTATTCTTTAAATATATTAATTCATTAGATTAAAAAAAACCTCTCCAACTAAAGATCATGTGTGTGTGGTGAGATTTTTTTTTTATTTCCTGGGCAAATTTAGTTCGGTTTTAATAAAGTGGGAACAACAAGCAGAGCCATATTTTAGTCTTATGACAATATAAAGGATACACTTGTTAAGCAATATGAAATTAATGTGTCCCGGGATGGTGCAGATGAGGCTAAATGGGAAAAAAAAACCCTAAGTCATCTAAGACCCTAAACCCTAAGTATTTGTTTTCTGTACTATACACGCATTGCTCTAATCAGCTAAAAATTAGCCATTGTCGTCCCCTAATTTGATTGTAAAGATATTATTCTCTATATAGGTTTGTGTAATATCTCATTAAGGGAATAATTATATGAGAATGCTTTAACCAAGAAGAAGCTAGATTTATGGTACTACTTTGGTTAAGTAGAAATTCCATTATTCCCTGTTTCTCTCAAATAGAAAATGCCTCAACATGGAGCAAAGCAAATGAAACAGTGAAAAAAGATTGGAAACAATACTGCTTAAAAGTTACCTTTAATCATAAAAGAAAACCAAAAATACCAAAATTCTGACATAGGAAGAACCAAAGAAGGGGGGAGGGGTAGTTTGGGATTGCACAGAAAGCCCTGTGGTCTAAAACATTATCATGAGGATCATTTTTCTGTTACCCAGATGTGTCCATCAGTAGAGGCCATGACTGCAAGCTTCCATGCTGAGAGCAGCTGAAATCAGAGAGGCTTGATGTCCAGTATTCAAATCAGTGGAAAACTCTTTCTAACCCAGGATTCCTCCCCTGCTTCACAGATAAAAGGAGCTGAAGACAACCTTGTTTCAATGTAGTCTTCTCCTCACTTCCCTGCAATGACCTGGCATCTCTATGGTGCACCTGCCATAAAACTTAAAGGCTTTAGAGGCTCCCCTCTTTGAAGTCTTCTAATGATAGCAAGCTAACCTTTGAAGTTTGCCTCTTGCACATGTTTTAACTTGTAAACTGAAGCATAGTTTAATAGCAATCAATTTCTACACCCAATTGAAATTAAATTGATGCTGCCCATCTCAAGAACATTCGCTTTAGACCCAGTAGTGGAGAGAAAGTACATCACATACTCAAATATAAGAGCACGAGTGACTTTTATTGAAATCAGTGGAAATACCTGATATCCACAGTGTCTACTGCCTTCAGGGTATCTAAAAATGTAATCTATGCAGTAGTAACTTCTTTTAAAAAAAGAGGACTAAGTGCATTTAATCCATAAATTGCACCAACATATTTTTCACTATGTTTAGAATAGTATCTATTTAAAATATTTATTTTAGAATTTTTAATTTAGAATATTTAGAATAGTAACATATCTCAGGGATATGTTACACTATATATTACATATGATGTTATATATTATAACATCTAGCATGAATCAAAGAATATATATTTCAATGTTTAGAATATTCAAGTACTATATAAATATAATCTACTAGTAGTAGAGGTACTAACTTTAATAATTCAAGAACTGAGGTTACATATACCATTTATGGTTAGGGATTGGGAGAAAATGAATAAAAGTATGCCCTCAATACCAGTGAAGAATCCAGAAAATAAGAGCTTTTCCAAGGACGGAAGAAAACATGTTCTTGTTGAAAAAGAACATTTCTTTGTACTTTTAATTATGATAAGTATTTTTATCATTTGCTGCATTGTTTTTTCTTTTCTTTTTCCACATGTTCTGAATTTATAGTGAAAAGAGGGAATAGACAATATTAGTTGAAGAATAAAAGCAAATAGAATTATTCCCTTCAACACCCCAACTCAAATTAGTGTTTTATCTTTCTCTGTGACCCAAAGACCTCATACATAGACTCTTTCTTAAGTGTTCCTAAGAAGAAAGAGTTTAGAAACTGAACCTTCAACAAAGTAGATGGGTAGCTGCATTATTAGTTAGATAGATGTTTTCAGGTGACCTTTATTCATATTCATTTTATCAAGTAAATTGGAAAACTACAATCAGCTCCCAAATTGTCTCTACATCATTTTGATAACAATCAAATAATACTGAGTGATTACTAGGTAATTAGTACTTTAAATCATTTGATCATTCATGCAAGGATCACTCCAGTGGTCTTATATTGCACAACTTCTTTCTTACAAAGAAATTCTGAAGTCCTTTTAATTCTGCTATTTGGTTGAACCCAATTATAATGCACCTTGTTATTACATATATTTAGATATATACCACAGGCCATGTATCCAAAGAAACAGAATGATTCTGTCCTTGACATGGTGAATTTATAGTGATTATTCCTTATGAAGTGAAATGCATGTTCATTTTAATAGGGTGTTAAAAGGAGCACCTATCCATGACAAATTTTCAATAACAGAATTTCATTTCCTTAAGAAAAATCCATAAAATCTGTAAGCTGACTCTATGCTGGCTAGTCAGTATATTATTCTTTCACCAATTATGCAATGACTATTTAGGGAGTACACAGGATTGTGCTACTGATTATTATTCAAAAAGTACTGATTATACTGCCACTAATATAATAACAATAATAACCAGATTTGTATAGTACCTTACAGTTCATAAAGCACTTCTTATAAGTTGTCCCCTCTGAGCCTCACGGGAACCCCATGAGGAAGGTAATGCTAAAGCTTAAAGATTATGGAGTCCTTTCCAGGGAAAACAATATATTATTGTAAAAATTATTCAATGCGACAATGTCAAATATCCCATGTTCTCTAGCATCTTTTGAAAATAATATTCTGCCACACAAGTGTGGAAACAAATCAAGAATTCTCAATGGAAACCCTTGTGTTTTCCAGTATACTCTTAAGTCATTTGGGGCACAGCTAAGACTCACCAACTTCAATGATTGATAACTACTACCATCTAAAAAGAATTCATAGAAAGGGCAGCAAGTCAAGCAGCCATACACTTGAACACACTATGTTTATGTCCCTTTTCAGATGAATACAGGCAGTTTATTTCATGTGGACTTTCCATTTTAAAAATATATCTGTTAAATCTTTTTTTTAATTTTTCCAAGAGAACACATGGATAAAAAATATAGCTTGTCATTATAATGCATGTAGGACCCTTAGGACAATGGACCAACACCTTGCTCTTGCTACACCAAAAGTTTATGAAATCTTATAGAAACTCTCTGGTTCTAATGGAAAAGTATGCCCCCATTAAGTATGCAACAAAGGATCATAGAAGTTTATTAATACCAAAATGAAAATCTTGTTTCCTGGAAACTGCAGAGGGCAAGACATGACTCTACTGCACACATACACACACATACACATACACACATTAGTGTAGTAATTAGTGTGTTGCAAAGAAAACCTGATTAGTAATTTTCTACATTTCTTTTTCTCTTGTTAGTTGTATCATGTAAGCACACAAATGAGAATAAAGAGAATACCCAGGATGGAAGCATAAATGTTTGCTGCAGAAATACACATGAAGACATGAAATCCTGCTAAAGAAATTCTAAATCTAATTTGGGAGGATTTTATAAAATAGAGAAAAGCAAATGAAATCTGTAAGATGAAAAGTATACAATCTAGTAGAGGAAGTCTTGATATGTACTCTCTGTTTGAATATTTTATTAACTGTATTTTAATATAATTGTTTTCCTTGGTAATCCTATGCATTTTATTTTATGCATTTAAAAATATATTTAATAAAAGTGTCCATATGATTCATCAGCTTGCCAAAGGGATACATGGTGTGAAAAGATTAAGAAGTCCTGGTCATACGAGCCTCATACTTTTGATCTTGCTCCTTAAAAGATTTGCATTCTTCTGTGAAAGTCATAGTCACAGGATACATCTTCAGGTTTTATATGGAAATCAAGGTAAAACATGCAAATATTAGAGAGAACATTTGAGGTTTTGCAGAGATATGTGTACGTGTATTATGTTACTGTATTTTCCAGATTGTTTCTAATATGAATAAATTGCTTTAATAAATGGTTGAGAAATGTTCTGTTTAAATACCATCCATTTCCTCTCAACTGTTTCACTCTGATTTTTCCATCCTAGTCTCTATCAGATAATTTGCCTCAATCTTCAAGGATTTCTCTCTCCTTAGTGGTAATACTGCTGGTGGTTTTGTAGGTGGCTTTCTTCCTACTCACTCCTATCAACCAAGTATGATAAGAGTCCCCCTAAATTCCAGATTAAGTTGAGGGGCAAAACTCAAATATAACAATGGGTACCCCTAATGTATGCATCCATTTTCATTCTCACCTTCCTTCAAGTAACTTTAGCTTACATCTAATTCAATGGGCAGGCTACAAATTCGGTAATAAAGGGGAGTTTTGACTATTTGCCATGTCTTTATGGTTTGTTCACATAAAGGACTTTGGTAGACTTTCAAAAGGAATTATCTAAGTTCAAACCTCTGTGGTAATAGAATCAAAAAGTTACTGCATGAAATATATCTCTTTTGATTTCAAAAGTCACTTCTCTTTTGGAGAAAATCCCTAATAGAAAATAATACAAGATAAAAACTGCCTTCCTCAGATTCATTATTTGGAATTTCACCTTGTATAGTCCTTATTATCCCCATTTTAGTTGATGCCTGTAGCCCTGTAATCATTTTATTGGTCTTTATGAAGGAAATTGCATTTCCTTCAATTATAAACATGTTGCTGCTATTTTAGTTGCCCGTAACTTTTTTTCAAGAAAAGGCCAAAAGCCATACTTGTGTTGTTTTATTTTTGCTGCAATAAACATTATATCTAATGTCCTATGTCTAAACTGTTGTTCATTACCACCCTGTCCCTTTTTTTGTATTATAGCTTTCCTAGTATTGCATCTCCATTCTCCTGAATATCTAATGTGTTGATATTATTTTCTCTCGACTCTCATTATTTCAAGCACGACCCAAAGTAAACAATGTATTTTCCATTATTTACTAAAATTGCTTTTAAACTACTTTTTAGGGAAGTTTTAATATGCAGAGGACCTTAATGCATGAGCATGAATCTCTTTTAGACTAACTGGAGTAAACCAATTTAAATACCTTGGTGCCAAAATGGGACATAATTCAACAAAAACAGAAATATTTTTAAAGCCAATCAACACTCTAGACATTTTGAAGATGATAATGAATCAGAATCAATGTTCTTTTTTAATGATAAAGTCAAATGTGTGACTTTATTTGTAATTTTTTTGCTTAGAGAAATATATTGGTTAGACATCTAGAATATGGATGTATTAGAAAAAAATTTAAAATTAGAGTTTTAAATGAAACAGTTTGAAGTTCATGCTTTAGTCTGTGTTCTCTTTAGTTGTGCTATTTCAGAGTCAGAGAAACAATCACAGAAATGAGATTTTTAAAAATCATTGTTTTTTATTATCTTCCTTTGTCTCTTTCCCTTAAGAAAAATGGTTAAATTGAAAAATATTTTTTCACAAATGGAGATACATTCAAATATATTCATACTAATTATTAGCCAATGTGTCTAAGTACAGACTTGATTTTGTTTCCTAGTCAACTATATGGATATCATTTAAAGGAATTCCTGATGCATCAATGTAGCCTCTGAATTGGAGACTGGAAAAACACAAACTGGTCTCTCTGCTCCACATTTTTAGAAGAACAAGTGAGGGGGTGGTGAGAAACCTGGTAGAATTTTCACAAGGCAGATAGTAATTACCCAACCTGGATGGGGGCCAGGACACTAGGGTTTAACACTCCTTTTCTTGCAGAAAAGGTCATGGGAACTTTAATAAACTGGAGTAGTAAAGACTTTAGTTTCACATACAATAATATTAATGTTATAGTTTTAAATTAACCTTAAAATTTCAGCATAAAAAATATTTAACCAAAGAATGAAATTACTTATGGCCAGAAGTGCTACCAAAATTAAAAAAAAAACTCATTCACCATATTTTTGTTTATTTTTGTTTTCATCTATGCCCCCACCAAAAATAATAAACAATATCCTCAGAACTCTGGGTTTCTCTTCAGAAAAAAATGCCAGAAATCATCTTCAGGATTATATGGCAGTATTCCAGGCAAATTCAGGGAAGAACTTTTGGGGATACTGGAGGCAACAAAGACTCAGCACATTGAGGTGGTAACAAGTTTCCCCTCAACAACAATCTCCTTTGGTTTTTAACATCATCCTACAGGTTTTACTGGGTTTGTGTTCTTGATTTCCAGAACAAGGGTATCCTAGAAAAGCTAATCCTTTACAGAAGTAAACTAGCTTAGTGGCTACTTTAAGTCCCTTCTTGGTGAATGCTCCAATATCATGTTAAGATTTAAGGTGTTATCAGCACCTGTAAATAGTCAATTTACTTTGGGGCAATTTCAGGTAACATACTCTCTGTCTCTGTCTCTGTCTCTGTCTCTCTCTCTCTCTCTCTCTCTCTCTCACACACACACACACACACACACACACACACACACACACACATTCACATACACAAATATTTTACATAGATTTACATTAAATGAAAGTTATGAAAATAATGTAATATCTCTGTCTAATATGTTTCCTAGAGGACTAATATTTCCAAACAAACTTTGGAATCATGATTGGGGCTTCGGAGAGAATTGTTACATGTGTAGTGAACACAGCTAGCCCACTCTCCCACTGCTCCCATCTGCATTCAACTTAAAAACATCAGGAAGGAGTTGCCAATTGCAAACCCAATGTAATGATGTGATAACTTAACTAATGAAAAGCTGGAGCCCAGCCAAAACTTTTAAAGTCACATAACTGGAATTTTCAATGAGATTGCTTCTGTTAATCACTAGTCAAGCTATCTTACCTAAAAGAATATACAGCAAACCATCCATATGACAAATAGAAATGGCTGAATGAAACATTTCCGTAAAGCCTGCAGTCATGGAGGCCAACTTATTGCTGGCACTTTGAAATAGTGATGATCCCAAATACCTTCCTCTCTCTCTAGAAAGCAGATATTGGGTTTTCAAATCCCTGGGAGCTAATTTTGATAGACTCTAAAACAAGTAATAGAAGTACTCTCAGATTTGCAAAACACTTTGCATATGTTGTCTCATTTGATTTGCACAAAGACCCAGTGACGTGAGTTCTAAAGATAAAAATGTCTTCATTTTAAAAATAAAGAAACTGAGACTAATAGAAGTTACTTACCCAGGGTCATACAACACAATTTGTAGTCAGAGCAACTGAATTTGATTCCTATCTCTGGCTCTTATTTCCTATCGGACATTGGGCAAATCACTGAAACTCTCTGGCCTCTAGTTTCCCCTGAAAAATCAAAGGTCTGGACTTTATGACATCCGGTATTCCTGCCCATTCTAAATCTTTAGTTCTGTTACTCTGAATGTCAGAGACAGGAATCAATCCCAGGTATTTCCTAAGACCAATTTTAGTACTGTTTCCACTATGCAATGGTCTCTCTTACTGCAATATTATACAAAGCACAATATACAACTGAAACATACAATAGCAATTTTAAAAGATTGACTTTCTGCTTTTCACAAGACATGACTGATGAAATTTTTTCATATTATTTTGAATAAGACCTCACCAGAGCATTTTAATAGTCCTTCTTGCTACTTCATGGGAAATGACAGTAAACCAACGTATATAAAATGACATCTGGATAATTTAATGATTTTGATTAAAGCATTAGTGAGCTATTCAACAGAGGCTAGAACTCAAATGAAGAGCCTGCTCTAGAGACTATTCAAAAACCAAGATTACATCTTTGTTCACAGAATCTTTAAGCTGATGAAGACTGAGAGGCACAAGAAATAATTATTTTTTTAAATGTGTCTGCCTTCAGGATGCTAAGATGAATGAAGAGGGGATGTGGGATGGAAAAGGCATATTGTAGGCCCAGAAGGGTACAGAAAGTAACATCTGAGGGAGGGACGAATTGGGGGAATCATTGTTGTAGTATGAAGCAAAAATAGAGGGCAGTAAAAGCTTAATTTTGTCACTGTTGCTAATAAACAGAACATAAAGTTAAATGTTGAAATGAATTGATCCCTTTTTCAGTCAGTGGCAAACCAAGTGTCCAAGCTTTGAGAAGGGATTTGGCCAAAGATATGAGCAGCTGGAAAGAAAAACAATAAGACTTCATTCAACATTTGCTACATATATATGTATATACATATATAAGTACACACACGTATATATATGTATATATATATAAATACATATACATACACACATATGTTTGCTACCTGAGAGTCAAATCATGTCCTCAAAAAAAAAACAACTTATACTCAATAAGACTCTGGCATAAAATGCCATTCACCTATGAGAAGAGTTAGTCATGTTTTACAAAACCAGGATAACAAAAATGATTTTATTTTACAGGAAGAAATATTTACTTGCACCCAGGCATTCATATTTTCTCAAATTTAATTTCCTGTTTCCACTCTAGTTAAGTTCCCTGCATTGTGAAAATATAGTCCCCATACATGGCACTTTATTGCCCCTAATATGTAATCATTTCTTAGAAAAATCAAGTTTTCCAATTCCAGATCCAGGCTTTTCTATACCAAGTCCCATTTCTCCACAGTTCCCAATATATAAAAGAGAGTTACTGACTTCTTTTCTCCCGTGCCAGGAGACCTACCTAACAAAGGATCTATACCTTTGTTGACCCCACAGTCTGATAATCAATACTACCCTATACTAGAAAGACAAAATTGAAAGATATTTTAATTTGAAATTGTCTCAGAAAAGACTTTGTGGTCTAGGAATTATCATATAAATTTTATGCAATTTTTAAAAAATATTTACTCAATTTCATTTCTCACCCTTCCATCTGACACACCTATATACTTCCCTCGGGAAAAATTCTGTGAAAAATCATCAAATACAATCATCAATGTAATACCCCCCACTCTCTCTCATTTGTTGTCTTTTAATTCTAATATAATCAGAAGAGTATCTTTTTGTCTTATAAGAATTCTCTTCAGATGCAAAAAAAGCCATGGACTAATATTTCAGAATCTGAGCAAGTTTATTTTTGCCTTCACCAGTTTATCAGTGAAAAAAAATTTTTATTTAGCATCTATTATGTACAAGGAATACTTTGAATGAAGGAGTCATTTGTCCCTAGAGAGATACAAATACAAGAAAGAAATACTAACATGCCTTCTGCCTTCTACTTTAATATTTTTCACCCTTCAACTCAAATTTACTTTAATCTACTCTCTTGCAAAAGTCACTTCATTCTCTTATTCATTTTGGCTGCTTTGCTCCATGTCCATTCTGTTTTTCTTGGAAAAAACCATCACTCTCTTGAAATGGCATGCAAATGGACACACTGAAATTCTGGTCTAATGTTTTCTATGCTTTTCTCCAATGATCTGGCTTTGAGCAGGTCTTGTCTGTGGTTCATTAAGTCTCCAGGGGAGAAATAAAAATCTGGATAAGGAATGTAAACCACAGCTCAAGTCCAGGCGTTTGCCTCATGTTCTCCTCATTGGTGGAGAGAATGATTACTCCACTCTGGACATGACTTCAGCAGAGTTGAATTCAGAAAAGTTCTCTCTTAAATACTCAACAACTCCACCTCTCCTGCAGAAGCATGAACTCTTTGGAACAATGAGGAAAGTGATGCAAATGCCTAGGCTTGAGTCCCAGGTTACAGGGAAAACCAATGAACACGGATTGCTTTCAATATCTAAAACCCTGGGATAAAGCTTACCATAGAATCAAGGATTTAAAACTAGAGTAGAAGCGTTCTTAGAATTCATCTATTTCAGTGCTCTCATTTTAGGTATGAAGAAACCAAGATCTAGGTTGGTAAAGTCATTCACCCCTTGAGGGCAGTAATTGTTTCCATGTTTCCAGTACATAGAACAGTACCTGTAAATAGTAGGTACCTAACAAAGGTTGGTTAAATTGAATTAGAGGAACTAAGTGGAAAAGTTGGAACTTGAACCCAAGTCTATAAACTTCACGAGACTACCAAAGAGTTCTGTGACACTCAAAAATTGTGCTGTACTTGTTTGGGAAAAGGATTGCTCAAGACAGTGCATAGGCTATTCGGTCAAGAATTGGGAATGGCATTGACCCTTTACTTTCGCTTTTCTAGAAATGAATAAATCTTACAGAGCCTACTAAGCAATGCACCAGTAGGCTTTTTTTTAACCTCCTGCCATGTGCCAGCTACTGTACTAGGCACTGGGAAAACAAATACAATGAATGCAATAATACACCCAGAGCCTCAAGGACCTGGGTTCAAATTTGGCCTCAGATAATCCTAGCTGTGTGACCCTGGGCAAGTCACAACCCTAACTTCCCACCCTTTGCCACTTTTCTGTCTTAGAACTGATACTATGACAGAAGGTAAGAGTTTTGTTTTGTTTTGTTTTGTTTTTGGTTATTGGGTTTTTTAGGAATGAAATAATATCCAAGCATCCTGCATTCAAATATTGGGAGAGGACAAGTGCAGGATAAATATAAAGTGAATAAATACAAAGCGGTTGATTACAATGTAGCTTAGAATATAAGGCACTAACAGTGGGGAGAATCAGGAAAAGTTTCATGTTAGAACAGGCTTTTTTTAATCTGGGGTCCAAAATATTCCAAGGGGTCTGTGAATAGATTTCAGGAGGTCCTTAACCTTGGATACAGAAAAATACATATTTATTTTCACAATTTTCCCAATAAAATTTAGCATTTCCTTCCATTATAATTTTTAAATAAACCATTATTCTAAAGAAGACAGCTATAAGCTTTATGAGATTATAAAAGTGTTCTATTACACACATAATATTAAAACTCTGGCATTGAAGATTTGAACCACTTTTTTAAGGAAGAAGAGGACTCAGGCAAAGATGAAGATAAAATGCATTCCAGGTATCAGGGCTGACCAGTCCAAAAACCTAGAGGCAAGGGTTATGTTGGAGCTAGCTCTAATCACTTCTTGAAATGATTGTTAATTTTTCAGTGTGAGCATTTACACCTTGAAAATAGGCAAATACCACAATCCAGGGCTTGAATGATTGTTTTGATGATTGTCTAAGCTTATGAAAGTTATGGAAAAATATTAATAATGCAAAGTAACCTAAACGTGTGTTAAAGAGGTCTTTTTTGGAGAAGAGTCTTTTTACTAAACATTTACACTGCTGATCAGAGGAGAAGATAGTGCCATGAGTGAGAAATTAAGAGAAGGCTTATAGTTTAATTTTTTTCCTTAACTATATTAGGAACACTCAGCAAGACAGAAACTCATTCATTCATACAGCCTCGGAAATTCTTTCTGAAGTTTATTGTCATTTCTCAGCATTTCAATACCCAGAACTTAATGACATCTGAAAAAGACCTGGAAACTTTCAATTATATATATTCCTCATCTGATTTATAAAAATGTGATATCAAACATGTCTCAATACCAAGGCAAAGAGACATTCAGGATTTTTCTTTCCTGCATTATTTTTCTGGTCTCTAGCAGGTTCCCTATTGACAATAAAATATCCTCAACTCCATCACAATTTTTTCTAATACCTTTTGTTAGGTAGTATCTTATCAAAAGCTTTTTGGAAGCACAAATAAAAAATACCCTCTGGTTCACCCTTTGTCCAGATGCTTTTTTGTTCCCACAAATGGGAAAACAACCAAAGAAATAGTTGCTAGGTTGATCAAGCATAAATTCCCCTTATTAGAGTCATATTACCTTTGCATCAATACAATATATTTGTTTAGATATTCTGATCCTACCCATTATTATCTCTTTTGCCAACATCCCTGGCAGAAGAAGTGAGACTCACCAATCTGCAGCTCTCAGGGTACCTTCTGGAACACTGCTTATGGACAGAAATCATATTGGCAATTAGCCTGTCCTTCCCACAGTGATCTGTTTGCAATCTACCTTATATACTACTAACTTGACAGAATATTTATTAAAAATTTAAAAGTACCTGATAAAGTCACAGAACACTATGTAAACACTAATTTGGAGAATTGGTAAGCGGTGCCCTTCAAATTTTTTTAGTAATAATATACATCATTTTATTATGAAATATTTCTTTTTAAAATGCAATATTCTATAAAACTTAAGAAATTTTCTAGAATACTACTTTCTAGGATTTTACTGTGCTACAACAATAAACTGTCAAGAAATTTAAAAGAAACCATTAAATATGCAGAAACATTCAACATCAGAAGCTTTAAAATCTATCTGGAGTGTCCCCTCAAAACCTCCTTACTTTTAAAAACAGGTTCTTCCTACAAACAATTGATCACAATACTTATACACAAGTCAGTACAATTTTTATACTGAAGCTATGGAAGAGCTATACTTGATTTCACTTTCTTAGCAAAACAATAACTTTCATCATCACACTCACACACAGAAAAAAAAACTGCACAACAGAATATTAATTTCCTTTACAACAGAATATTCATTTAGTCTTCCTCTGTAATTCTATTGCTATAAAACAAATTCAAAACCCAAGATTCTTTCTATCAATGCATATTAGTATCCAGTCTGTAATTGATAGCCTAGAACCCTGAAGTTCTGCTCAGGTTGCTAAGAGGATGTTACTTTCCTAGAATCACACAGCCAATATGTACCAGAAGTAGTTTTTGAACCCAGATATTCCTAACGGAAAGCTCAACTCTCTGTCTACTATCCCATGATACCTTGATGCATATAGCCACCAGCTATTTGAGTTTGGATTTTTTTTTTACTGGATGTGTGATTCCATAAGTATAAGAAACTCCCAGTGAAGAAAATCCCCTCTACCAATGTAGAACTGTAACTGCTCTGCAATTCGTAACCTCATAATCTGAGGCAGTAAGAAAGTTAGTGACTTTCCTAACTAAAGTTATATGATTTCCTTAAATAGGACAGAAGTGATGTGGAAACTTGCCTTTTTGTATCAAAGGCTAGCTATTTCCATTCTACCAAACTACTTTTTAGTTTTAAAAAAGTCAACTATTTACTGTGATGATTATTATACTGGAAAGGCATGTGATCATATGTTTATAATTTTTCTATGAATTTCTACAAAATATTTAAATGGATGCCTATCGGTCCTGATGATTTAATCTACATCTAGTTTGTTAATTCCTCCACTAAAGGTTTCCTCTGACAGTTCATCATATGTTTATATATCTGAGCGTCTGTATATACATGTATAAGTGCTTGTGTATACATGATTAGTAAAATTTCAGCAGTAATTCATTAACACCATTTATTAAAACATAGAAAGCTATTATCTGTATCAATAAAGATTGTATGTCTACTGACAAAGATCGCAAATCCTTGAAGTATTGAAGACATTGTGCTCATTATGTCTAAATTGATCGGCTGCATTTATTCAGATCTTTAACTTTGCTCTTTCAAAATTAAGAGTATAATTCTCTGAGAGAGAGAGAGAGAGAGAGAGAGAGAGAGAGAGAGAGAGAGAGAGAGAGAGGGAGGGAGGGAGGGAGGGAGGGGGAGAAAGAGAGAGAGAGGGAGAGGGAGCCGGAGAGAGAGAGAAAGGGCATCTCCCTTCTGACTCTTCATTTTCAGATGGAAGGGAAAGCTGGAACTTTTACCCAAGTGAGTCCATTGAATTTTTCACTGGCTTCTCGCCCCTGGTAAATTAAATAACCTTCCTTTCATAAATGGCTTTAGGATTCCTTGAAAAAGTATGTTCACATTCCTTTTGGGTACACCTAATTTTTTATTTTTGAAATGTCATACTTTGAGATCTTTTTAATGCTCTTTTGGACAACATCTCTCTGTGTGTCTGTCTCTCTGTCTCTGTCTCTGTCTCTCTCTGTCTCTCTGTCTCTCTCTGTCTCTCTCTCTCTCTCTCTTTCTCTCTCTCTCTCTCTCCCCCCCTAAGTCAGAGAGTAACTTAGGCTAACCTTATTTTGACAACTAGACATGGAGGATTTGTCGAAGGAAGGCTGGAGGGGAGGGGCTGGAGGGATGGTTTGGTTTGGTTTGATTTTTTTTGTCCTCTTCAGAAGAAAGAAAATTTTGATTATCGTACCTACTGTGTACAAGGAACAAAGGATATGAGAAAGAATACAAAGTCTTTGTCATTAAACATAATCTACTAAAGGAATAATCTAAAACATATTTAGTAAAGGAAATATGAGGTAAACAAATAACCAAGAGATAACCTAGAGAATTGGATAGGATTGTTGTGAGAATCAAATGAAATAATATATGTAAAGCGCTTCGGAAACCTTAAAGTACTGTGTAAATGTTAATTGTTATTATTACTGCTATTGTTGTTATCATTATAATTCCTAAAGAGAGCTGATGTTAGATTTCCTTCTCTGATGCACATTGGCTGTATGGCCTTGAGCAAGTTACTGACCTCTCAGTGCCCCCCAGGCAACTTGGTAAGACTATAAATTGCAAAAGAGTTAGAGACCAGCATGAGTAAGAGAGTTTCTTCACTCTGAGTTCCCTTTACCAATGAAATCATAAATTAAAAAGAGCCCCAACTGAGATAAGGCAGAAAGTGATGCATCATCAAGATTAAATGGACATACTCAGCCCATAACCATCTTCTTCCTTTGATCAAGACAAGGGGAGCAGGCCTGACTCTGCTGTCTCTACATAAACCTCCCAGGCTATCTTTGTGGCTTGTTTTCTTATTTAAGGATGCTATCGTTGTCCCTTTTAATCTGATTTTACCCAAACCAAATGGGGAGAAGGGAGACCTCTCCAGGGATGCTTCTGCTAGAAGAACTTGGGTATGGACGGGACATGGGGAGAAAGGACCTAGCAGGTGTGAATTCATTCTGTGAAAACTGCTGATCTAGTCAATTTTGAAACCTATTTGAAAAGCTAATGTGCCCCATTATTTCATTAGCTTCTATGCTCACAGCTCACGGACAATAAATCCAGAGAACAGAGAGGACAATCAAGTGACTTCTTTGCTCCAAGCTTCACAAAAACTGAAGGGTAAAACCAGAAATTGAGCCCCCAAAGCATATTTTACCAACAGGACTTCAGACCTGGCCTAAAGAAAGTGTGGTTATCCCCATTTAATCCTGTAGGACTGAGAAACCAGGGAAAGGAGGCAAAATTAAGGGTATTTTTAAAAAATATATTCAACAACAAAAAAGCTGTAAATAAGGCAACATTTGATCTAATCAAAATCTAGCAAGTGTGGTGGAAAAATCATCCAGCTTTAATTTTTTCAAAAGCCATTAGTTTTCAAATTAGAGAGAAGATTATTTAAGGGGGAAAAATTGCCTTAACTGAAAGCGAGGGCTAAATTTGGTCAATTTTGTTGTTTATCAGTGCATAAAGTCCTTGCATTTACCATTTGACAAATCTTCTGATAAAACCCTCACTGCAATCAGGTGAAGTAGGTTATTAATGGATCTAAAAAGATGTACAGGATTGCCTCATCCTGAGGCAATTAAGTTTGTGGAATAAGGGTGTTTAACATCTCTGAGGACTTACTGTAATGAAACAGGTGAGCTTTCTACAATTGGCATTGTTTGTGTAATTCAGGGAGTATTAGGGCTGGTTTTGTATTTTTTTTGGCTAATGAATCACTCATGAATTCAGAGTTTGGGGAATATTTAAGGAAATCTAAAAGAATTGTGTATATTGAGGAAAAGTAGCAAACGGATGGTTCAGTCATGTTCACATAAATCTCTTCCAAACAAACTGGATTCCTTATCAAGCAGAGAAAAGGAAATAAAATATTTGTAATCATAATATCTGAATGCTTGGGGAAGTAAGACGAAGAGGAAAAAATTCATTTGCTAAAAAAATTAAATTTTAATTTTAAAAGTAAAAATTAAAACATTTTAAATCATATGATTTTGGTGTAACATTGATGGGAATTATTCAGGTATTTCAATCTATAAGAATAACTTGTGTTTTAATTATCTAAATAATCATCTGCATTCTTTTTATGATTTTACTATGTAAGGCCTATCCAGTGATACTTTCTCCGCACATAAGACCACCAAGTTCTTTAAAAGATGTAATAGCAGACATTACTTTCAGGAAGGTAAAATTGTAACTATTTCCCAGATGGAATTCACTGAATCACACCATGAAGTTAAATTTTTTTGTCGACACAAGCAAAATTCAAAGATGGTTCAGACCATGAAATAGTTTAGACATATTTCTGTTTGATGTCTAAACTATTTTTATGCCTGAACTATTCAGGGCTTAAAAAGTTTTGAAAACTACATTTTTAAATAAGCTATCTATATTGAATGAATTATCAGGTTACTATTTAATTCTAATTAATTTCTGTTTTTATTTATTATTGTATCAATTTTATCTATTATCCATTTTTATTATTTCTAAGTGTTATCTTGCTTTTATTGATATATTCTGTTCTATGTCACTTTTCTTTTGAATATATATCTCTTCCTTGCCTAGTGAATCACCCCTTATCACAAAGATTTTAAAAGAAGAAACTACTCAACAAAAAAAATTGATAGTATATATCATACTCAGTGTTTACCACCTTTCACTTGAAATGAAAAGGCTTTTGCATAAATAAAATCAAAATATAATTTTAAAAAAGTACTTTCCTCTATAATTGGGCAATGTATTTGACCAACTATTTTAAATAGCTCATTCATCACATGCCCATAGATTGAAGGAAGTGACTGCAGCAACCATTGAGTGGCTTTAAGGCACCAGAGGCTACCAACATGGAGATATCATACTGGATTTCTTACATGGTGCTAGAATATCATGACATAAGCTAAAGAAACTACTTTTGACTATGAGTTATTATACTGGTGAAGGTAGTATCTTATTTTCTCATCAATAGAGAGATTATTAAGTCATTTTAGAAGCTTCTTAGGGTCAGATCTATGACAGAGGAGTATGGACCAAACACCAGGGACTATCTTAGTATATAGACTGGACAATTACCTCTTGAAGGACTTTTATTTAATTTTCTTTTTTTTAGAATATAATCCAAGATAAACCCAAATGCATCAAACATCTCAAAGCTCAATGGATTTCTTCTTTTATTCATTGGCTTTGTCAGTGGGCTGTTGAGTTTTTTCTTCACTAGAGTATTAATGAAAATAAAGGTGCCTAGCTATCATCAAGGTTAGAGTGCCTTTTCTGAAGAAATCGACAGAAACTGAATTACCTCCTCTTAGTGAATTTATAATTTACTGTACTCTAGTGCAAAACACTGATGTTTTGTAAAAGGGTTTATTCTGTCTTTTGGAAGAAACTTTCTTTGTATCACTGAAGTGAAAAACTTAACCACGTTTCAATTTTTCCATATTGATCTGCATTCCTATAAAGTACTCTATTTTCATTTTTATGATCAAAGTACTGAATAAAGTATTTCATTATCTTTTATAATCTTGCTTATAAAGCTCACGTTTTGGCAAAAAGGAACTTCTGGTGAATTTATACATGTAAATTCAGGAAGCTGGAATCTGACACCATAAAAGTGATCAGTCCTGTCTGTCATACTTTGTCTTTAAACAGGCCGGATGATTAGCCATACATTATTTTAAATGTGGTTCTAATACTCTGGAAAACTTTTCTGTGAAACTGTGTTCCCTATATAATAAGATTATGAAAGGAGCTGAAGTAAATATTTTTCTGCTGAAAGTATAGTTCATTCCTTTGTACTATTTCAAAGATTTATAATTTATATTTATATATAATTATATTGTGCATAATATAATTATCATATGTAACATTATAATTATTATAATATAATATAGTATATATAATATAATTATTATATATTACATTATAACAGTCAGAAAAATTAGCATAAGCTCAGAAGGCTAGAACCTAATAGAAACTGGGTTGAGCCCAAGAAATCACATAGGCAGTAATTGTTTTACTTTGTTTCAGAGGAGAGTTTATGGAGAGAGAAAGTTATTGGGAAAAGATACTACTAATTTTTAAAGCATCAATGAAACTTTTTTTTAAATTTGCAATTCAGTATATGATACATTCTACCAAATTTTATTATTCACCTTTTTAAGTCTATATTTCACTTTCCCAACTATACTGAAATCTCCTAAATGGCAAGAACTGGTCCTTATCGGGTCATATAGGATAGTTCCCTACATTAATAGAAACTCAATAAAGGTCATTTAACAGGGGCTGTTGACACCTATCAGATGCAAACCGGTCATGATGCTGATACATATGGGATAGTTTAGTGAAAGTTTGAATGCTTACACGTACACACACAAATGGTGGCCTTCTTTTCTTATTAACTTTGCAACATCATGCTTTTCTAGGTCACCACAACAATGAAGTCTACCCAGACAGAGTTATTTCCCCCTCTGTGCAACACTATCCCATTTCTCAGACTCAGCAAATTCAGCAACATTCCATCATTATCGTGAGAAAGGTGGGATTTCTCCATGTCCTACATAAAACTTAAAAGGGCTTCATCCCACAAAAATGACCCATGAGAACCGTGAGACTTTGGAAATGGATAACTATTGCTTGTGCCTGAAGGAGATGATTCTCAAAGATATCTTGAGAAGGAACATGGGAAGATTTGTATTCCCTGGTACAGAGCAAAAGAACATGCATAATTATTATAACCATTTTTTAAAATCACCAAAAGGAAATCATATTCTAAGTAGCAAAAAAAAATGATAAGAGTAGTGAAGAACAGGTTATAAAACATAACACCATCTTCTAGGCAGAGAGGTATGGATATGTGAGAACAATGTTAAATATACTCAGGCAGCTAAACTGATTTTCTCCATTACAATAAGCATTCAATTCAGGGTAGCATGGAAGTGTCATAGCTTCAACGTAAATCAGTAATAATTTTATTTATTTTATTTTAAACCAATACTGTATATTGGCTCCAAGGCAGAAGAGTGATAAGGGTAGGCAATGGGGGTCAAGTGACTTGCCCAGGGCCACATAGCTGGGAAGTGTCTGAGGTCAGATTTGAACCTAGGACCCCCATCTCTAGGCCTGACTCTCAATCCACTGAGCTACCCAGCTGCCCCCTCAGTAATCATTTTAAAAAGAACGTTTTGAGTAGTATTGGGATTGTTTTTGTTGTTGCTTTTAACCTTCATTCATTCAGCCTTCATTATCTTTTTATATTTTAACTATTTCTAGAACCATACAAATAAAAATTAAAAGCTACTTTATTTTAATACATACAATTTTAAACATTCTTTCCAAAACATTGCTTCCTCCATTTTGCAGTTATTTATATTTGCCTCATGACAATTTGTTCACATATTTCTATGACTGAAGTATTCAAAAATTAATGCTCTTACAGATGTTGTCTCATCAGAGTCCTGTGAAAATTGAATATTATTTTCTTTTTCCTTCACATATTTTGTCTTCCTAAGGAACCTAAAATAGCATTATCTTTTTTAAAAAACTGGGTGCAATTAGATTTAAAGTTCAGTTCTAAAATGCTACCCTGCCTCATGCCAAGTAGCTTGTGGTATTGACTTTTTTCTAAGATTTTTTTCACATAGTGGCTTTATTAATTTCGTTTGTTCCACAAACACAGCAGAACACACTCAAAAAAAGTCTTTTAATATAATTTTAATTTTACTAGATTATTCTCGATCCTATTTTGCCCATTAAAAAAAGTATTAAGTGAACTATGCCAACAGTTGTGCGTTCATCTTTTTCCAGCAATAAAGAAGGAATGGAATTTAGAAGATTAAGTATAACTTAATAGCATCAATATTGTGGTCGCAAGCAGCCAGCAACATCAAGATTCAGATATTGACCTTGAAATAGCCCTTAAAAAAGATTAGGGAAACTGGGATTCTTGGCATTCATTTTTAATCCTACCCTTTCCTTATGGAATACAATCCAGCATAGACTCAAGGAGGCACAAAGAGAAGACAAGCTGGTCTTCACGAAAATAGAAATAATAAAAACAAGTGAAGGAGGTCTAAATTTAGTGTCATCCCAACACCTCTTTAAGAGGTAAACAGAACTGAAAAGATGAGAAAGCAGAGATAACTATAGTAACCCTAGTTAAAGAAAGTGCAATTCCTAACATTTAAAGCTGAAAGAAAACTTAAAAATTATCTAGACTTTAAGTTCTTAACCTGGATCTGTGAATTGGTTTTGAGAGACAGAGATAGATGACGATGATGATAGATTGATTAATTGGTATAGATAATAAAGAAATCAATAGAGATAATATATAATAGACAGATAGATGATAGATAGTAAATAACGAGAACAGTAGGTAAGTACAATTTAATATAATTCCTTCCCTTTGTAATCCTACATATTTTATTTTATGCATTTAACTGCATTATTTTTAAAAAGTGTTTATAGACTTTATCAGACTTCTAGAAGGGTCCATCACACAAAATAAGTTAAACATTCCTTGATCAAATCCAACCCAGACTTGTTCCAGGCATGTGACACAAATTAAGTGATCAATCTGGGATTTTAATTCAAATCCTCTGACCAAAGATCCAGGGTCCTTTCTACTACCTCATGATTACCTCTTGTACTTTGTGAACATGGATTGTCTTCATAAATAATAGTAGTGCAGAAGGTCCTGGGTTCAAATCTAGCCTCCCATACTTGCTAACTGTGTGACCCTGGGCAAGTCACTTAACCCCCATTGCCTAGCCCATACTGCTCTTCTCTCTTCTGCCTTGGAACCCAATATCCAGTATTGATTCTAAGACAGGAGGTAAGGGTTTAAAAAATTAGAACTTAAAATAAATAGTAATAGTAGTAGTGATGGCGTTGATGGTAGCAGTGTTGACAATGGCATTTGTGTGGTGATTTAATGTTCGGCAAATTTTGTACATCATCATCTCATTTGCACCTTTTAACAACCTCATTAAATAAGTATTACATCCATTTTATAGATGAGGAAGCTGAGACTTAGAGAAATTAAATGAAAATTTCCCAGAATACCATAGCTTGTTAATATCTGAACAGGATTCAAACCAGCTTCTTTCTTACACCAAGGTCAGCACTTTAGTCACAAGACTACAAGAAAATTATATCAGGCCACTTCCAAAAACATTAAAGTAGTTGTCTCTAAACTTTTTGATTATGGACCCTATCAATATGGAGCATGCATCATCAACAAATGTACATTCTTTTATCATTAATATACTATTGACCAATTTTTTATGGTCATTACAAATCATATACAAAAATAGAAATATAAAAGGATGGGGTAAGCTAGTGGCTCAGTGGATAGAGTGCCAGACCTAAAGTAAGGAGGACCTGGGTTCAAATATGACCTCATACATGTTCTGGTTGTGTGACCCTGGGTAAGTCACTTAATTCCAATTGCTTATCCCTTATCACTCTTCTACCTTAGAATCGATATCAATTTTAAGACAGAATGTAATGGTTTAAAAAAATTTAAGAAATGTAAAAGGTACAAAGACATAACAAATGGAAAAGATATAAAGATAAAGCTTTTTAAAATCCCATCAAATTGCACTTAAGGAGTCAAAAACCCCTTTTTCTTAAAAAATTAGTGATAAATTTCTATTTCAATATTTACCAATTTCTTAGTGAGAATAATGTTGAATATGCTGCATTTTTCATCTTTGCTTAACATTTTCTTATAAAGGTTCAAAGGTCTGGTTATCTAGGTTTAATTTTTGTCAATGTTTGGTTTTAATGACTATCAGATCTGAAGAAGATAGCTCACAGAAAAATATGCAAATCCAAATGGGAAAAGTACATCTT
The DNA here is from genome assembly GCF_016433145.1 of Gracilinanus agilis. Lineage (NCBI taxonomy): Eukaryota > Metazoa > Chordata > Mammalia > Didelphimorphia > Didelphidae > Gracilinanus > Gracilinanus agilis. The sequence continues at coordinate 634,675,893 of NC_058132.1, forward strand.
TGTCTATGCCTAAATCATGTTTCTCATTTTTCAATCCTATCCACCATTTACACAAAGAATTTTTATTGTAATTCAACTACTAAATTTCTGTCTTCCTTTTTGTCAACCAATTGTTCTTGCAATATGATCATTTGGTAATTCATTTTTGTGTTTTTAACAAATTAGTTCAAAGCCATCTCTAAAATTCTTCTTTTGATAGATTTTAAGCAGTTTAGAAAATTCTGATAATTCATTTTTCATTGTTCAGATGTGAGAGTTTTTGTGAAACATTTTTATCATATTGAGAAACAAAAGCTTAGTTTTTAACTGTCTTGATCATTATGATGACTTCATACTAACATTAATTAATATTTCAAAACCCAATATACACTTAGGAAGAGGCTATCATTGATGACAGTAAACATAAATCCATATTTTAAATAATTTTCCTGATAATTTCCTTTTAACAACCATTTCATATGGAGGTTGACAAAAAGTATTAATGCTTGGAGAAGTGTAAGCTATGTGATTTTCTTGTTTTTTGCTTATGCTCAAAGTGATGGTACTAATTTCAGTTGGTGGTTTCTTTGCATTAATCTTTATTCTATAACTTGTACATTTTGTGAAAGATAGTTGGGTTAAAGCTAATATAAACTACATATCAACTTAACTGAGCAAACATAAATCACAATCTCTAAAATGCTAAAAGTAAATTAATGTGAGGATGTTGTGAAACTCTTCCTTCAGAATAATAATGATGGTAGTAGTGGCAGTAGTAGTAGTAGTAGTAGTAGTAGTAGTAGTAGTAGTAGTAGTAGTAGTAGTAGTAGTAACAGTTAACATTTATATATAGTGATTTCAGACTTGAAAAGCATTTTTCATATATCATCTCATTTGATTCTCATGGCAATCCTATACTATTATCATCCCCATTTTATTTTTTCCCTTTTTTATTTAGAATATTCTTCCATGGTTACATGATCCATCCTCATTTTAAAGAAGAAACATAGAGACAAAGGCAAAGTGATTTATTTGCCCAAATTCACATACCTAGTAAGTGTCCAAGACAGAATTTGAATTGAGAGCTTCTTAATTTCTCTTTTTTAAACACTTATACTCTTTCTCAAAAATCAATATTAAGTATTGGTTCCAAGACAGAATGATAAAAGCTTGACAATTGGGGTTAATGTAGAACAGTCACACTGCTATAAAGTGTCTGTAGTCAGAGTTGAACCCAGGGTCTCCCCTCTCTGGGACTGGCTCTCAATTCACCAAGCCACCTCACTGCCCCTCTTCTTGACTTCAATTTCAGCATTCTTTCTATTACACCACATAGTTCCCATACGTGATACATGACTTATCTTGACCTAAGAATCTAGGAATAGCACCAATTTCAATTCTCACATTAAATATTAATAAAGTTCAATTGTAATCAGTCACTCAATAAGCATTTATTTAGACTTACTATGTGCCAGACATTCTGCTAAGAGCTGGAGATGAAAAGAAAGGCAAAATGAAGTCCCTGCCTTTAAGGTGTTCGCTACCTAATTTCCATCTTTTATTATTGTTATTCATTCATTTCAGTCATATCTGACTCTTTTTTACTCCATTTGGGGTTTTCTTGGCAAAGGTGTCACAGTGGTATTCCATTTCATTCTCCAACTCATTTTACAAATTAAGAAACTGAGGCAAACAGACAAGTCATTTGCCATGGGTCAAAGAGCTAGGAAGTGTCTGAAGCTGGATTTGAACTCAGGACTTCCTGACTCAGGCCTAGTGCTCTGTCCAAGGTATCACCTAGCAACCCAATTTCTATCTTAATAAATATAAATAGAATATATATTATTTTCTTCCCTTACCACAGTATTTCATAGCTCCCAACATGTGCATACCCCACAGTGGAAAGCACCACATTTGATTACTGCTGTTCCCTCCTTACCACCAAAGGAACATTTATGAAAAGGAAAAAAACACAAGGCTTAGTAAATGCCAATCCCACACCTTGGTTCCCCCACCCTCTTTCAAGCCCCATGGGGATTGAAGCTCCAAGCTGTGGGAATTTGCTCTGTCCTCTACAGCATTCCAATCTATGGATACTTACTGATGATGCTCCCTGCTGGCAAAAGATCCCTTCAGGGGAGCCAAGAACAGAGGGGAAGGGGTAGAACATGAATCTGGGATTAAAATATAATTCAATCCACATCCCACCCTGCCCTCCTTTCAGAGCCTCAGAGAGTCACACCACAAAAAGCAACCCTGTAGCTTCAGCATGATGGTAGTGCCAGGCCAATGAACTAAGGAACAGGACATTGGGACAAGAGATAATGTAATTTCTGAGGTATCTATCACTCAACTGAGTCGGAGAGAAGGGACTTACCACCCAGCTTGGGACAGTTCTCTTCATCCAGAAGTAATTTGAGTTAGGAACCTAAGTGATTGTACCATGAATTGCCCAGTCAAGTCTGCTGGCTTCTCCAAAAACCAGGAATTGGGGAGACTCCATTGTCATCTGACCCCTAATCTCATAGTTTCCCTAATCCTACAATAGAGAGGATGAGATGCTTTGAAATCCAGCATCCAGAAATCTGACTGAAATAAGGGGAAATAAGAGAAAAAAGAAATAACCAAAGATTGCAGGAAGAAAATAACTCCTCTGAGTTTAAGACATTTTTACCTTAAACATACACAGATAAATCAACAGAGAAATTGTTAGAAAACAGAAAGAAATAACCAACACTTGATGAAACAAAGGACCTTGTGCAATGTTAGAACATGGATCCACAACACACTGTTCCTGAGAGGTTTAAAAGATAAATGAAAAATATAAGTAGAGTTTATTGTCAACACAGTAAAAATAATGGGCAAAATAGAAATGGAATGTACATTAGCAAATATCACCAAAGAACAAAAGAGAGAGCAGTGAAGTGGGGATGCAAATAAATAGAAGTGAAGAATAATCTAGGACAAAGGAAGCAATAATAATAGCATTAAAAGAAAATGTTTGAGGCCACCAGGTGGCTCAGTGAATATAGAGGCAGGTCTGAAGACTAGAGGTCCTGGGTTCAAATTAGTACTCAGAAACCTCCTAACTGTAATTCTGGGCAAGTCACTTAATTCCAATTGCCTTGGAACTGATTCTCAATGTCAATTCAAAATCAGAGAGTAAGGGTTAAAGAAAAGAAAATATATTTACAATGCAAGCAAAACATATTGATCTCAAGAACAGGATGTGTGAAGCAACCTAAGTATTATAAGTTTCCCAAAAGTGTGTGAAAAGAAAAAAAAAATCCCTAATATCATAACATAGGAAACGAAAGAAAAGAACTACCCAGAAAAAAAAAAGAAAAGAAAAGCCCAGAACTTTAGAATACAGAAAATGAGAAAACCCATTAAGAAAAAAAAAAATCACAGATCATTTCTGGAAAAATAAAAACCAAAAGCTACAAATTTCAAGACACATACAGTCGAATTTCACAATTTAGTTCAAAAACAAGTTTTTCAAGTGAATGGGGAAAAACCACTTTGAATATAAAGGAAAGGGAATTCAAATAATGCAAGGCAATTCTGCACCCACCAGAAAATGTAGAAAGGAATCAAATAATGTATTCTGACGGGAATGAAGCTTGGGATGTAGCCCAGTATGAACTACCATGTAAATCTGAGTTTAACCTTAAATGGGAGGAGAAAACGGATATTCAATAATAAAAAGACTTTTGAAACAGTTTTAGAAAGAAAAACAGATTCAAAAAGATTGTTTGCCTCCTCAACACCCTGCACAACAGAAATACAGGTGGAGTGAATAAAATCAGCAGCCAATAACAGCAATAGCAACAATGACAACAGAGAGACCAGGAAAAGACTTCTTTCTAAGTGTACACGAGAAGATAGAGGTGACAGCACACATCTGGAGATAACAGTGAAGAAGTGGAGAGGGGGGCATTATGGACAGAACCTGTTGACAATATTTCTACAAGTGAACTAGTATATTTTGTGAAATTACAAAAATTAGAATGTCCATGAAAGAGGATATGTGATATGTGTCAGTAAAACCAAGGGCTAGCACTGAAAGTAGAGTGATGCTTGTGGTCTCAATAAGGGACTGAAGAATGAATAAGAGAGATGGACACTTGGAGTCAACAACTGAATTCAAATCCCACCTATGACACCTCGCCTACTTCATTAGGTCCTCTTTACTAATTAAGTACCTATTTCTAATTGAGACAGTAGCCCAATGACTTCCCAAACCAATATTATATATCCATGGAGGAGTAAGCTAGGTAGTGTAGTAGATAGAGCTCCAGTCTTGGAGTCAGGTAGGACCTGGGTTCAAAAATGACCTCAGGCATTTCCTAGCTGTGTGATCCTGGGGCAAGTCACTTAACCTTGATTGGCCACCCCTTGCTGCTCTGCTGTCTTGGAATATATACTAAAATAGAAGGTAAAGGATATATATCCTGTTGATCTTTCCACCTCCTAAAAATATTATTCTTCATCTCTCCTCCCTTTCACAACCAAGCTTCTAGGGGGAAAAAACATCTCTTTGTTCTATACTTCCAGTCCTCTATTCACTCATTTGCTAAATTTAGTACTAAATATATCTGGAGTTCCAGATTCATACTCACAACTGTCTATTAGACATAGAATCATACTTAGAGCTGAGGGGAAGTCATCAAACCAACTCTTTCATTTTATTCAAGAGGAAATTGAGGACCAAATAGGTTAAGCGACTTGCCTGAAGTTATACAAGTAATAATCAGCAAAACCAGGCTTTTAGAACCCTCCATGATTTGTCTCTGACCCAAATTTCAATCCTTAGTTCACAAAGGTCCCCTAGACTCCCTCAATATTCCAAACTATATGAATAGGTATTCCCTTAACTCAATACAACCCAATATTTCATCTTCTACCTCTGGGTTTTCATGCAAGCTATCTCCCATGCCCTAACTTCTTTCTCAACTCTATGTCTCTATATCCTTTTCTTTTAAAAATCACCTTAGGGGGCAGCTGGGTAGCTAAATGAATTGAGAGCCAGACCTAGAGATGGGATGTCCTAGGTTCAAATTTGGCCTCAGACATTTCCCAGGTGTGTGACCCTGGGCAAGTCACTTAACCTCCATTGCCTAGCCCTTATTACTCTTCTGCCTTGGAGCTAAAAGAGAAGGTAAGGATTTTTTTAAATCACTTTACATGTTATTTCATCCATGAAACCTCTGAACCCCAAATTAAATACCTAAATTAACTAGTATTTACTTTTTACTTATTTTGTAAACTTCCAAAATAAAATGTAAGATCCTTGAGGGCAGGAAATATTTTGTTTCTGTTCTAATATCTCTAGTAGCTAGTACTGTAACATGTTCATAGCAGGGGCTTCAGAAATATTTATTGAAATAAATGTAAGTCAAAGTATTATAAATCACATTTTCAGGGAAAGTATTTTTATCATTTCTGCTACACTGATTTTTTTTATATTTATATAGTTGAATTGTGCATATACATTTCTTTTCCCTTGGAATACAAACCTAGAGGCTTTTAATCAAGTCAATTTAAGCTTTTGTTTCCCCATTCATATGCCCATATTTATTGCCAAATGTAGGTTGTTCAGTTTACTGAGGACTGGAATTACCTCTATATACAACTATGTGTCTACTAAAATAAAGCTTCCTAAATCACGTGTAAGGCAAGGAAGAATTGGTTCTTCTCTCCTCCCAAAATCTCAGAAAGCAAAGATTAGATATGGTTCTCCTCTCCTCCCCACCACCACCCGAAATCTCAGAAAGCAAAGATTAAATAACAGAGGTAGAGAGGCATTAATGTGGTCATAAGTTATTAACACCTTTTTTATTTTTTATTTTAATTTTGATAATTTTCCCCATAGTTACATGTTTCATGTTCTTTCCCTCTCCCCCAAGTCACCCTACCCCCCTTATCCAATGCACAATTCCACTGGGTTTTACATGTATCATTGATCAAGACCTAATTTCATATTATTGATAGTTGGACTAGAGTTATCGTTTGGTGTCTACATCCCCAAAAATATCCCCAGCAGCCCATGTGTTCAAGCAGTTGTTTTTCTTCTGTGTTTCTCCTCCCTCAGTTCTTCCTCTGAATGTGGCTGGTTTTCTTTCTCATAAGTCCCTCAGCCTTGCTCTGGATTCTTGCAATGCTGCTAGTAGTTATTCCTTTTTTAAAAATTAATGCTTCTATGATAGAATTAAAGGGAATAACTTCACTGGAGGAGCAAAAATTGAACCCACATTTAGGGGCTTACTCTTACAGGGAAGAGGATTTCTATCACTTTTCTGCTTCCATTCCCCCATACCATCAGCACACAGCTCTGAAGGGGAGCAACCCAATCAAAGGAAGACACTGTATCTATTGGGGAATAGAAACATTCATCCCAGACAGACAGATCTATATTAGCAATCACCTGAGGGAACCCGATTTGAATAACAGGACCTCGGAAAGCAGAATAAAAAAGGGAATTGGCTATCAGCACCCCCCAAAAAAACAATCAGCTAGTTTGGGCAGTTGACAGTCACAGAATGGAAAGGAGTAGAACCTGGGACCCTCACTGACATTCTGCTCTCAATCTACCTAATTCCAGGTTACCATATCATTTTAGTAGATGCCTTTGGTAAAAGGTAACTATCTACCAGATCATTGTTACTGGTGAACAGAACCATGGACTTACGAACTATATAGCAAGTGGATCCTGGACACATTGGAGCAAAAGAATACTAACTGCCTTGGGGGCGGGGCAACTCTCAAAAATAATGTAAAGCTGAGGATTTAGCTCAGAGCAGGTGCTACACATATATTTTCAGATTTTTCTCCCCAGTAGTTTTCTTTAAGACATTTTAATTCTTACCAAATAATGTGCCATCAGAATGAATATCACTAAACCTTTTTAAATTCATTCAACAAATATTTATTCATTTCCATAATCATTTTTGAGGACTTAGTAAGTGCCAGGCACTATGTTTAGGTACTAATGCAGGTGACAAAGTTGTGAAGACTAAGTTTTTGCCCTCCAGGTCCCCAATAAATACCTAAATAAACAACTCAAATGGTTATACAGATAATAGGAAATGCCTTGATTCTAATACAATGTTTCGATTCATTCATCTATAAAGGAGGGTAACATGAACCTCCCTTACTATCTCTAGAAGTAAAAGAAACACTTTTTGGGCAGTTGCAATTTAATCAAATTTCACTAAATGATCACTAGGGGGGTAGTGGGTGCTAGTAGAAAGAGGATCACAGTTGGTGTCAGAAGACTCAGGGTCTTAATCCTCACTTTTATAATATTATATATGTATACATATATAATATTTAATAAATCCTACTTATTAACCACTTACTAGCAGCAAATCACAGCTCTGAGTCTCAGTCTCACCTGCCAAATGGGGACACTTACCTAGCAGAAAAGTCTTTCAGCTGAGTTTAGTAGAAAATAGTTCATAAAGGTCCATATATTAACACTGAGCACTTTTAGGAAAAACAAAGATTTCTGTAACTATTCTTAGTTACCTAAGAAGTGCCAATGCAGTTATGTTTTCATTTTCTTATGAACCGAAATATCTTTCCCAAATATCTGAAATCAAGTTCCCATGCGGAAGCTTAGGATGTACTCAAACACCCATTTATCACTGCATATTCTGTAAGATTTATACATTAGGCAATGCTTAGTTACATTGAAATTGTAAAAATGAGTGTTAACTAAATGAAAAATTTTAAAGTTAGTACTATATGTTATCAATTGAAATATATTTATTAGTAGATTACCAAGCAACAACATAGCAACGCCCAATCATTTGCAAAATACATTACCTATATTTTTACAAACTTGTATTCACCTACGTTTAATTTTTTTAAAACTCACTTATGCTTTCAATGGTCACTATTTAACTCACATTCATGTTTAATCATTAAAGCTGGCAGTTCAGATCATACTATTCCTTTGTGATAATTTATTGTCAATATCCAGAAATATTAACAATGATATACCATTTAAACAGTAAAGATAGTAAATGTATTTTTTCCCTTTTGAATGAACTTCCATCCTCCCAATGAAAGGGTAAATATATTAGCTCTGTCAATCATAATCTTTAACAATTAGGTACATTTTTCTATGACTTACCAAAGAAGAAATCAAGGGGAATTTAGCAAATACTATGCTCCCTCTTTTGTCATTCAGATGGTTAATCTGCCATTGGGCCTTGAAAGCTCAAAACAATGAGGGTGATGAGATAATAGAAAAGCCCCAAACCTGCCTGTTTCTTTTTAAAATAGCAAAGTAATCATAAGAAATCATTCATTGTTTTTAAATGTTTGAAGTCTCTCAGTCATGATGTTGAGGTTTCTGATTATTCACTACCATGACTGGATAATGGCAAACCTTCATTTTTACTATTTGAAAATCATTCTGAAATGTATTATATTATCTTATTTGATCCTCACAAAAAAAAAAACAAAAACCCTGTGATATTGATAGGGCAATATCCTTATGTTTCAGAAATGGATAAAAGAGAAGTCTCAGTAATTTTTCTCTGTTCACATTCAGCAATTTTCCTTCTTACTAAATAGTCATGTAGGAAAAGCTTGGCACAGAAAGGAGCTTTTCCTAGTCATTAGGATTCTTTTAACTTGATCCAATTTTGTGGCCTTATTGAGGAAACTGAGGCTCAATTTGACATGCTCAGTAATAAAATTTCAAGTGATTAGAAGAGTTCAAAATAGGATTCAAGCCTTCTAACTCCTCTACTAGTATATTCTTTCCATCAACCCACGTGCCTCTGATTTGATTACCATTTCTGAAAAATATTGAAGACAACTTCTTGCTATAATCACTGGAAACAAAATCCTATTTAAATGTTGAAGGGCTATGATTTTTTTAGGAAACTCCAAAATTGTCTGAAGAAAGGAAGGATTCTTTCACAAATATGGAAAATAATTTAGAAATTTAAAAAACATAAGAAAAGCATTTGTAAATTAATGCTCTATGTAATATTAATATCTAAATTTTACATATTTTACACCATAGATATGTCAAGAATGGAGTGCTCAAAAGTATTTGATGTATGCCACCTCAGGAATAAACTAACATCTAATAATACTAGAAAGGGAAGGAATTTTTATTTGGAACATGAAAAGTATATTTGCTTTGGTAATAATTTGCATAAGATCAAACAGAATCTTTAGTTTATTTGCTGATGGGAGTAGACTTCACTGTACATGTTTTGGGAGAGATGAAGTAAATACATAAAAAGAAAGGACATGAGACAGATGAACAGTACAAAAAGACAACATTTTACTTTGTTAGATTCCAAAGAGTAAACTGTAGATTCTATGCTTTTTTCCCCCCAAGGTGACAGAAAGACACAACAGCCTCATTCCATAAAAATTCGACTATAGGAAAAAGTCTTATGTAGTTCTAAATGTTCATGTGCCTGGAGGAATATTCAGGCAACCTTCAAAAATTTCTCTAATTGCAACACTAGAAGGTATAGAGTTTATACATAAGAAAGTGTTTAATAAATCTTCATTATGTAAAGGGAAAGCCTGGGAGAATCAGGATCAGGTAAGCATGTAAATTGAAGATAAGATGCTTATTTTGTGTACTTTAAAAGAATGTGCCAAACTTCAATCTAGTGGTATTTGAGCAGCATCCACATGGCTAGATTCACACTTTCAATATACTCCACTAACCTAATCCTGATTACCTGAATAACTTTGTCTTCTATATCTAAGTTCATTCAAATTAATTTTCTTAACTGATATTCTGGCAACTCCAATTTTACCTTTTTGACTTCTCTCTTCTACCTCTTTTTTCTTAGCATGACTGACATCTATTTATCACCTTTTAATTTCCTGGACAGCCTTATAAAATTACAATAGTGAGTCTCCCCTCCATACATATTTATGCATGTTATAGCTATGGAATTGGACATCCATGAATATACAGCATAACTAATGGTGGGGATAAAAGATATTTACTCTGGGAATTCTGAATATATTACTGTTGAAACACTGGTACATTGATAAATAATTGTAGCACTGCAAAAGAATAGAGGCTCAGGAACTCTGATCCCAGGCTTTATCCCAATTGGACCCATTTTACTACTGCCTATAAACCACTAGCTGTATTGAACTCTATGAATAAGGAAATGTACATAAGAAAGCCCTCTGGGGATGTATGAGGGGACTAGTTAGATCCTAGCCAAGCTGGAGGGGATCAGCTAATTTAATATAAATACCATTTACTTTCAAGATAATTTTTTTTAGTTGAAGAATCTCTCAAATCTATGGAATAATACTAAAATCATTAAGTCATCAGTTTTCATGAATGTATGGACCAGGGCTATCTCTTCCCAAAAATTTTCACTGAGGTCTTTCATGTGCTATCTTTTTTGGCTACAGAAATAAATTATAAATGCAAATTAATTTTAAAAACAGGACTTAGTCATTTTAACACCCTCCAAATGCAGTAGTGGAAATGGAGTGATAATGATAATAGTTTCAGATATAGTAAGATTTTTTAAAATTCCATTTGAGAAAAAAATAAAATATTTTTCTCTGTATCTTAAAAATCCAAACATCATTCTATCCAAGTAAAAAAATATTTTTTTAAGGAATGAAAAACTTATTAATCTTTGTACTGATTGGGAAATTAGCACAAAAGTAAAATGTTATAGAGATATATGTGACAAATTGAGATCTACTTGCCAAGTTTACCAAACTGTTCTCATTGACTTTTCTCTCTTCACACTCCCCTCCCCATTCCCAGCCTGTTTATAAGATGCATCTAATTGCAGCTCCATTTTTCAGAATATAGCTCTAAATCTAGAATGGAGGCTATAGAAACTTTTTATTTTTTCTTTTTATTCTAAAACTTTAAGAGTCTGGCTCATTTTATTGCTTTAACTGGATTAGTGTATTTTTTTTTTAAGGGGAAAGAGGAGCACCCATGTCTGCCAGCCTTTCAAAGAATCGCCTGCTAATCCCAGCAGTGGCTCTGGGAGCCTAAAGGTAGCCTAGTGCAAAAGCATTAAAGGAACAAAGTTGGGAAACGAAGTATGTCATGACTTCAGGGGAAAAGGGAAGGGGGAAAAAAAGCCTGTCTGTCCCTCTCCTTCCTCCCCCTTCCCCTTTTCTAAAAAGTTGACATCAACTGGGTTGAAAAGTAGGTTAATTAGGAAGGAGTATCTCACTAAGGGCTTCCAGCAGGGGTTTTCAGGTGTTGGGGCTCCTGCAAACTCTTTGTGCGAAGTGAGCACTGTAGCCTTCCAGAGCGCTATTGATTAAAGGCGGGAGTCCAAAGTGGAGCTGATGCCATTTGAACACAATGGTGTAATTATTTCTCCAAAGTTCCATCCTCCGCCTAGCTTCTTGCATAATTCAAACATAATTAGGTTGGCTGTGGTTTTGTTTAAAGGCTCTGTTTTTTAAGAGGTGATTTAAAAAAAAAAAAAAACCTTATTTACTTTTTTTTTTTTGTACTCGCCTCGAGAATACCTCCCGGATGGATGATCTAAAAAAATGATTATAGGCAGTTTTTAACCATCAGCCTAAAGAGTTCAAAAATTCTTCCTTGAAACATCGAAGTCTTCTCTCCAACCAGTTGCCATCACCATCCCTCCCCTTCCTCCAAACTGGTGTCGTGGAATAGTATTTGACTATATTCTGCAGGGAAAACCCCAGACTTCTGCTAACATTGCTAATATAAAAGTGCTGAACCTTTTTCTCTTGAACTCCATTCTATGCAGTGCCCAATACCACATGTGCTGCTCCAGGTTGCTTGACAAGGCTGCCTTCCCCCTCACTGGCCTAGTCCACTGATGGAGTTAGAATCCTAGAAGGATTGTCGCAGCCCACAGAACCAGTGCAGAGAGACTTGTCAATCGGAAGACAAGCCAACAAGCGGGACTGTCAGAGTAACAACAAAAGTTCAGACCCTGAACAATAAATAACCCAGAGAGAGGCGTCCAACTTTGAGGAAATATAGATGGTTTGCTTTGTTTGGTTTTTTAGGTTTAGTTTAGTTGTCATTTATTATTTGGCTGGATGAAGCCGGGCCAGAGGGGCAATGTAATGGTAATCACCAGATTAGGAGATAACCCCAATAAAGTATGCACTGCCCAGAATTTATCTCTGCCAGCAGAGCGATGCTTTTGTACCTTCCAACAACACTCCACCAAAATCAAGTAAAAGAAAATAGAGACGCAACTTTTTTTTTCTATTACTCCATTTTTTTTTTTTAATCTGCAAGAACTGAACTCAATTTATCTCTTGTTCACACATCACCTCCCCGAGCCTCTAGCCACTGGAACAATTCTGGTCCTTCTCTCTTCCCTCTGCACTAAAGAGCTGAGCCAAAATGATCTCCTCTCGAATTCTCAAACACCACCGGCAAAGGGGACAGAAGGAAGAAGTGAGTTCTGGTGAAAATCGGAAACTAAGCAGTAAGGTCTCTCTATAAACAGATGGAATGTCTATTCCAGGGCAGCCAAGCGACGACCTAGGCCAACGGAAATCCACAAAGAAGTACAACTTTTGAAGCCCGCCAGGGGGTCCAGGACAGCGTTGGATCCAAGCTGGCGGCCACTCGAAGAAATTGAGTCTTAAATCTGTCCAGCACACCCCTGGTCTGTTCAGAGAGGCCTCAAAACCCAGGGCTAGGGGCCTTGGGTCGAGCACTACCTGAAAATACAGACCCCGCAATTTGCAAACTGTATGCTTGCTTTCCCCCCCCCCCCCCCCAGAAGACTGCAATCCTTGACTGCGGCCCCTTTCCCCTCCCCCAGCTAGAGCTGGGGCCGAGAGCGAGATCTCAATGAACCTGTGGGTGGTTTTCGCACTGCCTTTCAAATGCCTCTCTAGCGATTGAGGTAAAGTGCGGGGTACAAAATGAAAATCTTTTCCCTGTAACCTCGGAAAGTTAGTTGTGGGTTAAGCAAGTCCAAGAAAACTTTGTTTTCTTTCGGACGTAACTAACCGGGGAAAATTCTTGACAGCTTTGGAGGAGGGATAAGGGAAAGTGTTAGTGAGCAAGGGAAGGGGGTTTAAGGGGGATTATTTACACCAAGAATCATGTTCGTTTACTTTGTCCAATTATTGGGGAGGAGGGGTGTTGGGTAACGAGACCTGTCGCTATCCTTGGAAAATAAAATGCCGATCTCGCCGTGATGGAAGAGTTTGGAAAGACTTGTAAATTAACATCCTGAGGCTGGCTTGGGATATTGCCTTTCAGCGCGTTTGTCTGGGACAGCTTCCTATCCCCGCAGCTTTGTGAGCCCAAGTGGTTAATGGTGTGAAAGTTACTCCACGGTATTCAGAACATATTCTAATTTATATACAAACTTGTTGGAAAGAATTTGATGAATGTGTCTAATTGGTTTAACCCGCCATCCATTCAGGAGAATAAAAGCCACATCATTAGACTTAATTAAGTTTTTAAGTTGGTGCTTTTAATGGTGATAGAAACAGCAAAGTGCCAGTACCGACGATGGGGTTACCCCTTCGTGTTAATTACATTGTTTCTTTGCTACTCATCTTGGGGGAAACCTGAGAAACGTGTGGGAGTGTCCACTTCTTCACGCCTGAAGGTTAGAGCACTTTGGGTTGGACATCCCAACTAGCAAAGTTCAGAGCCACTCTTTGGAGGGAGGAGAAGGAATTCAGACTAAAATTAGTTGGCACTGCCTGCTGGACCTGTCAGAGGTTTACAGGTGTGTTTCTGTGGCATCCCTTGGTTTAAAGTTAGCTCGGTTTACATGTATCCTCAAGTGCTAAGTCAGGATTAGAGGGGTAAGGAAGATTTCCCCAGCTTCTCAGGAAAACATCTGAGGGCTACAAAGATACACTTGACGCCGAGGGCATCCTGTATTCTGTAAACACATGGACTAACGATCTTATTAAGATGGTTCAGCCTAAGAGGATTTTATTTGCTTTCTGTCAACTTAGTTAAAAGGAAAGAAAGAAATGAAGTGAAAGGGTAAGATAAAGTTTAACTGGACTCATCAGGGAAGCGTGAGGGTCTCTTTTCATCCTCAGTTCTAGTTTAGGAGTCCCACTTGACCACTGCACATACTTTTTCTGCAGTGTTTCCCCTGAAACAAACAATTGTCTTGGATAAACTGGAATGACAAACATTCCACAGTCCCACTCAATCAAGTCTGGTTGGAAATACTCAAGCATTAATTCTTCGGAGAAGGAAGGTGTTTTTGTTTGTTCCTTTGGTGGTCTGCAAACAACACCCCACACACTCCCTCCCCCCTCACACACATTAAACTAACCCTTCAGTTGCTGAGTTTGAAATTCATCCACTAGTCCTATTAAGTGGCTTCTCAATTAAACTAAGGTGAGCTCGTGGGGTGAGGAAGGCAGAGAGGGGAGATATTTAAACACTTTCCATGAACTTGTCAATAATTTATCTTGCCAGAGAAAGATCCTTGTCCAAGCACTTTATTCTATAATTTGTTCCCTCCCCAACTTCCCTGAGCAATTGAGAAACATGTAAACAGTAAAACTATTCTTTTGGTGCCTCACCAGTGATCACTGGTCACACATTAGGACAGACAGGAAACCAAGACTTCAGTTGTGCCCTGAAATTTCTAAAACCCAACCAGAGAGATTTCAAACAGGGGCAGGAGTTGTCTTTAAGCTGACTATAGGAACAAATTGTGTAATTATGTTCACAATTATGATAAGGCTTTGTTGTGGCTTTTTTTTAATTTCCCCAAATTTTCGTGACCGTTTTAAAATTTAAAAAAAATGAACATGATATTTTTAATAGAGAGGACCCCCAAATTCCTTAGGGAGAGGGGACTCTAATTCTCATATCTCTAATCAGGGAGGAATTTATTACTTTATTAATATGCAGGAAGAGTTAGGCAGGTAAATGTAGGCTAAACACCAGAAAGCAGCAACTAACCCCTGTAAATATATTTAGAAAAGGCAGCACAAGATTCAATAAGAAAGTTTACTTGCAGGTTATCTAGTGAGTGCTGACTTAAGTATCCCCTTTCTTTCCACTTTAACAATTTTTCTTCCAGAAGTAGACTCAGTTCCTGTAGAGGTTTGAGGTGAGACTTATTGGGGCCAGCTGTGGGACAAATGGGCAGCAGAGCCTGATGAGACTACCACTAGGCTGGACCCGACCTATCTCTTGGATCTAGCCTCAGCCTCCTTGTATTGCTATTGTAGACGTTTCACAACAAGGACATCATTTTCTAGTAGCATAAAGGAAATAACCAACAACAACTCCCCCCCCAAAAAAAGGCAAACGAGAGGGAACTCTTGGAATCTGTCTGAATTCTCTCTAGACCCAGATTCTAAGGCCAAGTTTTGATAAACAGTTAATACTTAACGTCTTCCAGCAACTGTTGCTAAAGCTCTTTAAAAAAATCAACAAACCCTTTTTCTCCTACCCGCTTCCACCCATGACACTCTAGCCCTTACTCAGTGGATGGAAATAACTTAAACTCAATTAGGCGAAGAGCTGTTGTGGGGTTTGAAAAGCCCAGAGGTCAGGTTTAGTCTGAGCCCTCACGAAAACAAATCACAAATAAGTTTGTTTTTGCCCACACCAGCTGGAGGGTGTCTCTTCAGCTCTTCCCTGCCTCTTTTTGGGGTCTCTTTCCCGAGTTTCCTCCAATCTGTCCTAAGCTGCTGAGTCCCTGGGAATCTCTTGTCCATCCCAGAGTTTGAGTGTAGTTTTTGTTTAGTCTTAGAGAATGGGCTGCTGCCAACGAAAGTTCAGACCTTTCTCTGTCCCCGTTATTAGACTTTGGGGAAACTGACTTGGGCTCCCAGAAATTCCATGTCCCCTAAATAAGCTATCAAGTCCCGTTGGAAAGCTCATGAATCTTTGATTGAAGCCTGTGTGGGGCTCTCCTTGTTCCACGTCATGATATATACAAACTTCCACAAAGACAACTCTGGACAAAAAGAACCACTGTTTAACAAGATCATTCTTGCTTTCAGTTTCATTTCTATTTTCAACTTCCTATTCTTTTGTCCCATGACATGGCGCTTTTTTCCCCCTTGGGGGATTCTTTTCTCTTTTTTCTCCATTCTGAACTGTTTTACAGCCATGCTTTGTTACTGTCAGAAAAAAATGTCTGGAGCTCCCTGGCTCCTAAAGAAGCAACAGAAAAGGAGGGACTGCGGCTGCAATGTTGCCCATGCATGCAGAACGTCCCAATCTGTTTTTGTGCATTGAGTTGGTGAGGGGGCAGCAGGGAGCTTGCACCCTAGTCTTAGCTCGGACAATGGGAGGCTGGACAGCTGCACACCATCGACAAAAGATTCACTCTTCTGTCAACTCTGTTTACTTAGTGTTGTTTCTGACCTCTGTGCCACACTTGTTTCAAATACATATGCTTATCAAACCATTTTAATTGGCTTTCTTCATAACATTAGTCCCAGCACTTTGCTGCATGTGTTTCCAAACAACTTAATTGACTTCTGTAATATTCATCTTCTTTTGCTGAGGCTTTTTCCCCCTCCTCTCCAAACAAGGATGGATATTTAGAAGGGCAAAGTCCAGGAGACATCCTTTGTATTCCCTCCCAATCGATCTAGTTTATTCTTTCCCTCCTATCTAGTGGAAAGAGAGAATCCACATTTTTTAAAATTTATTGTTTTAATTTCACAGTCACAAGGTAGCAGAAACCCCTGATGACACTAACAATAAGATGCCCTTTGTATTGGAAAAGCAGTTATGGAAATATTATATGCACACTCTCCAGGATAAACACTACCACGTTTCAGGCACTCTTTCTTCATGGAGATGCCATTGCATGAATACACATATGTTTGAACAGAATTGGGTGCTAATGGATATGTGTGCCATTTCTGCTTTTCTCAGTTAAATTTGGGGGAAGAGAAATATATATGGTGGCATAATTATTCATTTTTGCAGGCATCTAATATTGAATGATATTGGTAAATTTACTCTCAGTGCATGGTGAAGAAACGAAGATTCACCTCTAAGTTGCATTTAAAAATATTAGAACTATGTACATGGTCCTGATGGTAAAAGTTGAAGATCTCTTTTCAACAAGAGCGAGATTTCATTGTTTTCTAGATAGACCAAAAGGAGGGGACTTAATACAGGAAATGGTGAATGATCTACCCCATCTTTGGTCGTGCGCTACCTAACCATCAAAATCCTACAACTTCTTAGTTTTCTGCAATTAAAAAATTCCTTTCTCTTTCAAGCTCTTAGGACTGACAAAAAGTAAAACGAAATTGTCCTGGGAAGTTAAGGGGAGGGGTGAGAGAAAGTGCCTAACTCCGATTTGTCTCAAGTTTTGCGAGAGATTTCTATATCTCCCACCCCCACCTGTTAACCCATATTCTTTCCATCTTTCTCCAATTCTTTCGCCAAGGACAATATATTTCAAAGAAGGAAGGGAAGAATACATTTGGTCATTATTTTATTTTATGTGTATAACTTGGGATGGGGCAGGTGGGGGAGACTCCCCAACTCTCAAATTCTGAAAGGAAAGAGAAGTTTGACAAGTAAATAATATTTCATTTATCATCACTAATATCAAACATCACTGATTGCCAGGAGTGAAGAAGGAAGGGTTGGCCCTTTTCAGCAACCAATACCTATACCACCACTACCCCAAATATACCCCAAATGTCACTTCTCTAGTTTTCAGTAGGTCACATTTTCTCAGCTCTCTCTGACCCTGAGAGCTGAGGGGTGGGAAGTATTTTTCATCTGGCCCTGGGATATGGAAGGGTGTGTTTTCGACAACATTTTCATCACTGTTGTTCTTGAAGCTGACTCTGGGTTAGGGAGGAGGAAATTGCTGTTGTGATTTTGCCTGGGCTTTTATCACCCTTTGCAGGCATTGTTCGTGTTGACTGTCTAGTTCAGATATGATGTGGACAGCGCCTCCCTTGAAATGGAAACAGAGGCCTGAATAAAGAAGAAAAAAGTACTTTGTAGTCTGCATCGTCCATCTTTAATTCAGAGACGCATCTATACTCCCGGGAGCGCTGCCTTTGATCTCTTTGATTTTTTTACACCAGATCTGTTATGGACTAAAATTCCTAGGTTTTCCATAGAAACATCTCCATTCCTCCGGAATATTGATGTTTTCTTCTTCCTGGGGGTTATGATATGGTAAATCAGATTCAGAAAAGCCTGGACAATGCCAGCATTCATAGGGCTGGGGTGGATTTTTTTTTGTAGATTCCCCCTCCCTCTTTCTCTCATATCCAAAGATCCCCCCTCTGCTTCTCTCTCTCTTCCCTCTTCTCTCTCTGTCTCTCGTTCTACCTCCCCTCTTCTCTCTCTTCCCCCCTCATTCCCCTTCCTCTCTTCTCTCTTCTCTCTCTCTTTCTCTCTCTTCCCCTCTCTCTCTCTCTTCCTCCCTCTCTCCCCTTTCTCCTTGCTTCTTTTTTCTCCCCTCCTCCCCACGAACCAAAATGTTATTTATTCCGGGTCTCCTTAAGCCCCGTCACTTCAGCTCCCTTTCAACTTGGAGAGAGGACTGACTGGCAGGGCAGCAGCAGCAGGTTGCGTTGCCATAGAGACTCACTCTACTGTATAGCAGCAGCAGCAGAAGCAGCAGCAGAGACAGCGGTTTCAAGAGCTTCAACTAAGGCTTTGGTTTCCCCACCCCATCCCAACAATGGAGTAGCTTACAAAGCACAGGTTTCTCACCCACCCCCAACCACCCCCCAGAACTGAGCCCTTTTCTCTTCAGGAGAGGAAAACATTCTCTTTGGGGATCTACATTTTGACACAACGATCCTCTCATTCTCATTTTGTGTCTCTCAGCCTCTCTGTATCTCTCCCCCTGTCTCTCTATTATCTGTCTCTGTCTCTCTTTCTCTTCTCTCAACTCACTTTACCACCTTCCTTCTGCCTTTGATCTATAAAAAATCAAAAGAACAAAGTCAAAGAGAAAATTTGGACTTTCCTTGCTGCCAGTGTACCAAATAAGGCATTTCACACCTTGGACAGACTAGCCTCTTTAAAAGCTTTGATTTAGAGTTGATGTATAGACCATACTGAAATCTGATGTGATAATAATACATTATAACATGGATAGTCTATAGCCTCAGCCTTAATCTATCTCACCCAGATGCCCACACAAACAAGCTTGCACCAGATTTTCACTGTTTCTAGCTATACATCATACCTAGATATCTCTAGCTAACCAGTATATCATTCAAAAATAAATAATGAATCCTAGATGACAGAGTTAGAAATGCCCTTGAAGACTACTTAGCCCATCTCATACTTGAGAACTGAATACTTTCTCTTAACATTCCTAATAATCAGTTATTCAGCCTATGACTAAAGACATTCTGTGACAGGGTATTCACTACCACCTGAGACAGTCCATTCCAATTTGGGAAGTTTTTCCTGATATTGAACTGAAATCTGACTCTTTGTAACATATACTCATTGATCCTACTTCTGTCTGCTGGTATCAAGCAAAGCAAGCCTAATCCTTCTTCCACATGACAACCTTTCAAATATCTGAAGACAGCTAGCATGACCCTCTAAATCTTCTCATCTCCAGACTAAAATCACCCCCCACTTCCTTCAAGTCATCCTTATAGGGCATGATGTAAAGCCTCTTCTTCTTCATCATCATAGTGACCCTTTTTATGAAGGGCTCCAGTTTTTAGTGTCCTTTAGACATGATGTCAGGATCTGAGCACAATACCCAGCTCTAGTCTAAACAGGAAAGAGTCAATCATGGGATGGGGGGAATAGGGAATTGGGAGTAAGGAGGTTAATACATTCAGAAATACGAGAGACCTTAGCCATTATTTGGCCCAACACTCTCATTTTTAAAATGAATAGTCAAGTGTACATCAGGAAAATTAACTTATTAAAGGCTGAACAGGTGAGGTTTGAGTGAAAATTTCTATCACATCATAATATAGGATGAGATTATCACATCTCTCACTAAGGACAACATGCTTCTAATAACGTCACCTGGGAATACGGTAAGATTTTTTTAGCTTAAAATATGGTTCCAACAACTTTCAAAGATCACCTATTTGGTTTTCAAAGGGAGGAGATCAGCATCCATGTAGGGAGGACACATGGACTAAATTTTATCTCATTGAAGGAGTGAAAGGAAGCCTGCCTGAAGTTTTTTGGCTATATTGTCACACTGTTGAATTATATCGATCTTACAGGCCACAAAAGTGGATGAGGATTTAAGGTCATGGCTGTGGGGCCCAACTTAGCTAAGTTGCTAAGACAACCAAGATCTTTCAGGGTTAAACACAATAGACCAGACTCATCTTACAGGGTTCCCCAGTGACCCAGCCCTCAGTCAAACAGGGTTTCACCTGCCTATAATGACAAACCAGCTGTTTTGAGAGTGAGAAAGGAGACTTCTTGAATATTCCAAGGGAGAGGATGGAAAGACAGTGGAAGAAGCAAAGATCAAAAAACAAACTTTCTATCAAAGATTAGAAAAACTGTTTGTTCGACTGATTCTAATGCCATTTGCTTTATGCCAGCATCAAAAAGAATTTTTTTCGAAGGGTTAACTACTTTGACAACAGGGTCCAGTAATGTTTCAAAGTTAAAAGTTTTCCAAAGAATCATTTGTTAGATGAGATGGCTAACTAGGAGAAAAAGAGGAAGGCTACAGAGAGAAATGTAGACATAGTTCAATATAAAAGCAAAATATATTCATAAAAAATTTAAAGTACTTTCCATGACAAACTGAATTTGGAATCAGAAGAGCTAGTTCAAATCCTAGTGCCACTTAATTTTTGAGTGACTTGAATGAAGTTAATCTCTCTGGGTCACTTTGCTGTTCTTCAAAATGAGAATGAAAATCAGATGAGATAAGGTCTAGGGATTCTTCCAGCTCTAAATCTATAATCCTATGGTCCTAGGACACCAGGTAGATGCTTTCAAACCTAGAATCTATGACTTCTACTTCTGGGAGTGTACCATTCAAGGACAGAGACTGTCTCAAATTGAAGGTTCCCCTAGATATTCTTTCTAGAAATATCAGGTGAAGGTTTACTTTATTTTTTTAAACCTTTACCTTTCATCTTACAATCAACACTAACTATTGGTTCCAAGGCAGAAGAGCAGTAAGGGCTAGGCATTTTGTGTTAAAGTGACTTGCCCAGGGTTCCACAGTTAGGAACTGACTGAGGTCACGTTGGAACCCAGGACTTCCTACCTCTATTCTTAACTTTCTATCCACAGAACCACCTAGCTGCCCCAGGAGGTTGAGTTTGGATTATAGACATAGGAAATGAAATATTATTTTATTACGAGAAGACAGTAAGTCAAATTCAATTTATTGAGAAATTCATTCAAACTGGTTACTTGGTAAGATGTACGCCAATAAAAAAGAACAAGTTATAAGGTTCCTTCCAGCTCTCTAGGATCCCACAACTCAAATGGATGACTGATTTATTTTTACTTTTCAAACTGTATTTCTGTCTTCATGTATACATTTTCAGGCTGGTAATTTACATCAGAATTCAAAGCCAACTGAGACAAAGGATAATAATAACTTGCTTCCATATTTGATTCCAACAAAAGTCCTGAAATTTCTTTAAAAGCAAAATTGAATTTTTCAAGGTTAACATACCCTTAAAGATTTCCTTTAATCTGAAATCAACTATAGGAAAATCATGTACTGAAGAAATTATTTTGCTAATGTAGTGAGGGGATGAATTTATATCAAATCTTTCTCAAGTGACCCTTTTCATTATAGACACCATACCATTAAAGAAGTAAGGAAAACTATGCAGAATAGAATATAGGAAACAAAATCCACCAGTAGAAAAACTTTAAAAAGCCAAATTTCATTCTTCCTCTGACTAGGAAGAAATATCCTTATTTTTTTATTGGGATTTTAAAAAATAATTAGCATAAACAGAAGACATTTATCCAAATGGCCCATTTTCTTTGGTGTAAAGGCAGTATATCTATTTTTCACTTAGATTTAAGCTACCTAGTACCTAGCACCCAATTTGGTGCCTTGAACAAACATTTGGTACTCCTGATATGTGTTTGTTCACTATGAAATGAAATTGCTGCTGGAGAAATGTTAAAATACAAAGGGCTATTGGAAGTTTGGGAAATAATAACTCACTTTGATATAATACCATATGGTTTATAAGATATCCTTCTTAATGAGGAGAGTAAAATAAGTATTATTTTATAGTTGAAAAAACAGAGGCTGAAAGAATTTAAATGAACTGATCAAGTCAGTTTCAGAGCTGAGACACAAAACAAGGCAATTTTATAACTTCAGTCTGCAGTTTGTTTCATTATGCCATGCTACCAATTTAATCTTTTAATTCTTAATTTCTCTAAATTAGGAAAAAAAAACACTCTAAAATTTTTGTCATCAGGAATTGCTGGTATGAATAATTTAGAAAATTAATTTGTAATAATACATGCATTTGGCTCCTGGTCAAAGGACTTGGAGTTTTGTCCAACTGGTGATGATCAGATTTTATTAAGTTTTCCTGAAACATCAGAATACCATGACTATTATGTTTTGGTGTTTGGATTGCCAAGCAGACACTGTTAGACAACAAGTGGACCTTTCCTTAGCACATAAATGTTTAAAATGAATAGCGGATACCTTCTGTATACTGGAATATTGCAGATTTTAATCTAGAAGATTTGTTAGATGGCATATAGTTGACAATATTTTTGTTTTCTGTTTTTGAATACCCATTGCCTGGCACAATACCTGAAACATGGGGGGGGGGGGGGGCGGGGACAGAACTTAAGAGGCTTGTGAAATGGAATTGAATTAAATTTACAAATCCAGAATGGTTAAATTACTTGCCCAGAGTGACAGGAAATAAATGGAAGAGCTGAAATTAGAACCCAGATCTTCTAATTCAAAATTCAGTATTCTTATGTGAATACATAATTTTAAAAATATTATTCTACATGAGCAGGAAAATGTGAATTTTAAAGGAGCATATATCACTTATCTTTAGGGAAGGTGAAAAGAGACATGGAAACAAAGCTCTCATTATCTCCTTCAGCTTTTCAAATTATAAACATAATCCCCCTAGTCATTTGCAGAGACATAAAACTTGAGCTAGTTAAGAGTTTCAAGTCTACCTTTTGGCCTCTGGCTGGAATAAGATGTCCTTTTTGTTTTGATTGCCTGTCTTCTTTCAGGAACTAAACCCAACTCAAGTCTGACTATAAGGCCAGATCAGAAGAAAACCCCTATGGTAGCCATGGTCAAGTAGAGCTAAGGTTTCAAAGAAATCTAGGATTTCTAGGACCTGCAGCTATTTAATACAATTGAGACTGAAGCCAAAATACATAGAAGTAGACAACTATATCCCTCTCAAAAAATGCACAGGCAGGTTCACAAAACACATGCACAAACACACACACACACACACACACACACACACACACAATCAGCTGCCATCATCATAAAACCAAGAACAAGACTTGCCTTCCCTACATCATCAAAAATATAATAATAAGTAAAAGTTCCTAGATCTGTCCCAGGCATCTAGCTTGAGCCTCTGAGATGGTATGACCATATACTATTTTCCATTGGATCAAGGTACTGTTGTATCAGTATGGATTTACTTCTTTTAAAAGAGTTCCATGGGTCTTTTCTTTTAATTATAAAGAACACATATTCAGAAAAGCGAACAATCTGAAGCCAGTAAAGGAGTTTTCTGACCTAGAGAATAATAATAGGAGTGGGGAAAATGAATGTATATGCATATGCATATGTATATGTAGGTAAATAAATATGTTCATAGAAAGACAGAGATAGAAGAGATAAATATAGAGATAGAAAAACAGAGACAAAGAGCCAGAAAGAAATGGTCTCAGAGTCAAGACCTGGGTTTAAATCATACCTCTGATACATGGCTTTGAACTCTGCACTGCAAGCAATTTTCTAAGACTACAAATTACCCAGAAGGTTGTGATTGAATTGTTAGAGGAAGTTCCTCCCAAGGAACTCTCTCCACTAAATGAAGCGATAGGCCAGTCAGATAGATTGAGACAGACAGAGAAAGAAACAGAAAAACAAAGAAATGGAGATAGAGACAGAGACAGAGAAATAGGGCTGAGGATGAGGAGATGACAAATGAATAGAGGTTGAAGTGTGTGTATGCACATATGTATAAAAGTATATATTTGTGTGTCTGAAAGAAAGAGAGACAGAAGCAGAAACTAAGAGACAAAGTAAATGGAAAGCTTGCCTCTAAGCCATGAAAATCAGAAGTTTCCTCTGATATAAACTTACTGTGTGACCCTAGGTAAGAGTTTGCTCTACACAACTCTAAGAAACTCTACACAACTGCTGCTAGATTTGTACCCCAAAGAGATCATAGATAAACAGACTTGTATGAAAATATTTACAGCTGTGCTTTTCGTGGTGGAAAAAAACTGGAAAATAAGGGTTGTCCATCGATTTGGGAATGACTGAACACATTGTGGTATACTTGGTGATGGATTATTATTGTGCTGAAAGGAATGATGAACTGGAGGAATTCCATGTGAACTGGAAATACCTCCAAGAATTGATGCAGAGTGAAAGGAGCAGAACGAGGAGAACATTGTACACAGAGACTGATAAAACTGTGGCACAATCGAATGTAATGAACTTCTCTAGTAGCAACAATGCAATGATGCAGGACAATTCTGAGGGACTTACAAGAAAGAACATTATCCATATCAGAGAAAGAACTGAGGAAGCAGAAACACAGAAGAAAAACATATGATTGGTCTTATGGTTCAATGGGGATATGATTGGGGATGTTGGTTTTAAATGATCACTGTATTCCAAATATTAATGATATGGAAATAGATTTTAAACAATGATACATACAAAACCCAGTGGAATTGCTCATTGGCTCCGAGAGGAGGTAGGGAGGAGGGGAGAAAAAGAACATGAATCATGTAACCATGGAAAATAATCTAAATTAATTAAATAAAAATTTTAAAAGGGGAAAA
The DNA here is from genome assembly GCF_016433145.1 of Gracilinanus agilis. Lineage (NCBI taxonomy): Eukaryota > Metazoa > Chordata > Mammalia > Didelphimorphia > Didelphidae > Gracilinanus > Gracilinanus agilis. The sequence continues at coordinate 634,700,848 of NC_058132.1, forward strand.
TAAATAAAGTGAACAAACAAACAACAAAAAAGAATATAAATTGCTGAAAAGGTGCCCACCTACATTAGTAGAGGGAATTTCTTTATCTTGGGATTTCTTTATTAATAAAGGCATGGGTCCAACTTCTAATGCTAAAGATAGCTTCAACCAGCCCTTTGGCGAGCCTTTTCTATTGCATGTCAACTCTACTTTGAACTACACAATTATCCACATTCTCCAAATGTGGGAGTATGTACATATTTTTAGATAATAATAACTGATGATGAAAAGCTTCATTTGGCAGTGGGAAGCCTGGAGTAATGACTGAGAGATCAGGAGATTGTCTCAGAATAGAGAAGAAAAGCTTAGTCACTTAGAGGGCAGGATCAATTAGGTCTGAACCCAGGCAATAACACAGAATGTCTCCAGGCCAAATCCTAAATTTCTAGGGTGACAGAGTACAAATTCTCCATACAACCCCTAACTTACCCAGAGTCCCTCTCTGAGAGGGGACCTCATTGTGAAAGGATGGTTGGGAGAAGAGGCATGCCTATCTCAGACTCCTGAAAAGGGTCCCTTGTTATGGAAGCTAGGTGTTTCAAAGAGAGAAGCTAGGAGTAGGAGGGAAAGAAACACTGACTGCCACTAAAAGTGAAGAGACTTCACAGAGTGACTATGTGTGTGGGCCTAATTAAAACTGTCATTAAGTAACTTGTAAATAAACATAGCATGACAGGTATCCTCACACTGACCTGAGTCATTGGCAGCAGGCTAAACCTTTACTGAGTTGGGGACCCAAAGGGAAGGGAGAGAAGGTAGGGAAAAAAGAAGAAAGAAAAGGAAGGACAAAATGGGGAAATGGGAGGTGGGAGGAAAGAAAGTTACAAGAGTAGAGAAAGGAAGGAGAGAGGAAGGGAAAGGTGGAGAGCCACAGGTGTAAAGAAAGGAAAAGAAAAACAAAGATACTGAGACAGGGATCTAGAAACAGAGAAGCCGGGACGCTCACACCATATTCTGCAAACAAATAACAGCAAGATGGCTCAAACCTAAAAATGCTGAGGACTAGAGTGTAGGTTTTAGACAGAGGTGCTCAGAGATCCAGAGCCATATAGGGGAGAGAGTGCATGGGGATAAACCTCACAGATACCTTACTTTCTCAATAGTCTGCTTTCAGATGAAAACTAAGAACTCTGAGCAATTTGCAAATATAACTAACCCTTTCTTGCACACTGAAGATTTATTAAAAAAAATTTTAGGTGCTCTCTATAAATATATGAAAGGCATTTCCTATGTTATTAAGTATACTAGGATTATATTATGCTACAATATTAAAAATCTATGTGTATTACTGATATTTCACAACAGAAAACTCAATACGTCGTAATTTCCAAATATTGTTATACCAAGTAATGATCTGTGACGTGTATTATATGATAATGTTCTTTTATATTTCATTGTGTTGCCATTTTTGTCAGGTACAAGCTTCCACCTTCTTTTACACTAAATATTTTTCAATATAATATATCCATTCACTTTAATTCATAGTTTTACACAAGAAAATAAAGAAGTTCTTAAAAAAACACTGTGGAAGGAAGCATGAGGGGAGATGTTTGTTCATTTTCCAAAGATTAGAACCATTTCCATTATTGCAATCTATCATGATTATAATCTTTTTCTTTTCTTCTTCCTTCCTTCTTTCTTCCTTTTCCTCTCTTTCTTTTTCTCCTTCCCTCTTTCTCTTTTTCTTTCATTTTCTTTCTCTCTAGCTTTTTCTTTCTCTTGTTCTCTTTTTCTTTCACTCTTTCTCTCTCTGTGTCTCTGTCTGTCTATCTGTGTCTTTTTTTCTTTCTTCACTAAAAGTATCCTGTCAGCTTTTGGAGTTACCAGGCAATTCCCACAAAGGACTTTGAACTTTCTTTAATAACTACAAAGAAGTCAAAGGACTTCATTGTGTGTGTAATTGTCATGGGAAATCAGAAAATTGATGGAGAGAGAAATTGTGAATAAATTGTGAATGAAAAACAGGAAAGGGAAGGAGTGGCAGAAGAATGGAGGAAGAGGGAGAGAGGGAGGAATGGAGGGAAAGAGGAAGGGAGAGAGGGAAGGAAGGAAGGAAGGAAGGAAGGAAGGAAGGAAGGAAGGAAGGAAGGAAGGAAGGAAAAAAGAGAGTGACTGGGACCTAAACCCAAGGTATAGCCAGGATGTTAACATTTTTTAAAAAATAAATTCCAGCTAATAAGTCCTTGGGTTCTTGTGTTTTGATGTTATTAACTCAAATTAGATGACTCTAAAAATTCTACTCAAGTGTTTATTTATTGATTGAATTGAAATTTGCCTGTATTTTTTCCAGTAATCAATGGATGGTGGCATTTCTGTCCTTAATCACGATCTTCTTTCTAGCCCTTCACCATGTATGTAGACAACTGATCCTCCACATAGGGTCATTGCAAGATCACTATCCTGGAGGCTGAGAGCTATGTGCTGTTAAGGGTTCTGTGTGTGACTCTGGCCAAACCGTTCCACCTCACTGGGTCTCAGAGATAATGCCTGCTATCCCTTCCAGGTCTATGATTATTCTGTACAGGAAAGTGATTTTTGAATTGAGAATCATTGATTGGTTGGTTGGCTGTTGTCTTTCATACTCAAAGAGAACCAAAATGACACCACTATGTCAGGGTCAATGTACAGTGGGAGAACATTCTGAGCTCATATTGCT
>NC_058132.1:634705293-634713989 GCF_016433145.1 Gracilinanus agilis
TTTCAGCAACTAAACTCCAACCACCAACTAATCGCCAACCCAAACCACCAGCAACCAGTCCCCAACAACCAACTCATGCCCAGCAGCCAACTTTCCCACAACTGCCAGCCTTAACTATCAGCAACTGCCAGCCCAGACCAACTGATGTCACTGGCACAGCTGGGGAAGTTCCTTCTTCCTGTCACTGTGAGCTTGTTAATCCCTATACATCTCTATGGTAAGAGGAGCTCCAGGACCTTGTTAAATTAAAAGAAATACAGAATTCCTTTTTACATTGGAGAGCTGTTAGGAGAGAATTGTCAATGTTCAACAGAGAGATTATGATGACCAGAGCTAGGATGGTTGTGGTATTAAAAGAGAGAAGTTAAGGATGTCATCTATGATAGGATTAGGAAGAGAAAATATTTACTCTCTTCTCACCTACCCCCATTACCATGAATTATTTGCATGGTTGAGATCCAGTGGGAAAGATTACCTGTTCAGTATTTCCAAAATGATTTTTCCTTCTAGGAAAAGTTTAATTCAATGGGTTTGATTTTAAAGGAAGGAAAGAAGGAAGGAAGGAAGGAAGGAAGGGAGGGAGGGAAAAAGGAAGGAAGGAAAGAAGGAAGGAAGAAAAGAAGGAAGGGAGGGAGGGAGGAAAAGGAAGAAAGGAAGGAAGGAGGGAGGGAGGAAGGGAGGGGAAAAGAAAGGTAATAAAGAGGGAAGTCTGCTTTTCCTTCACAGTAATCTTTTTTGATCTCTAATCAGCTTGGTTCTTGTTTTAGCATGGAAAACTAGGACAACCTGAGAGTTATTTTTGTAATATTTTTGGTCTTTTAGAACTAAAGCACATTTTTAAGATGTTCTTGAGACTGGCAAATTGAGTAGTTAAGGATTTAATCAAAAACATCCCTAAAAATGCATCTTCACCAGCAGGACTGGAAGAGAAAGGTAGAATGTATTTGGATCATTCCTGAATCTATATAAAATTGAAGAATAAATTACCTTGGAATTAAAAGAAGAATAGGGAAGGAGATGGATGATCTAGATTAGCTGTCTACTTTGATTAAAGCAAGTGAACCCTAACCTCATCGCTTCATTTCAATTTTGCTATGTAGATACAGAATGAGATTTCATGGAACCTATAAAAATATCAAGGCTTTATAACCCGTTGTTAGAGCAAAGTCAGAAACAAAGATCTAAATAAATAAGTTGAGACCTAGAAGGCAGTCATATAGCAGATTTTACAGTCACAAATATGTTTCCAAATATAATCATAATAATAATAATTGTATTTAATAATAAATTTCATAAAATAAAACGTCCTGCTGAGTTCTGACCAAAATACTCTGCTGTTTGTAGGTTAGATTATCAGTGGTATTTCTTTTATTAATATAGATTTAAATAACATACTCATTTGAGGCTCCCAAATGTGGAAAATGACACAGAGTTATTAGGGGTATTGTCACCCAAGTTACTACATATATATGTTCAGGAAAATTGTGAATATTTGTATATAATCTCATCTAAGAAGGCTTTGTAGAATGTTTTTTTAATTCTCTTTATATTGCTTTAAGTTACCTTATTGGCCCCTAATATTAACAAACCTCAGCAATTTGCCTGTGTGTATTTCACAAAATAAATGCTTAATAGCATTTTCTCTTTAGTGGCAGTGGTAAGGGGAATATAAATATATACTTTTCAGCTGTTTAAATTAGGTAAATAAATAACTAATATAATGTATAGATGGATAAGATAGATGCTTTTAAATATTTAAATTGTCCAGACTTTAGTCTCCACATATTTATATATTTCCTTCTCCTTATTAGCCTATTTTCACACAAAAAAAGGCATAAGTTCCTTCTCTGCATTTTAATTTCCGGAAATTGAAATATTTTATCTCTCTCAACATTCGCACACAACTGATCTTAAAGTTTACTTGTCTTTGACCTCTAGGGGTCCACTTTATGCAATTCAAGTTCCCTAAATGAACATATGTCCTCATCGAAAACAACCACACAGGAATAAAACCCAAATCGCTTAGCCTGCTTTCTTCAGGTCATAGTAAAAGATGACGAAAAAGAAGAAGAAGAAAGAGTCCCAGAGGTAACAGACAAAGTTCAGGAACCTTCACCCATATTTTCCGGCTGAGCTCCGAGAAAGAGGGGTTACATTTCTAATGATTTCTTTTTTGCAAAACAACTGATGTTTGATCAATATCACAGTTAACGAGATTACAATATGGCAATATTGTAGGGAAATCCGTTTCCAAGAACTAGTTCACTAATTTATCCCTAATGATTACATTTGTAAATAGAAAGTCAAAACATTCAGGTTATCAGTCATCCAGGTTTCTGTCAGCCTTGAAGAATTGTCTTTAAATGATGTTTACCTGCCGCATTGTTAAGCAAATTGTTCCAAAAGCTGGCACTCTTTATTTGCTGGCTTTTTAATCGCTTAAGGGACTCTACAATTCCTCTTCTTTCAATTTCCCCATCCAAATTTCTCTCCGTATTATAATCACATACTAAGAATTTGTAGGACCTCCTGGTTTCTTTTCTCCTTCTAATGTTATGCTTATTCCCAGTTAGAATTTAAGTGTGGCGCTTGACTTTAATGATCTAAAAAGCTGATCTTTTCCAAAAGCCCATGACTAACCATTGAAGCCGGCGGACAAGAGGGTAAATGAAATGCCCTCTACTTCGGCCAACACAGAGAGACTAGGTGGTGATGGCTGAGAATGGCTGACCCCCACCCCCACCCCCCCGCCAGACTGAAAAGATCTATCTCCCAGAATATCGCAACAACTGATAATTCAACTAAGAGCACTCCCTCAAAATCTTCTGAGCGAAGTTCTGAGATAGTTCAGTCTTTAAAGACCCTGATCATTCTCGGGATGTTTTCGATGCGCATGGATTTTGTCCTTTGCCACAAAGAAAGCGAGAGTGCTTTCCCCCATCGGAGAAATCTCCCTAATGAAGAATATGCCTTCTTATAAATATTTACCACTTTCCTCTTTCCCTTAACTTTCTCCGCTCTCTGCAACCCCACCAACCTCAAGATCCGGGTTGTAAGATTTTGACGTCTATGGTTAAGGGAGGGGGGAAAAAAGGAAAAAAAAAAAAAAAACCTTTGCCAGACGCAGAGCCAAAAGGTGGGCACGGATACCCGGGCAAATCAATACCAATTGTATCATCCTCTTTATCTCCAGGTTCAGTATCTCTTCATACACTAACTGCGATCACGTTGTCACAGTGGTGTGCATACCTATCTGGTTTAATTGTTTTTTATAGTTTCAGGAATGTTTCATGTCACCTGATAACTTTTTCTTTTATCTTGGAGTAGGGGGCGAAGGGAAATGGCATATACAATAGGCATAAGGGTGAGAAATCCAGAAAACTTTTTTAAAGTTTCTGCCCAGAATGCAATAGCAAGAACCTAGCATTTCCTTCCCCTCCCTGCTTCCTCCAGCTCACCCCAGCTCAATATATTCTCCATGTTCTCTGGGTCTATTTCTAAACCGTCTCTTTCTTATTGTCCTTGATTGTCAACTCCTTTCCTTCTTGGCATAGTACTCCTCCTGCTCTGACATTACCAACTTAACTTATCTTTGTGGTTGAGCCATTTGTCCTGGGACCACATTGCTATCCCCATTTTCTTCCTGATCAAACAGGAATCTGTAGATTGCCCCCATGTTTTCCTTGACCATGAGTTTTGTCTCTTGACCTTTTTACAGATTTTTTTTAAAGGATCTGCATTCGACATGTAAATGGTCTCCTATTTAACCAGCAACGAGCAATCATCAGACATTAATTTATACGGTTTTTACAAATACCTAAGCTATTTAAAATGCTGAACTGGGTTGTGTGTGGCAGTGAACATCTATCTGTTGAATAGGCTGTGTCACACGGTAGCATGCTCTCTTGTCAAGGCTGATTGTGTTTTAGGCAAACATTTGAGCAGACATAAAGGCATGGGTCAAGTAGTGTTCAGTGACAGTGCGTGCTAATTCACCTAGCTAACCAATGGGGCAAAAGTTGCATTTTCTGTGCTTGCCCCTGCAGACCCAGGAGCCCAGAACTGTCTTTCCTCTGACACACTCCTTTCCTTCAGTCGACTACATGTCCATAAGCAGTAGAATTCGAGAAAGCAAGTTATCCCGGAGACTTTAGAACGATTTCGCCAAAGAGCTGGCCTGGCACGTGTTTATTTCATGCTCCTCTGTCTCTGAAAAACCCGCTGCAGCTGAAGGTAGCAGGTTGCTGCTGGGGGGGGGGGGGGGTAAATAAAGGAGCCTAGGCACTGGTGCCTGGATCTCTGAGAAGTTACACACGCGGCAGCCCCACAGTATTGCCCCGTCCCCACGAACAAAATCACAGAACCTCAGGTTAGTGACAGGGAGGTAGAGTTGAACTCTGCACTGACGGGATATGTATGTGTGTGTGCTTGAGTGCGTGTGTGAGTGCCCCAGTTGGAAACTGAGTCTCCAGTTGCTTTATTAAGGAGCATTTCCCTTGTTATCTAGAGAAAATAAATCAAGGTTTAGAAATCAAATAATCCTCCGAGATTCATTTTGGGTACAACACCAATCAGGAATTCTTTTGTGTTTTTTTCCCCCCTAGCCTGGAAACATAAATATAGATGAATTAAAAGAAGTATAGGATGGGATATCACACTAGCGGCTGGAAGTCAAGGGTTTTTTTTTTGTTGTTGTTGTTGTTGTTTTTTGTTTTCTGTTTTTTTAAGAAATTTTAAAAATTAGGTGTGGGAGAAAGGAGAGCCCCACTATCCCAGGGCTTCCATTCAAGCCCCATTCCCAACTTATTTGGTAAGAAAGAATGAAGGTTTTTTTGGTTTTGTTTTTGGTTTTTGGTTGGTTGGCTATTTTTTTGTTTTGTTTTGTTTTGTTTTTTTAAGAGAAGTTCCATGTGTTGTTGGCTGGATTTTTTTTTTCTTTTTCACAAACCCAAGTTTCACAGCTGTGTTCTTATGCAATCAAGTATGTTTACACTTGCAAAATTCATTGCTGGAAGTCCGGCAATCCCCCAGCCTCCTGCTGCAGCGCCAGAACCAGCCCAAGGCAAGGGGAGAGCAGGACTTGTTGCCTCAGCAGTCCCCAGCCGAGTTCACAAAGCACCCCCTCCCATCCACTGAGCTGTTTCGAGGAGTCCCTGGGACGGCTCTTGACAGTCCCCCTGGAGAATCGCCTAGATTTGAAACGTTAAAAAGAGGAAAAGAAGAAGAAGAAAAAGCAGGGGGAAAAAATGTCTCAGTTAGCAATCGTGCCCTGGGTCCTCCAATAGTCTCTAAAACAACAGGAAGACTCTCCCAAGTGCATTTCACTGAACTCAAAACCCAAACGATAAAACAGAAGAAAACGAAACTTACCCCAACCTGCCACAACACTACATTTGGGGCGTCCTTTTAACCCTTTGATTCTTCCTTTAGAGTTGTCGATTTTTTTTCCTGGCTCCTTCCAGAAATCTACCTTGAAACTAGCTAAAGTTACAACTTTTTTTTTCCCCTCCCTCATATCTCTCCAAGCACAATCTGCCTCAAATACCTCGTCTTTCTTTACAACTCACTGGCCACGATCCTCTAAACACCACCTGTACATCTTCGCAAGCTTTAAAGTTTGGTGTGTGAGAGTGTGAGTGCGTGTGCGTGTGTGCGTGTGAAGTAAGTTGCTCTAAAAGACACCGTTGTCATTCAGAGTAATAAAAGTGTTGCCCTGATCTTTGGTGTGATGTTTATACGTGCACCTCTCATTTCAGTTAACTTTTTAAAGATGAGAAAATCTGCAAGCTTAGTTTCTGGAGACTTCTTGTTATTCATCTGTTTAGTCGCCTTAGCTGCACAAAGGAGTATCAGCGGCGTTATGAAAAATGGCCTAAGCCCAGAGAATGTCACAGTGGTCGACTTATTATTTTAGCCCTTCTTAAAAAAAAAAAAAAAAAAAAACTCGGGGAAAGTTTGCTTTTGATGAATTCAATAAAAGCAGAGCTGCAACGGAAGAGATTTTAAGCTAAAATCATACAGCATGGGGCAGAGCTTAAAACAGCCAGATGGCCAAAGGTAGACTAGAGCTCTCTGTTTCAAAAACCCAGATATAGAATTACTCCCAGTTGAGCTTCTTAACTTATTTAATCCTGAGTATATCTTTATGTCTTTTTCAATTGATTTCTTTCCCCCACTCTACCCCCCTCTAATTCCCCCCACCTCCTCGGGACTTTTTTCACCCTTTCACTAAGTTTTTGGTTACACCCTGTCCTTGAATTTGCAGAAGTCACTTATCAAGTTTCCCCTTTTAATTAAAGTTAAACTTCCATAAAGGCTAAGCAACATCAGATTGTTTCATTAGACAGGAAAAAAAATTTCCCTGCTTCTTTCCTGACTTACTGTTTCTTATAAATATTCAAATTGGACTAACATTTGATAGATGGATCAGGGTGCAGACTTCTGAAAATGAGGGATGCTAGTGCTTTTACTAGTACCTGAGGGGAGAAATCATAAGGAAGAGAGCTCAAATTCACCTCTTAGAAATTTGCTCTCCATGAATTCCTCAGCTTTTATGAGAAAAGGATGTACAGTTGCTTCTCTCCATCCTCAGGTAGAGTTTAATATATGCCACTTTTCCTCCTCCCCCATCCTCAAGTAGGTTTTTGAGGACTAGACAATTAATAATGAAAATAATAAAAATTCAAGTTTTTGTAACACTTTCCATTTTAAGAGGTGCTTCCCTCATAATAAACCTGAAAGGTGTAACTGAAAAGAGATCTATCTAGAAACTGTCGAAGGTGGGGTAATGGGATTCAGTTATAGCGGAACTTCTTAAATTTATGAATTGTTGCAGAATGTGGACTTATGAAGAAGAGAAATTGGACAAATGAAAAATAAGTTACTATATGAGATTCAATGACTATCGCCCTAACCCCTCATTTAAGAAAGCTGAAGAAGAAATGAGATAACCAGACTCATCTAAATTGCTGATAAAGGGGCAGCTAGGCAGCTTCGTGGATTGAGAGCCAGATCTAGAGATTGGAGGTCCTAGCTTCAAATCTGACCTCAGACACTTTCTAACTGTGTGACCCTGGAAAAGTCACTTAACCCCCATTACCTAGTCCTTACTGCTCTTCTGCCTTAGAGTCAATACAGAGAATTGATTCTAAGATTGAAGGTAAGAGCTTAAAAGTAAATAAATAAACAAACAAAGGAATGAATGAATGAATGAATGAATGAATAAATGAATGAGTTGCTGAAAAATCAATTCTGACCCTTAATTGGTAAGATTTAAATAAATAATATTTAGCTCCAGGAAAAATCAATTCATATTGGAAGGGAAGTAGAGGCACCCACTTCTCTCCCAGCAACCAAATCTTGGACACTGGTATCCGTTAAAAAAGCCCTAAGGTGACACAGAGGGATAGCTGCACCTGGGGTCCATGTTACAAGGGGTTAGGGTGATCAAGGAGGAGAAGCAGCTAACTAACTCCAAGTTCCTATTTCAAAAAGTTATTGCATAAAATCACAGATTTTGTAAATTTGAATTCAATTTTTATATTGGTTCCTCCTCATGAAAGTGAGGGAGAATCCCAAAGGAAGGACACGCCTGTACTTTTTAAGTGCCTGGATCCTCTATGAAGAAGAAAGAACCCTAGATAAATTAAAAGATCTAGGTTTTTAACCTGGCTTTATTTACTAACTATATGACCTTTCTTTGTCCTTCATCTAGCCTCAGTTTCTTCATCTGAAAAATGAAAGTATTCACCTATGTTCTTTCTAGGGTCTTTTCCAGTTTTAGTATCTTTATGAACTAGGAAGTTGAAAGGCACATTCTTCCAAGGTCTAGAGATTCTTTCTTTTTTGGAGGGGTGGAAATAGAAGATAGGCTCTGAAACAAAGGATAGAATTGTACCTTGGTTGTCAGCTCCTCAAAAAAATGAGATATCTGTCCCAGTCCCTAAATATCAAGAACCCCTGACTTTTCTCACTTAAAAGAAAATGTATTTCACCATTTGCTCCACACCCTTATTTCATTACTTTGTTCTTGGCCCAATCTAAGATAGCTCCTATACTCTGTCTGACTTCACTCTTTTAAAAAGAGATGTACAGTGCTTCTGTGACTGACCCGAAGTCAACTAATATCCTCGCCCCTAATACCTGAGTTAACTTGGGAAAGGTAGTTTCTTTTTCTAGTTGAGATGCTGTATGTCTGAAGCAGACACCTAAGAGAACCATTGCAGTTAGTACCTTCTCTCTTTTCTTCCTATCTGTGTATACCTAGAAAGTTAGGGGAAAGCTACAGGCGAAGTATGGGATTGCCAATTTTATTTCCAACCTTTCCCTTTATCAGTCACCCAAAAGCTGAAGGAAGATCTTTGATGCCCCAAGCATTTAATTCAGAATGTATCTCACCTATGTTCCCCTGCCAACTCTCCTTTTAGTTTAGATGAGTTTCTAGCAGATCAACAGGACACTGTCATGTTATGGAGAAAAAGAAAAGAAGGAGGAGAAGAAGGAGAAGAAAAACAAGAAGAACAAAAACAAGAATGAGACAAGAATGATAAGGAGGAGGAGGAGGAGGGGGAGGATAAAAAGGGGAAGGAGGAGAAGAAAGGGAAGAAGAAGAAGAAGAAGAAGAAGAAGAAGAAGAAGAAGAAGAAGAAGAAGAAGAAGAAGAAGAAGAAGAAGAAGAAGAAGAAGAAGAAGAAGAG
>NC_058132.1:634716875-634736591 GCF_016433145.1 Gracilinanus agilis
AGGAGGAGGAGGAGGAGGAGGAGGAGGAGGAGGAGGAGGAGGAGGAGGAGGAGGAGGAGGAGGAGGAGGAGGTGAAGATCAGGTTTGAAGCTTCCTGTTTTGTTTGTTATTTTCCTAAAAGCAAAGGACAGAAATTTAACTATTCCTTAATTATAGCCCAAATGGTGATGTGAGATAAAAGAAGACTGACATCCCTAAGATGGATGCTTTCTTTACCTTCCACCTGTCCAGAACTTAATTAAATGCCAGGATACCCACCACTATTGGATCCAGAGTAACCTTTCCCTAGTGTTCAGTAGATTTGATTATTTAAGTTTTTCCTTTTCCTTTTTCTGTTCTTCTTATTCAAAGATGCTAGTAGAATGTCTGCCTACAGAAGGAAGACTTTTAGAGCTTGGGTACTTCTCATCTCTTTGATTTTACTCTTGCAAAAAACTACATGAAAACCAAAGCCTACTTACAGCCTTCAAAAGTTGTTAGGGTGGAGAACAACAGGGAAAGGATGGGGCTTCCTGTGCTTCCTGACTCCTATTTTCTGAAATTGCAATTGATAAAGAGAAGTCAACAACCAGGATGAGTCACATAGACTATATTAATAGGAGGATTCTGTTAATTATCAAGAACCACTGTAAGCGATTTAGTGTGCTTTTTTTTTTTTTTAAATAAACCTTTACCTGCTCTCGGCTCCAAGGCAGAAGGATGGTAAGGACTAGGCAATGGGGGTTAAGTGACTTGCCCAGGGTCACACAGCTGGGAAGTATCTGAGGCCAGATTTGAACCTAGGACCTCCCGTCTCTAGGCCTGACTCTCATTCCACTGAGCTACCAGCTGCCCCCTCAGTGTGCTTTTTAAGTGTTTTAAATATTTGGCACACTACAAAGTTGCATTTCTCCAGTTTGGAATGACAATCAAGAAACAAATGAGATAGATAGTGCTCGAGAAAAATTTGCCATACACCCCTCCCCCCAGGTCTTCTTTGACCATTTTCGGCCTTAAACACAGAGGTACTCCTAAGTTTGAAAAGGGACTTCAACACTTTCCCAAAGTAATCACAAAGCTATCGGAGTTTGATGTTTTTGACTAAGAATTTGCTGCTTCTGTGAATTCACGTCTGGGGTTGGAGCATCTCTTCAATGTCCTTACTTGAAGGAGACAGAAGGGCTACAAGGGCAATTTAGCAGCAAGGTCATTTATAGATTTGTATAGGATGGAAGGAAAAGTTTTGCTCAAAACGAAGGTTCTGATCTTGGCTTGCAGAAGAGAATAGTAGGTTTAGGAATGAATACGTTTAGGGACAAATAACTTAAGTTTACTGTTTCCACAAACTACTGACCTTTGAAGTCCTGGATTTCTTATGATTAATGGATTTGGCTTTGCCATTCAAGATCATAATTAAACTATTCGTGGTTCCTTGCTCATTTAAATACGTTTAACCAACATTAAAGTGATGAATGACTTTGTTTCCCAATCATAATTTCGCTTCTGCGGTTCCCTCCTATTTAGAAGACCCCGTCCCGGAAAGTTTGCCCATGCCTGCCTACGGCTATGGCAAGACCCAGAGGGGAAAACAAATCCCACAACGTTTGTTCTTTGGGGGCTGGTACTTTTGACTTCTGCAAGTGTCAGTAGAATTCAACTTCGTTGCTCTGCAGATAAAATTTTCGCCTGAGGTGTATCCCCAGCATTAATTGTCCCAATAAATTGAGATATAGTGTGCGTAATGCAATGTAACAATATGGTTATATTCCACGTGTATGACTTAATTAAGCTATTTGCAGCCTGATGCTGCAAGTCACCGGGTGTGCAAGTGGATTAACAATGTACTGTTCTGTATCCTCAGGATGGTGCGTAATTACTTTACTGGCGGTACATATCAATTTTTGATGATTGCAGAACACATGCTCACTTTACCAACAAGCGGCTTAATAACTCTCCATTGTGTATTAAAAAAAAAAAGTGTTGTTTGGAAATATTTGGAAGTCTCGACCAAACACTTTATGGGTTCTTCGAGTCTTGTAATGGTTCTGTGTTTTTATCCTGAATGTATATTTTATAAAGGAGCAAAGGCTACACTTAAGAGCTAGCTCAGAGAGGGAGTTGGAGTTCCCTCAATGCTACTCCACTCTGTGACTGGCCTAGACTTCAGCCAGCCTGGAAAAAAAAATTCTACCGAGAAACCCACTATAGATATGGCATTAAGCATGTCCGTCCTTGAAACTATGATTCATTCTCTCCCCCCTGTCTCACCTTTCCTGGGATTTTTCTCCCCTTTCTCTCCCCCATGGCATAGATAAGAGCATACACTTTTCCAACTGTTCCACTGTCGAGAATTCGGGAAGACTTTCTTCACCTTCCTCTCCTTTCCCCTAACTCTCACTCCTCCCATCCCCACCCCCGAAAGGCCTCACAATAGCTAGAAACAACCCAAGAAAGTTCCCTGATGGGTAGTCTCTCCCTTGTGGCGGGAGCTCAGGAAATGATGGTGTCTGGTGGCCCGGCAGGGTGGTTTCTAACCAACACAGGCTTATGAAATTTGTGAGCAGGCTAATGAAATTTTCCAGCCTGATTACAGTGGCTTTGACAGTTTGTCTTTCTGGAAGCCCAGGTCTTTGTTTCAAGTAAGATGGCGCCAAAGACCCAGATAAAGCCTTTGCAGATTGGAGACTGAGGATATCTGTGCTCAGTAATTTACTCTTTGCTTCTTACGTCAATGTTGATCATTTGACCTCTCTGCATTGAACTAAATTCATCACCTATAATTTTATTAAGGGGCCTAGTGGCTATCAATCATAATGAATGCATGGGGAGCCAATGTTTTCCTGGGGAGATTTGTCAACCCCTCAGTCCCCATTGAAGCTCTTAGATGCTGGTCCTCAATAAGGCTCATAAATGTGCTGCTGTCCTGAGTTCCTAAGTTGAAGTGTCAACTAGGTGAGGTGTGGGGATGGACTCAGATGGAGAAACTTAGGTGTTCTAGCATGAAGCCTGGATTGATGTGTAAAGGATAGGAGTGGAGAAATCAGAGCCTATTGAAAGTTGTCTTTCTCCACCCGATTTAGTCTCCGTTATAAATTATTCTTCTCTTTCTTTCTGGACTAGAGAGGCAACGGGATCATAGGATTTTAAGAGATGAAAGGACCCCAGAAATCTCCTAATCCAAGCAGCCTTCCCTCCCCTTCCTCATTCATTCTACAAGGAAGTAAACTGAGACCAAGGGATGTTACAGCAAATCTAGTGCCCAGTTTCAACTGAGAGGAAATCTCAGAAAATTCCAAAAGGAGGGAAGGTAATCAGCTTTAGTTTCTCAGAGCTCTCGATTGAAGCTCTAAATCACCGTTCAATTACATCAAGCCCTTTCACCATGCTGCTGTCCAGGTATCCACATTATTGTCCTACTACAGAAATAAATGAGTAGAATAAACAGTTCTTTAAAAAAAAAAAAAAAAAAAAAAAGACATTTTTTTCCAGGAGTCTGGTCAGACCAAATCTGAATTAATTCTTTAAAAAATCGAGATTGCCGTGCACCAGTGTTTTTTTTTTTTCCCCCAGGTTTTCTGGAAGAAGTAGATTTGTTCTTGTACCTGAAGCAGGTGATGTTTATGCAGAGACATCTGAATGACAGCGGGAGCGAAGGACAAATCTAATAAAGTCTAATAAACCGTGAGAGCCTAAATGTCATTAAACTTACAAAGATGATGCTCAAAATCACCAAAAAGGTAAATGTCTTCATTAGTCTGATCTCTGAAGACTGTCGAACATTTCATTAATTTATAATTTATGATTGTTTGACAAATATTGAAAAGTATGTAAATATGAGAGGGATAATGTCTTTTCTGCGGGAGATGAGGAAATGACCCAAACTGTACGTGCCTGCTAGATTACACACGAGGACCCATCTATCTGTTATCAAACTGTGCTTTCCCTCTCTCCAACATATTGTGCAAGTGACAAGTGAAATAGTGCAGATAAACCAATGGTTTAAAACGTAATAAAGACAACAGCCATTTGCATTTTTTACATTTTATTACAAAGGTAATTTACTATGACACATTTCTGAATGTAATTTATGAAAACATTTTAAAGCAATTATATAGTGTATACAGCCTTTAGAGCCTAAAAAGTCCGATAAATAATAAGATTATAGATCTTTAGAGACTTTCACTATTGAAAACATATACAAAGAATCCCTTATTTCAAAAATATGACTTGTACAGGAAAAAATAATAGCATTAAAATTTAAAATTAGGCAAATAAAGTGCAGAAGGATTCAGGGTAAGGGAAATGAATGCTATTCTTTGCTGGAATTACAAAATTAAACCTTCATGAGGACAATTCCTTATTTTACAGTGATCTGATACCATGAAATACATATGTATCTATATTTTCCCCTGAGGCAGTTCTAGGTACAGAAGCCTTGTAGAGGCTTCTTTAAAAGCTGATGTGGAAGAACATATTGGGAATAAATTTATATGGTTTTGGTCCAAAGTTCTTTATATGTCTTTTTCTCTTTCTCTTTCTCATTTTGTCCTTTATTAGTATTCTGCTTCAGTTGAAACATATAAAATGGGAAAAGGTAAATCTTTTCCCCTGATAGTGAACACTATATTGATTTTATCCTGTCTTCTACTGGCTTTTCTGGTGAGTCAGAAGCTTCAATGATCAACTGAATTTTCATCTATGTTTTGGAAAAAAAGAGGAGGTGGGAGAGATCAAAGAAACATAGATTGTGGAGTCATCATGGCATACATTTGATTTCCTTTCCAATATGGCAAACATTAATTTTTTTTAGTGACTCCATAAGCTTTCCTAACCCTGTATTTCGTCCCTGACTAGCTTTTAGGCTGACGTTAAGGTGCTGTTATTAAAGTTACTTTTGCGTGGGAGGCGTGGGAAGGAAGATGGGGGTAGGAAACTTATTCTTTCCAGGTCTCCATTTTCAGGTATAGTGAGTGTCCTTAACCCACTCATAAACAAACCTGCCTCTACACACTTCCTAACGTTTCCAAGGAGAGAGAAGACCTTGCTTCATCCTAGAATCCTGAGACCATGTCAATAGTGCCTGTTAGAAGTTTCACTGAAAGATCCCAGCAGAGTAGGATACCTGCTGTGAGACTTACTGCCTCCAGCCCCTTTCACCAGACATATTAAATCTCTTACCCTAAGAAAACAAGCACTTGTCACAACAGAAATCCGATTTACGGGGTAACCGAATGTAATGATTTAGGGAACCTCATGGTTTAACTTGTGGCTCCAAAGGGCCCTACCTATCTGGCGTCTCTCTCCGAATCCCGTCCCTTACCTTACTCCCACCCCCCCAAACTTAGCTTGAAAAAATCCCGGAACAAAATATCCCTTTAAACCACCCGAGTGCCTTTAAACTTAAGGGTTCTCTTACCACTTCCCCTTTCCCCAAGGCGGAGGGCAGAAAGCACCAAATCCCTTCAACCCGATTCACACCCTATCCTGTTCCCAGAATTCCAGGGTGAGAAAAAAAGCTCCAGTTTCCCTCCTAGCAGAGCGCTCCGGGATGCGGTCAGCAGGTGACTATGCTCTTTGGCACCCCGCACACTTGCCTTCTCCGTGAACCCTCCCCCTTGGGGAACTCCTGACCCTTTAGCCGGGAACCCCAGGAAATTCCTCTTCGCTCTGTAACTCAAAGCTCTCTTACGAGGGCAGCCCCTGAGTGGACGTGTCATTGTTTAGCTCGTTAAGCAACCGGCCACTTAGACAAATTCCAATGGAGGTTAAAGCGACTGTGTAGCCCCAAAGTTCGGGGAAGGTCAATGCTGGTGGAGGAAGGGCCGGGACCTAAAAGTATTTAAACAGCAGGAGAGGAGTCATTGACTATTTCATCTGCTTTGAACGGATACTGTTGCATTCCTGTCCGGGCTTTTTTTTTTTTTTTTTCTTTTTTTTTTCTTTTTAGAATATCCTTGCATTTCTATCTTGGAATAGCCCTTCAATGTTCACCTCTCCAGTACAGGATCTTCAAAACCCCACCCCCCCCACACACACACACATACCCAAACCTCCTCCAATCTAGTTCCCCTCGGAAAGCTATTCCCCCAGCTCTGGGACTGCTACGGATTGAAAGCCAGTTTTCACCAAGTTAAAGGAGTTTTCTGTTATATTCTTTATCCGTATTTAATATTTGGAGACAATTACAGTTGCTTTTGTTTTGTAAAATGCCACCGAGTGCCCAACTAGCTACTAACTCTCTTCTATTGCTAGGTTTTATTCTTCCTGGACAAGTGATGGTGACGGGTTTGGGTCCCATTACAAATTCATCTAAGGACCATTCAGTCCTGCACACGCGCGCACACACACACACACACACACACACACACACACACGCCCTTTTGGGGATAGGATCCGATTTAATTGACGATAGAATATCCAAGTTTTTGACTTACCACTGAAGAGGAGGAAATGTAATGGGAGGGGTGGGAGGGAGAAAGTAGAGGAAAACATGAAACTGCTGATGTATCAACTCCAATGGGCAAACATTCACTTACTAACAAATGGGGACAATGAAAGGGCTGTATTGCTTCCTATTAAGCAATTCATAAGTGACCCTGTTTATAGATGAATAGCGGTGTTTTGATGACTTATAGTATATGCAAAAACAAACTTTCCCGCAGAGGGGTGGGGTCCCCCCTTCCTTCTCTAGTTGTCAAGTCTTTCCCCCAAAAAACAGTTGGATGATTTTAAAGAGGAAAGAGAGATGGAGGGGAAGAAAGGAAAAAAAAAAACAAGAAATGATAAATAGCGTCGCATAGCTAATCGCTGGAGGGCGCGTTTACCAATTCATAATCATTTATTCTTGGTGATGTATGGCCCTTACTCTTAAATCTGAAAAGCTTCTATTTGAAGGTGTAAATAGCTTTTTTTTTTCCTTGCAGTAAACCTTAGTGCATTAGCAGTGATTGATCTCATGTACAATTCGTCCCAGAGTGCTATTTTAGAGGGGGAGCACTGGCTTTTGGAGATTAACTGGGGAGTCTGTTACATATTAATGAAGCTAGGAGATAGACTAACGTTTTGGTAATTTAGTTATTTGTGTCTATAGCTATCGCCGTTATTTTCTTTTAGACCCCTGCGGTTGTTATACAGCGAATTAAAAAGTGGTCCTTAGCATTATTTTTTCACTGGCAACTAAACGCCATTTAATGTGAAAAACAAATGTTGACTTCTCTCTTGAAGGAAGTGTGTTTCTTGGCAAGACATCAAAGTGTTTTAAACTGTATTAGAGGGTTATGTTAGTTTTCTTACTCGGAGGCTGGGCTCATGTAAGAAAAAGAACGTTGGAGTGAGCTTTGCCCACAGCGAATTGGTGCAAGTCGCCAGGAAAAAGGAGAAAGTTAAACTCCGGAAGGAACGTGCCATTAGTCTGGAGTTCCAAAATCTTTTGGAAACTCGAGCTGGATCTATAGTCAGACTGCATTTGTGGGAAGGGAGCACTCAGTGATTTGCAACCTGATAATTAATATCCCATCAAATGAAACGTCAACGTCATTGACGCCTGCTTGTGTGTCCAGGGAGTGAGCCAGAAAGTGTACGTTTCCAATCTAACGTAAAAGATACACCAGGCAAAGAAGTTATCGAGGTGGTCATGTTCACTAGGTTTCTAGAAGAAAGCGCAACATTTTTCCTGAGAACAAGGAAATCTCGCCGAAGTGTCACGAGGTTTACTCTTGATCTTTAGAAAGGGGTAGGGTTCCTAAAGGCCCCTTATCTTCAAAGAGATGAAAGTGTGAGAGAGATTATGCAAGTGGGGTGTGTATTCTTGGAAATTCGGGATAGGAATGCCCAGAAGGCCTCTCAAAATACTTCATCCCTCCCCACCCCCCTAGGGATTCTACCAGAGCTAAGTCCAAGCCCCTTGAGGGCTAAGAAGGTTTTCAACTTTCTCATCACCCATTAGTACTATGACTGATGAAGTATCCTATCTCGGATACCGTTTATTATTGTGTTATAACCGTTGGCTTTAGATAAGTAGACGCTATCCTGAAAGAGGAAATCATTTGCCATCCTTGGGAAGGATTCTGCCCACTACATTCCCTTGATCCTACGTATCAGTCCATCCGAATACACTTTCCATTTCAGTAGTGATCAAACATGCTGGAAACTCTCCCCAATGGCACAATATCACCAGCAGTGGCACGTACCCCGCCCCTTTTGTTCCTGGGATATAAATATTTAACTACAATTAGACTTCTAGAAACCTCGCCTAAAGTTAGCCAAATCAAGTGGAAATGTAGGGACTTTTCCCCACTTCCATCCGCCAGACCCTTCAAACCCCAATATATTTTCTTGGCAGCTTGGTGCCCCAAATCTCCTTGTTTGTTTAGCAGAATCTCCAGAAGCAGTGTCTCGTCTGCGGAACAAAATCATCAGGAACCCCTGCGCCAGTCGGTTGGGCGCACAACTTTTGTTTTCGGGGGGCGATTTATGTTCTTTATAAATATGTGGTTTGGAAAATAAAAAAGGACTTGAAAACGTTGTTACAATGAAAAAGGACAAATTAGAAGACATTTTCTGTGATCAAAGGCGGAAGAGAAAGCGCACATGGGTATTCAAAAAGCTTGACTCATTCAGACAACTCCTTTGGAACGCGAGGGCAACAAGCGTGTCTCCCCGTGAAAAGGCGCCTCTATTCAGACTGCAGGTGCGAGGTGGTGTGGCACATTCTGCGACATTATGTCAAGGTTGTTGGAGATTAGTGTTCAGACTTAATAACTAAAGCGCTTGATTTACATTGGAAAAAAGCCCCCTCATCCGTGAAAGCAAAATAATTTAACGCGTGATCATTTCGAGTGCTGCTGATATCCTAATACTTGCATTGTTCCGGGGGTTGGGGGGGGGTGCCACAGAAGGACGGAAGGAATCTTTGGGAACCTCAAGCTCTTAGGCACTGTGTCCTAGTCACAACTGGGTGTCTGGAAGGACAGAACAGGGGGCGTAGGGGCTGGGAGAGGGAGGAGGGAGAGCAGGAAAGATAAAAGTTTCCCTGGCATAAAAAGGAAACAATGGTCCTGGGGGCCCCATCTGCAGTCGACACAGGGAGGGTGGAGGGGGGTGGTTCAAGGAGGGAAGAAAGCGGAAACCCGGTTTGGAGAGAGACCCCTCCTTGCCTACTGATAGGAGGATTTGAAACTCCTTAGCGCAGAGGTAAAGGAGGCAAGTTTTAGCGTTCAAGCTCCAGCCACAGGTATGGGCTGCCTGATGGCTCCCAGGCACAGGACCAGCTTCTTTTGAACTATTCTCTTTTTCCTAAATCGAGTCTCAAAGACTAGCTCCTCCTTGACACTTAGTTTCATTGTGAGTTCTTTTCCTTTAAAAGTGATCACATTTTGTATTTTCTCTGCCTCCTCCCGCCCCTGAGCTACTTTTTGCTTAGTTGTCCACTACTTAAGCATTGCCTAATAGAAATACACATACACTTTGCATCTCTTCACCCCATCAATAGGTCTCATATAATCCCTTCCCCCTCATTCGTGAAGAGTCTCAAGGAACAAACAAGCTTGTGGTAAAGCATAATAGTAGGAATTTCAATATGGATATGTATCCATTATAATTGCAATATCTTTTGTGGAATTAAAGCATCTGATGGCGATTTCCATAAATTCTGTCCAAGAATAAAAGGTATAATGGGGACAAGGTGAGAAAGCTGTTACCCATTGTTTCCTCCTGAAAAGGTCGTAAGTCAACCTCTTGGTGTCTGACCTGTCAGGCGAAGGTATAAAGGCTTTATTCAAGCGGTCGCCCGCAATTTTCTCAGCTCTCACAAAAGTGTTTTTATGATTCTATTTTCTTACCTCTTTCCTTAATTAAAAAGCTGAATGATTAGAATAGCACCTGCATAATGTCTGAACGATTTCTGCATACTAATTTGAGAGCCTTTACATCCAGTAATTATAACATAAAATCAGAGATTGAATAAAACAGAAGGATTTTGCTCCAAAAGCCCTGCTAATCCCCTTTAAAAAGGGTCTGGTGAAATAATTCAGAACAGTTTCCGGAAGTTGGATTACCGACTCTTTCTTACTTTTTACAATGAAATGATATTTCACACTTAAAGGGGACTATGCTTTTCTACAACAGGTTCCCCCCCCCTCCCACTCCTTTACAAGTTGTCCCGTTTCCTCAACAATAGAAAACATTTGACTCTGGATTCCTTTCGCCCCAAATGGATTGCAGAAATTCAGGGTAAAAAAAAAAAATAAATCTATGAAGTATTTAGAACCCTTGTGAATTTTGGTTGGGGCAGGGGAGGCAAAATCCTAATTGAATATTTTGATTGTTTTACTTGTGTAGACAATATTAAATAAACAATCAAGCCTTCTAGGTGGTTAGCTATTTTTCATAGTTTAGCAATATGCAAATTGGTTGAAATATATATGCACACTTACAATGGCTGTGTATTTTTATTTTTTTAGACCATAATGAATAGCTCCTCTATTGCTTGAAATATGGAAATAATTCATAGATTAATGTTGTCAGTGGCGCAGGATTTGAATCACACTCTGCCTCAGGTGCTGCGGGGATATCACTTTGGAATACTGGGTTTTAACTACTACTGATTGTGGGGTGGGTCGAGGTGAGTACTCAGTACCTGCTTGTGTGATTCTGTCATAACTGCAGAGCTTAGTAGCCTCTGGTTGATTCAGAATGAATGTCAGAAAGAGAATCTAGCTTGAAGATTCCATATAATATTAATCTGTCCATTATTACCCACCCAGATATGAGGGCTTAGTGGAAACTACTCCCACTCCTTTGGCTAATTTCACCAAGCAGGCTTTTCACTCAACTTAACGTGGGTTTATACAATTCAGTGACTTTCCAGCATTGATCACAGGCAGAGTTGATCAATGCACCTCTGTTAAATTTTAGTTAATAGAGAGTAAACACTGAAACTATAACGAGTAAACAACGTGAGTTAACTTGTCAAAGTTTGTCTCACCGGTAACATTTGCATAAGATTAACCTAAATCCTATATTTTTCCCCTCCTTCCTACACAGCGGATGTGTATGTTTAACAAAGCTACTGAGGATTACAGAAGCTAAAACAAAGATCTCCTGCTAATTGTTTACATTGGTTGTTAGTTTCATTTTAAAATAGTCGCTCTCGAAAGAATTCAGGCAGGTTCTGCAGTCGTGTATCAATTTGGCTATTAATGTCCACAGAGATATTACAATACTTCATTCACTGAAATAAATGGATTTATAAAATCATCTACTTCCATCATACCCCGACTAGAAAACAGATAACAGGTAGAACATGTTGCTTTCCTAATCCTTGATCCTCCTGCCAATATTTTATTCCGCTCAGGAAACGGGGACTTTGGAGGATAAAATCGTAATTGCTAAACGGACGCTATTATCATTCTGTGAAGAATGTACTTTTCTTGTGAATTTCACCCAAATGCTTTCTCTGAAACCTTGCCTTTCTGGCTCCCTGTTTTAATGCTCTCTGCGTTATGCTCTTGGAATGCAGATTCTCCAGCATGCAATAACCTAAAAGACTTATGATGGAAATAAATCAACATATGGTCTAGACGAGCTACAGAGGTTTACTGAAGCTACAGCGTCTTAACAAGTCATATGGGTGACATTAAGACGATCTGATCTCTCCAGCTTCATTCTACATAGAAATAAACTCGATTCGCTCTAATTTTTCTTGGGCCTTTTAAAAATAAATTACGTATTTTCTTCAGTGACCCTCTGCATGGCTTGGTGGGATTAACTCAAATTCGTAGCTCTAGGACTGTGATGGGGGGGGTGGGGAGGACCATGTACAAACATATAAGAATGTTAACAAGCAAGTACTCCCATGGACCCCACCTTTCCCCAAATTCCCTTCTTGAATCCTGGCGACAGATCTATTTCATGACTATGTGAGAGTGAATGTTCCATGGGAATCACAGAAATCTGGCCATTTAAAGTAATAGATTTTTTTTTTTTAAACAGTGGCCATGGCACCTAAGGCAATATTTCCAAGGGATACAAACCCTGCATTGGGATCACTCCCTTCTTCTGATTTGGGAAAGTTAACCTTAAGAACCCTTTCCCTCCTCTTACCCAACACACCCTGCCTTTCATCTCTCTCTCTCTCTCTCTCTCTCTCTCTCTCTCTCTCTCTCTCTCTCTCTCTCTCTCCTCTCTCTTTTGTTGTTGTTGTTCTAGCTTTTTAAAGGAACTGAAACTTGGTCACTGATAGTGATGCCACCCACTTTTGCTCCCCAATAAACTAATAATTGTACATACAAGTAGTTAGGGAGCCCAAGGAGGGAGGAGGGTGATCCCATCCTTAGCAGGAAAGCAAGCCATAGGTGCAACCAAGAAAACGAATTTGTCACTGAAAACTAAAGTAAACTAGAGTAAAGATTAGGGAATGTTTTATGTTCTGGGTCCAGTGGATAACTGCAGAACCCTCAGACCCGGAAGAGAAGACAAGGGGCGGGCTACAGGGGAACAGGACTTTCTCCCAGGAGCTAGGACTCCGCGGGAAATCCTCAGGCTTGGGTTTTCCCCATTCCTATGTTCTAATCTTCACTTTCTTTAAGTACCAATTGTGCTTTTGTGAAATGAATGGTCTCTAATTAATGCACTTGCACAATGGCCAGTTTTGCATGGGGATCGATGATAGGAAGCAACAGGGGATGGATCCTTCCAAAATGGTTCGTCAGTCCTAGAAAGAAAAGGCAGCGTCTATAAAAGGGACCACGAATAATGCCCACACGTCTCTCCCCATGCTGTCGGAGGGGACATTCCATCTCTCAGTGACTACAGTCAAATGTAATAACTACATGTCTTCGCTCAATCATGGGGGCCCATAGAACTGTGCTCTAATTAGCACGTTCTGGGAGTCTCTCTCTCTCTCTCTCTCTCTCTCTCTCTCTCTCTCTCTCCCACTTGCCCCCCCCACCCCCTTTTCTACTTTTTCAACCTCCTCCTCAGGGCTTCCTCCTTCCCTTCTCTTAAGGAAACATTCTTTTATTTTTTCTTTCCTGGTTCTCCGCCCCCCCCCCCCTTTTATGCCCAGTATTTCCATTTCCACTCTAGAAACTCCTCTTTGACATCTCCTGCCTGCGTGAGGCAACTTCTTTTAAGTTCAGAAAGGTAGAAGCACCAAGCGCTAAGCTGTGGCGCATGCGTGCTAGACTTAACGCGCAGGCGGGGTTTTAAAAAAGGGTGGGGGGTGGGGTAGAGAAAAAAAAAAAATCTCTGCCTTGGAATGAGAGTTACCCAAGAGAGGCATTGGCTTCTGTGAGTACAGGCAGGAAGGATAGAGCAACGAAATAAGCCTAAAAGGGCCTAGTCCAGGAAACTCCAAGAACATTTCAACTGCTAAAAGAGGTAAAAAAAAAATGAGTTTTAGGTTCTTGGGACAGCGATCACAAAAACAAACAAATAATACAAAACCCCACCCAGCTCTGGGTTTATAGGGGGCAGTGCGGAGTTTGTTAACAAGGACCACAGCTTCTAAGGAGACACAAACACCCCTGAGATGAGGCCACTAAAAGAAGCCTCAAAGCCCCTGACCCGGGAGGACAGGACTGACGTAGAGCAAAGGGGTTGAGGGGACCAACAACCAGTAATTAACATCTAGAATGATTCCTTTTATTTTTCTTCTCTATATCTGTTCCTAGAAAGGTTGCAAGAAGCCAGCGTGGTGGCTTTGGTCAATCAGAGATTTGGTGGCAGAGAATAAAATAGATTCAGAAAAGGCTTTGACAAGCGCTTTCACCTTAGTCATACTTACCCCCCCCAACCCCAATTCCCTACCACCATTACCCCATCCCACCCCCGCCCCCCGCTCTCCAAATGCTGTGTTCTTTTTCAAAGTTTCGTTGACTGGAAGCGGATAGTGAATGGAACAGGGACTGCAACCTAAATTGGTCAGTTAGCTAGTTGATCCTTCCGCTTTCCTTTTCCAAACAAAAAAGTCCCAATGATTTCCCTGTAATGAAAGACAAACAATCCGAAGCCCCCTTTTCAAACCTCTAAATGGAGGCTGAGAGTTGGAGGTCAAATTCATACCCCGCGATAGAGCAATCATTCCAAACCCAGAATCGAAATAAGATAGGAAGATACCTATGTCTTTATTTTAGAATATTGGAAAGAACAAAATGGAACACCATCTACACACGAAGCATGTATCTTAGGGGGAAAAGTCACAGGACCCAAGTTGTACATATTTACAGCAAGATTCATCCAACTACTTGGAACATTTTCTTTCCATAGTATTGCAGTCGTTTTCAAACCACAGAACAAGTAAAAAAAAAAGTTACTTTATAATTTAACTCGTGCTAAAGGCAAGATATAAATCACAATCTGGAAGGGGAGGATGAGAAATATTCAGGGGGCTCAGTAGGGCATTCTTGGTGAGTTACGGTTACAAAACGTTTTCCTGTCTGTATAATTCACATTCATTGCGATCATTACATTTTCCCATAAATTAGCGATATAAACAAACATATGGGGACCTCCAGTAAACAAATAAAAATCAATAGAAAAGACAACATTTTGCAGCAACTATAATAACAGCATGGGTTACAGCTTTAGGAAACTTCTTTACAAATCATTTAGTCATCACACACAGGGGAGGGGAGAAGGATCTCCTAAATATCCTGAATGGTTTGGGCAGTGTGTGTGTGGTGTGTGTGTGTGTGTGTGTGTGTGTGTGTGTGTGTGTGTGTGTGTTTTAAGCCACCTTTAAAAGCACAACACGAGGTTTCAGAGAACCAGGACAGAGGAAAAATTCCAAGATCTGGCTATGCACACAGAGAGAAGATTCATTCAAAGGCTCATACGGGACTTTTCGTTTGCATGCCTATTAGGAGGGCTACATTGTTTCCTTATTTATGTTTCTCATATAACATAAAAACCAATGTAAACATTGAATCATAAATATTTCACTGGAGCAGGCCAAGCTCCCCTCACCCCCCCCACACACACATACCCCTTTATTTTATTTCATTTTTCCTAGAAGGGGCTCTGCCGACTATATGATAGGATTGAGGAAACAGGGTGAGTATTTTTAGCTTCGGGCTGCCTTTTAACTTTGAGGGTTGAGAAAAGTGTTAAGGGATGTGATTTCGGTGGGTTATTGGGACAAGGAAATTTCTAAAAGAACGTATTCCCTCACCCCCATTTCATTCAGGTAGTCAATTGATGCCAGTATCTAAGATTCAATGTATCTAAGAAAAGAAACATCAGTTTCCCAATCTCCAGAGTTCCTTCCATTTAGTCATGTATCTCTCTCTCTCTCTCTCTCTCTCTCTCTCTCTCTCTCTCTCTCTCTCACACACACACACACACACACACACACACACACCAACACCACCATTTTCTCAAGTGTGTACCAAAGTGTGTGCAGGGGTCTGTACAGAGGAGCAAGCCTGTGGACTTGTATTTATGTGGATTGCTCTTTGCTGTATAGAGTTGAGAGCCCTAAAGTTATCTTTTTAAAAAAGAAGTTTGATTTTATCTCTTTAGAAACGGTTTAAAGCTAGCGGGCAGGGGGAGTTTGACAGAGAGGAGAACAAATCGCCAACAAAGCCCGTTTTACGTTTCATCAGCGTTGTTAGGACGACAAGCAGGAATGTCTCAGATAATAACTCCCACTTCAAAGATTTCTCAGCTCAATAGAAAGCGGACCATCCTTTTTATTCAACCACAAGGGCTGGCACTAAAGAAGACTCAACTGTTTGAATTTTTTTTTCACCGTGTTTATTTTTCCCCTATTCACTGGGGTACTTGGATAAAATAAACAACAAGACAATTACTGGAACATGGACTTCTAACTTTCCTGGGATCTTCTTGATCGCCTTTGGCCTTCCTTCTCAGGAGTGCCTGCCCATCCCAGTTTTCTCCAGACTTAAGTTCGTCCCCATTTGTCCTTAGTAAGATCCCCAGATCAGGGAGACTTGGGCCACTACAAGTTTAGACTGAAGTAAACATCATTCTTGAGACAAATGAAGGTCGCAGCGAGTTAAATGTATAAAGGAGCTTGGAAATGTTGAGAATGGCCAGCAGTCAGTCCTCCTTCCTTTCTGAGGTTGAGGCTGAGTCCTACAACCCATCTCAATGTCTCAGCTAACTTAAGGACAGGACAGCGAAGAGCTCGGATGGATGGAATGTTTTTCTCTCTTCCTTCCTTTCTTTCTTTTTTCAATTTTAGTTTTAAAGCTTCTGACGTTGCCAGGAGTCATTCACCACTGACCCTGGATCGTCTTTGGGGGGCAGTAAAGGTTCTTAGAGACCAGCTCTTCCTTTTCTGACAAACAACACTGGGCACAACGCGACAATGCAGTAATAATAACTACAGGAATGATTGGGGTTGGGGAAGAACATTGACTAAAATCCCAGGTACAACAAGAGCCAGGGTCTGGAGTAAATACAAACACCCAAATTTGAGAAAGTGTATTATGTGCAGGAAGTATATGATGGAGAGCAGATTGACTGTATTAAACTAGCATGAAACCAAAGGTCAGTGCAAATGTATCTTAATAGACTGTCTCAAATGGAGTGTGCCTCCATTGAGGGCCGCTTGCTTTTGCTCTCCTCATTACCATAGCGATCCTAACGTGCCATGTAGATGCACCATAAAACTCACACTTTCAACCCCAAAATCAGACTCTTTGAACAACCCGAGCTTGATTAGACCTTTCTCCTTTTCTTTCCCCCTTAAAAACCATTTCCTTGCCTTTAGAAACTCGCCATCAAATCCAAATGCATTCTCTGATCACGGCAGAATGCAGAGACAAAGGGGAACTGACGCGTCAATTCAGGCGGCCCTTTTCTTCCTGACATTATTATCCATTTTTATTATGATCTGGAACAAGTGCCCATTCGCGTGGTTTTTGTTTACCGGAAATTAAATGAAAATGATTTAGTTCGCGTCAAACAAAAATATATACTTGTATACACAAGAAAAAAGGCCTGTTAGACGTAAATATTATGTCCTTAATGAAAAGACTGGACGGGCTCCAGACTTCGCCTTTCAGTATTTAAGTATGACTTGCCTATTGCCATAGAAATCCTAACTTACCATGAAGATTCACCGTTGCGGAGAAATACTTCTTTGTGCAATCTGCCTTTGATGTCTAAGGCATAAGATTCAAGCTTTCAGCTGCGTCTGTCTAGATTACCTTGAGAGCAACGCCGTGGACATCTGTAACAAGCAAATGAAAAATTAAAGGTGATTAGCTTACACCGTCAAACATTTTTATTTCATTTTATTTTTCTTTCGGGGGCAAGGGGACGAAGAGAAAGCAATGATCTCAAGATTTTTTTTTTAATGACTTGTTTTTTCTTTAAAGAGAGAACCCTCTTCTGGAATGAAAAATCTTTCTCAGATAACCTTCTCCTTTCTTCTACTCTCAATACCTTCCTCTTCCAGGAGTTCAGTTTTGTGAAGAGAAACACTACTTTGCAACCAACTTTGCTCATGACTGATGCGGTTGATGACTATCAGCATTGTTGTGTTACGTGTGTTTTTCCCCTCCTCTCTTTCTTTCCTCTTCCTTTCACTGACTAAATTAATTCACCAAGGATATATTTGGATGCATCAGGTTTTCATTATGTGTAATGAAAACAATCCCACACCACTTCATAAGTTATTTATTTAGCTGAAGTTGTTGGACTGAGTGTTAGGAAGTGAAAATTATCTAATGATATCTGAAAGAAGCTTTTGCAGAGATAAAACTAAACTGAATCCCCAGAAAGAGTACTGCCTCAGTGGAAAGGTTTCAGAAGTGTCTAGTGTGTCCCTCGTGTGGTGATTTTTTTTTTTTTTTTTTTTTTTTTGTTCCTTTGGTTAGTTGCCCCTCTCATCCCCTTCAACATCCCCCGGCCTAAGCCAACTCCCTTTGAATCACCTGGTTCTTTAAATTCTATGGCGAATGAGGGAGGAGCCGGAAAATAACCAATTGGCCTTGCATTTAGCAATGAACGGACAGCTGTTTAGGGAAACTGACCTCTTCCTAGAGCAGAAGATGTAGAAGAAAATGATGCCTAAATTGTCTTTGCAACTGTTGCAAGTGATTTCTTTAACTCCAACCCCTCACCCCAGCTCTACCCATCACCTAGAACTCAAAGGTTAAGAGAAAAAAAAAAAAAGAGGTACAGGAATAGTGCTCTCCATCGCGGAGTCCTTTCCCTGGTGTCGTGTACACCGCAATATACTATATATGTATATAATACACATTCTAGCACCACCGTGGGTTTCTTTTTGCCGTTACAAAATTTATTATTGGTGTTTCTTTTTCTTTCTTTTGTTTTTGTTTTCTTTAAAAAAAAAAAACCAAGACAAAGGTTGTGTGCTTGAGACAAAGACCATCACGTAGTTTACACGATTCATCCAGAGAAACTGACACCTCACACAAGTAATTTCTCCTAAGTGGCCTGAGCACAATGACGTCACCACGAACAGCCTTCCCACAACCCCCGAGAAATCACAAGCACCCACAAGATTCAACAGGAATGAATGACAATGGCTTCAAGGGAGGCTGGAGGTGGAAGCAGGGGAAGATGGGATTCAGCATCTTAAAGACCGGGGAACATAAATGGAAAGGACAAGCTAATCATTAGGCCACTCTGAACTCCCTCCTCTCTTTAAATAGTTTTATTCGTGGCCTACTATTTATCTGTATGTAAAGATGTGTATGCACTTACATAATGCATACACAAGTACACACCCAAACATATGTTTATACACTCATTTCGTATCCTTGTGTACATTTATCACATATAGCCCCATAGGGAGTTTTTTTGGAGGGGGATGTATTCATTTTTTTAAAAAAAGGTCACCTTCAGTTCTTGAAGGATTTGGGATTTAAGAAGAGCGAGATTTTGTTTGGAGGGTGAAGCTGGGAAAGAAACTAGGCAAAAATGGTGGGAGTGAGCAAGTTGCCATTCCTGAGCAACCATTTATCTAGAAATCCAGGACACTAAAAAACAAACAAACAAACAAAACAAAACAAAACAAAAAAACACTTTGGTTCCTTGATACAATCATGGGTGAAGAAATCAGAAATCGATGAGAGACAGTTTGGCACCAGGAAGATCAGCCCAACTTGTGGGAGAGGGAGCTAGGATGGGGGGTGAAGAGAAAGGGGAGGGGAGGGCTGGCCAGGGCAGGGCAATAGAGGGGCGGGCTTGGGGGAGGGGGAAAGAAAGAAGGCCAACCCCTTAGGAATCGCCTGAGGGCCCGATGACCTCCCTCCCCCTAGGAAAACATAAAGTTCCCAGCCTGATAACAGAGCCTCGGCCATTTATTTTACCAGGCTTCCAGCTTCTTCCTAGTACCAGGGTTTCCCCATCAATCCTTTCATCATCATTATCCTTATTATTATTATTCTTGTTTCCCTCTTTTTTTTCTTTCTAGGTCCCCTTAGGAATAGCTCCCAGAATCTAGGGTCCCCTTTCAATGAGTACCCCCCCAATATAATAGACTGCAGCAGCCTGGGGTACAGGGATGTATTCTTGTGTATGGTTCGTGAGTGGGAAAGATTCCTGTGATCAGATAAAAATATAACCAGAGAGAGATCTTCGAAGACCTCTCTGTATTTTAAGATCGATGAGGATGACATATTGTATTGGGGACCTACAGCCCTGGAGGTGATTACTGGTGGGCTTTTTCTTCCTTCCTTCCTTCCTTCCTTCCTTCCTTCCTTCCTTCCTTCCTTCCTTCCTTCCTTCCTTCCTTCC
>NC_058132.1:634736844-634834005 GCF_016433145.1 Gracilinanus agilis
CCGCTGCCGCCGCTGCCCCCGCCGCCGTGGCCGCCGCCTCCGCCGCCTCTGCCGCCGCCTCTGCCGCCGCCGCAGCCGCCGCCGCCGCCTCTCCCGAGTCAGGTGACGGAGCCGGACTGGGAGGAGCTGGGAGCGCGTTGGGCCCGGAGCTCTGACACACGTACCATTCGCTCAGGTTCGCCGCCCGCGATGAGGCGCCCGGCTCCGCGGGGGCTGCAGCCGAGCCAGGGGGATCCCGGCCGGAGTCCGAGGAGGGAGACACCAGGGAAGGGGTGGAGGAGTCGTAACCCGAGCTCGGAGGAGGAGACTTGCAATGCACCTTCATGTGTTTCCTCAAGGAGCTGGGGTGCGTGTAGGATTTATCACAGCCTCTCACTTTGCAGTTGTACGGCTTGTCGCTGGTGTGCACGTGAGAGTGTTTCTTCCTGTCGCTGCTGTTCGCGAATCGTCTGTCACAGCCTTCAAATTCACATTTGAATGGTTTTTCTCCTGAAAGAATGCAATTAACGATTACATACATTAGTTAGGGGGTAGATTGGGAGCCTTCCTCCCTCTCTTGTATCTGTCTCTCTGCAAAACAGAAAACAAAAGAACACCCACCACCACCACCAAAAAAAAGGGGGGAGGAAGAAAGGGGGGAAAAACCCTTCCCCATGGCCCCAGGACCTTAAATCCTTCCCCCTTTCCCCTCCCCCAATGGATCCAGTTCACCTCCCCAGATATTAGAGATCTATTAACTACTCCCCCACCCCCACTCCATGGTTTGGGAATGGGAAACTTGGGAGAGCGGGATGGAGAGAAAAGGTGACTCCATCTTAGTTTAATTTCCATTGCTTAAAATCCCAATGGATTCATCTTCCTTACCTCCCCACACCCCTTGAGTTTCCAAAATCCATTCTCCTGAACGGAACCCACTTTATACTGTGAAAAAATATTGGCAGTGAAGCCAGAATCTACCCAATTTAAAGTTGTCCTTAGACCCAAACGCCTTCTTCCTCCAGCCCAAATTGTTTTCTAAAGTGGGTTTTGTGCAAATGACAAAGCAGTCGGATAATTTAAAGACCAACTGCAGTTGCACACTGCGTGTAAACAATGTGTATTCTGTCTTCAGGGAAAGGTATTCTGAGCTCCTCAGTGGGCAATGATTCACTTCTGAGGCTGTTTTTACATGAAATCCATTTTTCCCTCTTTCGTCTACCCCCTGAGGGAAAACATTTAGCAGCATTCTTCAAATCTTTCCTAAATAATCCTCTATCTCTATACTGGAATGCATGTAATAATATTTTATTATATGGGTTACAACGGCCTCCCGAAGATATTAACATTTGCTACTTGGTTTTATTGTCAATGGAGTGTTTAAAAGACAGATTGGTCTCCACTAACCGCTGAAGGCAAGATCTTAAGTGCTGTTAACTCCTAAGCAGAGGTGAAGGGGCCAGCCCTGCCTGTTAGAGTTAGAGGAAAGGCCTTGCAATGAATTAATAACTCCTCCAAGATTGGGGAGGGAATTTGATTAGGGCTGAAGTTGCCCCCAAAACTCTTATCACCAGGCCAGGCTCACCTTCATAGAGGCACAAACAGAAATTCCACACTCTAGAGAATTAACAAGGGGATTTCTCAACTTGGATGCATTAGAGGTGCCCAAGAGCCAATGGAAGGTGGTCATATATGACCTGTAGCACCTATTGTAAAAATAATGTGCCAAATAAGGAATCAGTCATGTATTCCTACACCATCCCCCCCCCCCAGTGTTTCCTTATCTGCAATGGGGGGAGGGTTGCAAAATACAGAAACATCAGCCTTTGCCCAGTCTCACAGTTAATGCTGCCAAGTCAAGTGAGGTGTGTGACCGAAGCACCTAAAATATAGCTGGATACAGGGTGCCAGGAGTTACTACACTATGTGTAAAGATTGTATACTATCAATGAGGGCCAACTCTCAGTCCCCTAAACCCCTCCCCTGCCTTATCATAAGCCAATTCCAGAGGAGGAAAATATATTTTCATGAAATTATCTAGATTTGATGCTGATATAAACAAAACCTTCCTTAACGAGATATTCTTCTAAGGGAGAGAGACTTGGGTGTATGAGCATCTGCCTGTCTATCTATCTATCTATCATCTACCTGCAGTCCTACCTGCCTATCTAGCCATTTGTATGAAAGAAGGGTTGATCTAGGCCTATACACATGCTTCCCAGGAAAATGAATGCCTTTTGTAGAATGCCAGCCCTGGTTAGTTCTTAGCTCTGAAATTTTCTATGTAAATAGGGTTCTTTTTTTTTTCCACTTGTGCCTTTCATTTTTCTTTTTTTTCACACAACAAACCCTCTTTTTAGGAAAAAAAAAAAGATGGCAGAATAAATCAGTGTCATCTCTGTTCACATGTTCTCTCTCTCTCTCCCCCCACTGGTCCAATCCATATGGATGCCCCAAAACTTTGACTTTCCTTTTCTTAAAAATGATAATAATAATAATTAGAAAAAAAGACGCGATCCAGGTCCTGCAAAGGAAGAAAGAGCTTCACTGAGAAAACAGATTGGGGAATTCTAAAGGTTATATTTTCAACCACTAGAATAAAAAAAAAATCTGATGACTGCCTAATTAGAGTTTCAGATAAAGAAACAATGATTTGACCTTAGGCCATGGAGCCAAGTCAACAAATGAAGGAAGGATATTAGGGAAGTACAAGCAAGCGCTAAATTAAGAGGCCCTAGGGAAAGAAAGACCGTAAAGTCAAGTGCCTGAGCCGGGGAGATACGTGGCAGGTAAGGAAGACAGTCCCAGCTGACTAGCTGTAGCTCATCCTTTCTTTGGAGCTACAACCCCTCCGCCTAGATGGCCCTGGCTCTCCTCTTTTGGACCCGGCACAAGTCTGAGGGTCCTAGACTAACAGTCCTGTTTCAGTCTCGGCCTCGTCTTGGATCCGCGGTCGGGTATGCTATCCGCCGAGTTCGCCAGCCTCGAGCCGGCTCGAGAACCGAGTACACAAGGGAGTGCGGAGTGGAGTCTGGGGGAGTAGCATTGGCCTGCTGGAAGGGAATGCAGGGCGTGGATCCTCCGAGTCTGGCTTTTAGGGAGTTCAGCTGCACGCCGGTTTGGGGCTCTCGCTCCTCCCGCTTCTGCCGGGACTCCACAAAAAGTCCGGGCCGCGCAGGCAGGCCAGGGAAAAGGAGCCAGGCGGTCCCCTTGGGGGCTCAGGGACCGCCTCCCGCTGCAAACTGCCGGCCAAGTTAGGAAGTCTAAGACGGCCCCTCTGCAACCGCCATTTTATAGCACACTTGTAGCTGGGCACAAGTATTTAGGAAGAAATTCCATTCGGTCGGTTTTATTTTTCCTGCTCTATGGGGTTCCACCTCGAGATTTTTACAACGTTTGGCTACATGCATGGGGGTAGGGGGCGGGAAGGGGGGAGACCGCGTAGGAGGGAAGGTTAAGGGTCTGAGTTTCATTTCAGAAGGCAAGATGCGTGCCTGGGAAAACGAAAGCTGCAAGCGCCGAGCAGGGCTAGGGTCCCCCTTCCTTCTTTTCTCCTCCCGGATCTCCCTATTGTTCTTACTGGCTCCTCCTAAGCGCCACAAAGTAAAGCAAACCTCTCAGTGTTGGCCTAGTTTAGGTACTTTTAAGTCGGATCCCTTATTTTAATAGAAGAATTCTCAGAATCTCAGGAAATCACCGCTTTTCACTACTTCCCCGGACTGGAGGAAATGAAACGTCATTAATATTTGAAAAGGCAATTATTTTCCTGTTGAATCTAGAACTGTCTTCATGAATAATTTGTAGCGAGTTCTATTGCAATTTCAGAAACATTTTGTTTTTTTGACAACGTAGGGTGTTTAATAGAAACGCGGGAACAGGCAAGGCCCTGTAGGATTTTTACAAGGCGCGGTAATTAATCACAATGGAAGCTGAAAGTGAAAAGTGGATACTTAGAAAATTGTGGTTAACAAACCCAAACCTGAGCTCAAGCGACGCCCTGAACTTGCTTCTTTGCTGTAGGTCAATTTCACTAAGAATTTAACCATTTTCTGCTTCAGAGACTTCAAACAGTGGGCCGGTAAAGAGCAGTAAAAGTTTGTTTACTTAAGGAACACGCTGTCATTAAGGATGAGTTGCCTTGTTAATGGCTCTTTCTACCTGCTCAGAGTTGACAAGAAGGTCACCGACGTGTTATTCCTACCCTTCGAACAGGGTTTTTTTTTTTGTTTTTTTTTTTTGTTTTGTTTTGTTTCTTTTCTTTTTTTTTTAACCTGAATCAAAATAACACTAAAGGAGTTGTGGTAAATTCAGGGTCTTCGTAGACTATATAAAAAGATCTGAGTTGAGACTGTAAAATAACAAGCCCAAAGAGATGCTGCCTTCAATTAAGCGAATTGGGAGAGAAGATACTAAGTTGGGGCCGGGTAGGGGGAGGGAAAAGGAGAGGGAGACAGGCAAGTGCTGGACGGAGGTATTCTGCAGGTCTGTAGATTTAAGTAGGTTCAAGACCTACCCTGGTAAGAAAGGAGAACTTTGGTAGTCCTTCGAAAAAGTAAGCAATACGATAGCTAGAAAGACTTCTAACAATGAGACTGCAAGTTACTTTAGAAAATAAAAGTGATGCAAGAGGAGGGGTAGATAGAAAAATAGGAAGGGGGGGAGAAAACAACTATGTTAGAATAGATTTCATTCTCTCTTCTCCCTCCCCTTTTCTCTTCCCTCCCTCTCGTTTCCTCTCTCTAATACCCCCTCCCCTGAAAAATGGGGGAGGGGAGGTTACTTCTGATACTTCCAAGGGGGGGGGGGACTTAACAGCTAAAGAGACTACA
Organism: Gracilinanus agilis; assembly: GCF_016433145.1. Lineage (NCBI taxonomy): Eukaryota > Metazoa > Chordata > Mammalia > Didelphimorphia > Didelphidae > Gracilinanus > Gracilinanus agilis. The sequence continues at coordinate 634,741,650 of NC_058132.1, forward strand.
AATACCGTCTGCTAAACTAATTAATACAACTTCACAGGCTGTTCCGGGAAGTGTGAAAACTTTCTCCTTGCAATTTCATTAATTATAGATGCTTCTGGCCGGAGGAGTTCAAGCTTTGCAGGATCTTCCATCCAGCGACTTTCCTCTCTGTTAACTAGAACTAACAGATGTGTTTGACACATGTCCCCATTTCACTTAACAGTTCTGTAAATGACATTTCAAGCATATAGGCCCAATTGTTCCTAGGCTCTGACTAGAGGAGAGGGTTCCCAAAATGCGTGGAGTCTGTTACCTCTGCAAGTCTAAAAAGGGAGGACTTCACCATCCAGATACGTATGGTTCCGTAAAGTCCCCCCTAACATCATTTTCAATGCTGAACCCCAGAGCAGGCAACGGTGAGAAAGAATCACCAGTTTAAAGGCAGGAAGAGTTCAGCCACAGGAGTCAAGACCGCCTGGAAAAAGTTAGAGGCTCATTGTTCACTTTTCGCTTGGGAGTTCCGCCACACAGATTTGATTTTTTAAAAGCCTCCATACACCCTAAAATATTTAGATCGTGTAAACACAGAACTCATACAAAGGGACACACACACACACACACACACACACACACACACACACACTCATCCCCACTCTGACCCCCAATCCCATAAACAAAAAACGATGTAGCCAAGCACGCTGCCTCCACAACTTGAATGAATCTAGAAATAGAAAAACTGAATTAATATTTTATGGACTTTGGCATATGGGGGGAAAAATACAAGAATCGGAGCCTAAGGAAACCAAACACTGAAGGTACACAAAACAGACCACTTGCTTGCATCATAGTGGCTGAACAAGATAGATAGCGATGAATACTGACCTGTGTGAGTTCTTTTGTGTATTTTGAGATTTTCTGATCTAGCAAACACTTTCCCACACCCCGGGAAAGGACAGGGAAAGGGCTTTTCCCCCGTGTGGACTCGGATGTGATTTACAAGTTTGTATTTGGCTTTGAAAGGTTTCCCCTCTCTCGGACACTCTTCCCAGAAGCAGATGTGATTGGACTGCTCCGGGCCGCCAACGTGCTCCACCGTGACATGAGTTACCAACTCGTGCATGGTGCTGAAAGTTTTGTTGCAAAGTCTTTTGGGCGCTTGATCCACCTCGATCCACTTACAGATGAGCTCCTGTTTGATGGGCTGCCGCATGTAGCGAAAGAAGGCTCCGGGGCCGTGGTGGGGAGCTAGGTTCACGTTCAGGTTCATGCCCCCGTAGTTATGCAGAGAAGTTGCAGCGAAAGGGTCTGTCCTGGAGGCGGGCACTTGAGTGAAATGCTCGGACCTGGCGTACATGTCTCCAGGTATCCCCAGTCTTATCTGTCCGTTCAGATGGCTACCTGGGGAGGCCTGGGGAGGCGGTTCATGGAGTCCAGAGAAAAGAGAATGATGCCCAGCTTCGGGGTGGTGGTGGCCATGGTGTCCAGAATAGCTACCTGTTGTTGAGACAAACATTCCATGGTGAGAATTGGGAGCAGGGGGCTGCTCGCTTAGCCCTGGCATCATGGGGGCTAGCAGATCTCTGCGTATTAAGAAGTCCCTACCTGCTGTAAGCGCCTGAGCGGGGTGGGAGACAGGGTAAGGGATAGCTGTTGAAGGCACTGGGCCAAACGCTCCCGTTGGACTACCGACCACCTCAGCGTGGCCTCCTGCCATAGAATGAGGAGGTGGATGAGGAGGAGGTGGTAGTGGAGGAGAAGGATGGTGGTGGTGGTGGTGATGATGATGGTGTTGGTGTCGGTGGTGGGGATGAGGATGATGGGCAGGGCTGAGTTTGAGGGCCGAGGGATGATGGTGCCCCATGTGTTCGGCTCGGAATGGACTCGGCCCTAGGCGGGATTCAGCAGCGTACTCCCCAGGGTGCGAGGGAGCCATTGAGTGGGGGTGACCGGCGAACCCCGGGAAGCCTGTGACGCTCTGTGGGGGATGGTGGTGATGATGGTGGTGGTGGTGATGATGAGCCCCTGCCAAGTCAACTAATCTCAGCGCCGGGTTCCGTTTGGAGAGTGCAGCTGGTTCCATCACTGGGCTCCCCAAAGCCTCCACACTCATGGCTTCTAACGCTACAGTCACCTGACAGCGGGGAGGAGGATAAGGAAAAAAAAAAAAAAACTTTTGCAAAGTTTTTTTTTTCAAGTTTTGGCTTTTTTTTTTTTTCTTTTTAATGCCTACGTGGAATCCCATACGCTTGAGAGGCAGCAGCAGGACGCAGGGAGATACTGAATAGAGATTCATGGACACGGCTGCAGCCCAGAGAGCTAAACAATTACCCCACCCTCTGATTGGCCGGCGCCGGATGATTGACGTCATTGATGACAGGTCCTGCTGGAGACTGAAAGGCTTTAAGCTAGAAGGGGAAACACATACACACACTCACACACTCACTTACTCATACTCATTCACACTGCACATGCGCCCTGACTGGGGCAACAATTCTTTTCTTTCCCTCTCTCCCCTACTCCCTCCACACCCCTTCTCAAAACAGTTTTGGTTTTGGAGGATTCTTTTTATTTTGAACCGGGTCTCGCACTTTCATTAACTAAGAGCGTTAAAGAAAATTGTTTAACTGACAGATTCAGTTAGGCTTCCAAATCCTCTGGCTAAGCTGAGGTTCTGGGCTGCTGGAGAAGCAGAGGCTGGCCACGGAACTAAAACAACTTCGCAGTGATTACAGCTGCGGAGGGAAGACCCACGTAAATTCAGGCTGTTGCTGGGCGCTCCTTCAACTCTTCTCTCAGTTTGGGAGACTAGGATGGTTTAGAGACAGCCATAATCCGGTTGAAATCTGGCAGCAGCTGGAGAGTAGTCTGGGCACATCCTCTGGCTTGTAAATCCCTATACTTAACTTGGTTATCTAAGTCTCCTGTTTCAGTTTCGCTCTCGCTCTCGCTCTCTTTTGTCTCTGTCCGTCTCTCTGTCTTTCTTCCTTTCTGTTTGTCTATGTCTTTCGGTTTCTGTCTGTCTCCTCCTCTTTCTCCTCCTTTTCCTCCTCCTCCGTCCCTCCCTCTCCCCTCCTAAGATCCTAAGATCTGGCTGCTTTCTCTGCTCCCAAGGCAGAAGGCCTGATAAACAAACCAGGAAGATCAGTATTCGTGTCTGGCCCCGGGACGACAGGGACCCAAGGTCATCTACTTTCCAGTTCGTGGTAGGCTGGAGATGGTTAGTGTCTATTCGTTGATAGGACCATACTCAGAGGTCTTTGTGACACTAAGTAGGAACAAGGGAAGCTTTTCCTAAAGCCTGATTGAAAATAGTCAACTAAACCCTGCCCCCTCCCCAGATTCAGTTTCTCCTCCTACATCCCTTCCCTCAAAACAACTACAATAACACACACACACACACACACACACACACACACACACACACACACAATCCAATACACACAAAAGAAACAGAAATAGGCCTCCACAGAAGAAAGCGATGACCCCAAGCTTTCTTTCCCTCTCTGCTCCTCCCCCATTTCTTCAGTGAGGAAATGCAGGCAGCCTAGAACCCTCACTCGCAAAAAAGCTACAAAGTCGGCTACTTGCTTGCCAATCCTCTGACTACCTCCAGAGTTTTTCGCCTTAGAGGCCAGGATTTTTTTTTTATTTAAAAAAACGTGTTCATTTTTATTTTCAGAAGCTGCCAGGGTCCCCCATCTATTAAAAGCGTCTGACTCCACAGGCTGTAGGGAGGGAAGGGAGGAGACTCCCTAGAGCGGAGACAAGCTGCGCTCCCCAGATATGGAGACAATTCCTCTGGGAAGCGAGAGCTGGTTAACTTTGTTCACTGACACTTGTTGACTGTATGCCTAACTTCCCCATTTTTTTTTCTGAGTTACTGGTGGTGAGATTTTCTTTCCTTCCTTCCTTTTTTTTTTCTTTCCTTCCTTTCTTTTTTCCTTTCCTTCCTCCCTTTCTCCCTCGTCCTTTCTTTCTTTCTTTCTTTCTTTGGTTCTTTTTTTTTTTCTTTCGCCAGAACCCACTGCCAAGTGTATCTACCACAAGGCTTGAGTTTCGAGGTAGGATGGTGAACCAGGAGTTTTGCTCCTTCTGCGGCTAGAGATCAGGGATTTCAGAGAGGAGATTCTCGCTGTCTGACTCCCATTCTGTGCAGTTAAGTGGCGGAGAGCTACTGGTGCGTGAAAGTAGCCGATGAGAAACCCGTTAGGTTAAGAGGGAGCTGAGTGTTGAGCAAGCAATGAGGTAATTTCCTTTGTCTGCTTTTACCGGATGGTGCAGTCTTCAATGCCTTCCGATTTAAAGGGGCAAGGACGGAAACCAGCATCTACCGCTAACTAGCTTTAGGACAGACTCCAGCAGGCGAGAAAGGGGGCTCAGACACTGGCTGTCCGACTTGTGTTCTTGTTCGGTTCTGGATGGTTTACAACAATTCTGTCCCAAGTGCAGAAGAGCTTACTTCAGTTTCCAACAGGAGGTTGGTGAATAGAGCGGGAGGGGGGAGGGGGGAGGTAAGGATATTTTCTCATGTGAAATAAAATAAATATTTTCTTTCTTTGGTGGGGAGGTAAAGATAGAAAAAATTGAACATATAGCGAGCCCCTCCTCACACTGAATGACAATTATTTTATGCTTCCTGCTCAGTCAATCTATTTTGTTTTTTAAAAAGATCCAAATGCACAGGCAGATCCTTATTAGCGTCTTTCAAATAACTTATTGTGCACTTTTTCTCAGGACACTCTCTGCACGATGCAATTCAACACAGGGATTAACTCTTAGAAGAATTTCACTTGGCCTTAACAAGCTCGAAGCATTTCACTGTCAGGGCCCCAAGAGCTTAGCAAAATCTAACTCCACTACCAAGCAATGCCCCAGTTAGGTTTTTGAAATATGGAAGACTATTGGGCAGCTTGGGACTTCTTCATTGTGGTTCTCCCATTAAACAAAGCAGTTGTAGTGAGTATTTTACCATATGGAATCTTAAGGCTACATAGATGTTATCATCGTCTCCTCTTTACTCTCTCACCCCACCATCACTAAGCCACAAACCTGGATCTGGAGGAGCTTAATTGTTTTGTTTTGTTTTTTTCAGGTCGACTTTCAGATGTTGGAGAATGTTTACTAAGGAAATGAGCCATCCTTGGCCATGTTGGAGGATTGGGATCCCATGTATCAGCAAGTAGCTTAAAAGTCTCTTCCTTTATAAGTTTATGTTTAGTGATTCAAGAGAAAGATGTCCTATCGGGTACAAAGATCTCTTGGATGCAAATGTAAGGTATTATTCAGCTGTTACTCACAAATAAACAGAGATTATACCCTTGGAGCAAGGATTTTCCTCCTAAACTTTCAACACTGTGTTTAATAGGCATCTTAGCCTGGTGATAGCCCCACCTTGTAGGGGGGAAAAGTATCCCAAAATGGTTGATCATTTAAAAGTATATTCACAATTAGATCTTGGACCTATAAAATAGATTGTTTAGGGTTTTTGTCACTCACTAAGGTAAGGGCTTCTTCAGTTGTAGTTTTGATTTAATGAATCATTTAGTCATTCAATATATCTATCAATGCACATACAATAGGAATGTATGAAATACATATATGTGACATGTTTGTACACATATACAACATTGCACTTTGCAGCTTGTATTCAAATCTACATATGTACATACGTATGTTCAATGTTCATTTGTGTTTAATTTTGAGGGAACCCCTGAGAGACTTTTGTAACTGCAGAGTCAATGAATAGAAACATCAGTGTATAAGAGGGGTTCTCCCTGTCAAGGTTTAAATGTGCATGCACTATAATTGTACCCCTTGGAAAACTTTGAACATCTGCTCACCTGAGTATGTGAGTAGCAAGAGGGGTCCACTTATTTGTCCCAGCAAAATTGACTGAAAAGGGAAAAAAGGGATTCAATACAGTTCATGTCCAGATATGGTCTTTCTTAGAATGTTTTAAAAATGGGATACTTTTTGTCAGTTTCTTTTGAGTGACCAGTAAAAATCCTGTGGATTTTTCAAATTTTCCTAATCTTGTCAGAAAGTTAGAATCACATATCATAAATTGAAATCCAGCATGGAAAACCCAGAAAATAGATACCAAGAAATCTTTTGATATACAAAGAAGAAAAATTGCTTCTCTCAAAATTTTCACCCTTCAGATTTATTCAAACAAATAACGACAAGAAGAATCCCTCTTGAATGTGATATTGAGCATTGATGTCTTATTGACTTACTTAGGCAAGAGTTTGGATAGGTAACCTCTGAACCAAGGATAAAAGGCCTTTTGCCAGTCTCAGTAGCCAAAGATAAGGGGTAGAGTGCAGAGTGAATTCAGATACCATGTTGGTATTCAAGTAACTTCCTCAGGTAGTTGATTACAGGGAGGGTAAGGGTCAAATTAAGTAAAAAACAAAACAAAACAAAACAAAACCCTAAAGTAACAGGCAAGCAGGTGGATGGCTTTTATCTCTCCTTTTCAGTAATACAACAAAATAGTTGTAGCAAAAGCATACATGCATCTAAGTAAAAAAAGAAAGAAAGAAAGAAACTCTTGACTACAAAATAAAACAGTCCATTTTCCTATTTGATTTCAAGAAGAAATTAGCTTTGGAGAGGCCTTTGGACAGTCTACACTAAAGTGATATAAATTAGTATTTAAGTGCATACAAAATTTTTACACAGACTGGGTCACTTTAAATCCATAGAAAGGAGAATTTCTTTTAGATAAATAAGCCTTCCGAAATCTTATGGAGACTATAAGATCTGAAAAGTAGTCAGTACTAAATAGCAAATGTTTTATTCTCTCTCCTCTGTCTGTCTCTGTCTCTTATTCTACGTTTCTATGTCTCTCTCTCCAACAGTGAAAGCACAAGCACTACCTCTCAGGGAATTTTTTTTTTTTTTTAGCAGTGAAAGTATATAGAACATTTAGTGATGCTACATTCTGACAGTTTTTCTGACCACTTTAGTTAAAAATGGTTCACCTTACACTGTTTTGCCCCACTGACATTCAGTATACCTGAAACTTTCTAGGATTCTGGGAATATAGAATTCAGAGCTGGAAAGGACCTAAATTGTAAGCAATATGTTTCCAATATGAATCATGTTTATATTTTAGAATATTTACATATAGAAATAAAAACAGAGATATAAGCAGTTGGATCTTTTAAATTAAGCTATATTTTAAAATTATTTCTAATTTTCTTAGGGTTCAATAGCAAACTCCAGAAACCAGCAGTCATTCCTGGCTACGTCAAGCTATATATGATCAACTATACATTCAATTTCTTTATTGAATATCCATCTAGATTCATGGAACAATTGTCAATTATGGAACAGGTTATTCAAAATAAAGTATATTTTCTTTCCTGGCTATTAAAATAAAGGCTTTTCTCTCTGGGATTAAGGTTCACTCCAACTAAGAATATAACACAATTTTTTTTTTTGTTCTGTAGTTAAAAGTGTATGGAAGAACATTTATTTGCATTCCAAACTATGCAAACACATCTTGGGACCTCAGGACTAAATGAAGAACAACAAAAAAAAGAGAGAGTATTCTTCCATTCCTTTGCAAAAGACTGGACTGTGATAACTATAAAAAGAACAGATATGGTAGGAATAAATATTGTTAGTAGTATTTCATTCACTAAGATGTCTTATTTAGGAAAATTACATGGGAGTATTATGGAAGAATAAGAAACGTGTTTCAAGATTGTTCAGGAATGGAGATATTAGAGTTTACTCAACTTCAACACAACTATTCTTAACTAGAGAAGCCTATAAAGCAATGCTTCCTTTTTTCTCCTCAAACTTAGTAAATATAAGAAAAGGACAGTGGGGATCTCACTGAATTGGTTTTCCATTTGTTTCTGAAAGAATATCTTGTAGAAAAAGTGTAGTAGCTGTGGAAATCATAAGGAATTAACAGTGTGTTTCATATTTTAGAACTATCCTACCTTCAAGAAAAAACACAATCACAGTTTATTTTTAATTGAATATAGAATTAGTCTTCAGGATTAAGGTTTTCTTGCCTGAGCAGATGTCATTGACTAACTACTTAGACAAGGCATGGTGGAAACTTGGTCTTCACCACATTGTGGAAGGCTGGTATCCCTGGTAAAGATGAGACATATCATGTCTACCCCATCAAGAAGATCAAAGTCTTCTTCTTTAATAGGAACCAATACATGTCAAACCTCATTCCAATCAAATCGTCCGTAAATGAATTCAAGATGAATATGTCATAGAATAATGTGACAGTGCCATCGCAAAAGGTCAGGGGTGGTTGTTCCAACCAGAGAGTCGTCAAATATTAATTCGAGATCGTCAGAACGAGTCATCTTTGAACAGGATTTACCGGGCTCTGGTGGGGCGGGATGGCCCTGATTTGTCTTTATGAAAAGTTAAATGGAATATAAAGCTCCAAAAATGTACTAATTGATATAAGGATTGAACACACCTTAATCTTTTGTGCATTTTCCCCTGTCTGCCACACAACCCAAAACCCAATATGTGTATCTGTGTGTATGTATATGTATATATATACACACACATATGTATAAACAAACAAGCAACCTCCTCGAATACTCAACAAGATACTTAATTGGGGAAGAAAAAAAACTTACTTGATTCTTTGAGGGCGTTTCTGTAAAGTCGTAATCTTTTCCTCATTACCAAGGAAGTCTTGTATCTCATTTTCTGACTTTGACCCTGTTTGGGGAGAAAGGGATGGGGGGAGGGGAGGAAGTAACCAGTAAAATAGAGTGAGTATGCTGGGAAAGTCTTCCCCGAGCCTTTGTCTGGAAGACTCCTGAAGCCTAGACATGTGGGAGTGAAGGATGATACTTAGGGTGGACGGCGTCTGCTTCCTTCTTTGGCCATTTCCAAGCATGAAGGCCAAGATGGAGACTGAACCGAACTGCCCACTTTTATAGCGTAATGAAGTTTCTGTGCGTGATTTCGGCAGGAATGGTGGGATGCTCTCGGGGGTGGTGGTAATAGTAACAGGAAAGGCAAGTTATTAGTCAAACTGCTCAGAAATTTGCACCATGATTCTGCATTGTGCTGTTTTTACACTCAGTGTCTTGTAGTTTAGCCAGCTGAAACGTCTAGAATTTGAATTTATGCTCTGAAGATCTCATTTTTTAAAACTATGTTAATTATATAATTTTCTTAAAATTGGATGGGGACAGCCAACACAATCCTCTAGGTACTTAAGAGGCTGAGAAAGGAGAGCCGGGGCAAAGTCAAGCCAGGTAGAAATTTGTTTATCTTACAGCGTTCTAATATATTGTATGTCTGTGCATTTTTGTGTACGTGTTTATACATCTTTATGCACTTAGACATGTTATTGCCACTTGGAACAAGGGTCCACCCCCACTCCACGACTTAAAATGACAAGTTTGCACCAATCAAATCTTCTGGTTAGAATCAGGAAATATTTGGCTCTGGCAGTAGTGACTTTCTAAAATCGTGTCAGAATCATAAGCAAAATAAAGTGTAATATAGATTCGTTAGTTCTACCTGTTTGGATGAGCAGCCCCACTCTTCCTCAACATCTATATTTTGGCCTGGAGTTCCGAAAAGTAGTGATTAAGCCAGTCTAGTGAGCCAAGTCCAACCCTTCCTCCTCCGGAGGAGGAGGTAAAAGCCAGAATTGCATATCTCTTTCCCCAAGGCAAACAGAATGAATCACCCTGGGCTCCCTCTAGATAAACATTACAATCCTTTAAATGGAGGAAGTTTGCTTGCCCCGACATTCTAACGGATAGAACAAGCCCTTGTTTAACTTGTTGAACCTAAGGCCAAAACCCAAGAGAGGAAGATACAGGCTCAAAGACTCTCCAAATTCCGGTTATCTGGGAGTCCCCAGCCTCCTTCCACTGAAGTCACCTTGGCCATTTCCAGTTCTTCTGAGGCCTTCCATTTTCCCTTTGGCATTGAACTATCTTGACAATGACAGAGAGATGGAGGAAAGGCCAAATTCACCTTCTTAAAAGTATTTTTTTGGGGGGAAAATTTCTTTTTTTTTTCTAAAAGAAATGGCCTTTTCAAAGTTATTCATCATTTTTAACAACACGCAAAACAATAATAGTAATACTGAAAGTAAACAGAGGTTCTCAGAGAAGTATAATTTGTACAGAAGGTCGTGATAAGACCTTTCCATCCAATGTGGTTAAATAAAATGCATTTTACAGCAGATGAGGTATTGATGATTGATTGGCAGATGCTAAATACCATATAGGTCAAAGGAGGCCAAGGTGACTTGCAAAGCAGATCAAGGTGACTAGAGAGACCACCTTTTCTCATTATGAACTCACAGCAACAATGCAAGCAAATATTATTTGAAACCTGATTCTCTAGGAGTGACCTCTCTCCCAGCAGCATCTGCATTAGGACACATGCCACTGTCAAGGGACAAGGTATTTGGGGGAAAACTTTCAGCTTTCTTTGGGAAACAGATTTTTCTGCTTCAAACCAATGGGTCAATCCAGGCTCTCAGAAGCATAGAAACTTGTTGCTAATTCCCTGGAGACCTTCCCTTCCTAGCCTTTCCCAGGTCCCACTGCCTTCATACCCAAGTGCTGAGATATAGAGTGGGTCTCAAGGGTCTGTCCAAGGTTACCCTACAGTGTCAGATGCCTGTTTGATGAAGATGCTGCTTCTGCTCTAGATGGAGCAGGAGAACTCAACCCTAAATCCAATCCTCACCCTCAAGCCACCTGCAAAACTTTGAGTAACAAGGAGAGAGAACTTGATTTGTCCTAGGAGTTTTTTCTTCATCTCCTAGGAAAAGAAGATGAAGCCAGTGAACCAGCCTGAATGATCAGATGTGGAGGGAGTGGAGTGAAGTGGCACTGAGAGCAAGGAAACCCTTTTCTTTGGGGCTGTTTCTCAAGTTGGCCAGGAAAAAGACACAAACACATTTAAACATATCACCACCACAACCGCAGGGTGCAGTATACTCTCTCCTCCACATCCGTAGTTGGACCTAGGTCAGAGGTCAAACTCTAGGCTACTTCCAATCGGCCACTTCAAAGGCTTTAGTCTTCAACACTTCACCAAATTGATTAACTGCGTTTGCAGCAGTCACTCAAGAAAATGAGTGCCTACTCTCGGAGTCTAGCCCTGGCGGCCAGGCTGCCTACCCCAAATCTAAGACTCCTCCAAGAAGGATCACCTTTCTTGGGACAGAATGGGTACAGGTCTTCAGACTTAGGGTCTTTACACCTTTTCCCTTTCCTAGTCTTCCTTTCTTTTCCTTCCATCTCCCAAACGGGAGACATTTCCAGAAACAATGAGAAGGAAAACACGTTAGAGAAGACATTTCTGCCCACAATTGGTTTTTCGCCCTTTTTTTCTTCAAGAAGTGAGGGTTTGGGGGTATGTGGGTCTTTAGAGGGGGGAAGTCTCTATTTCTTTAGTGTAAATGTCTCTTTCACATGCGCCAGTCACTGGGGCTGAATATTTACCCCCTCCCCCACCCTATTTCTTCCTCCAGTGGGCTCTGTCCAGGAGACTGCTGGCTGACCCCGAACTCAGAAGGCAAGCGCCAGCCTCGAGCCAGCAGAGGTGCGCTAGCTGCCTTAGAACAACGCAAGTTTTTGTTGTTGTTTTTCCTCACCCAAGGTCGGGATTTAACCCTTATTTAGCCTTCAAGAAAACAAGGATTGCGGCTGGAAGAAAGTCTTGGGGTTTAGGAGATTCTCTAGTAACCACTTGGAGTGCGGAGGGGTTGAGAGAAATGACCCAATTCTGGAAGGAAACCCGAGGTTCCTAAGGGACGAGTTTGCCGCCGACCTCGGACTAATGCAGTTCAGGGGCAAGGCTGAGCTGCTCTGCACACTGCAAAAGGCGTTTGTTAAAGACTGAGTTTTACTCTACTCAGACCTCTGAACACACACACACACACACACACGGGGAGGTGGGGAGAGAACCCCGAACCTTCTCTTCTGTTCCCCCAGATCTTAACTCAGTTGGGTCCAGAGGAACCCTCAGATGCTGGGATAGGAATCCCTATTCTTTCCAAAACCTTTCCTTTCAGCTTCTGGTAACTTGGAGACTCCCTGACAAAACCGGTACTTCGCTTTCTCAGTGGCCTCACTTGTCTCCTTACCCTCGCCTACTCCGTTACCCCAGCAATACCCCTTGGGCAGAGGAAGTCGGCTGCCGCAGCCGAGGACTTCCCGGGGGAAAGGGAAGAGTCTATTTCCTGGCCCTCGAAACAGAATGGTGAAAGAGTCCAACAGCCTGCTCCAGCGTTAGTAAAAACTATGCTTGACCCAGGAGCCAGAGTCTCGGGGAGAGAAGCTGGCAGGCTGGGGAATTCCTGCTTCCTTGGTCTGGATAGGAGCAGAGAATCTTCAGATCTGAGCTTGGCTGGTGGAGTTTATTGCCTTTGACCTGGGACTAGATAATTCTAGTCTCTTTCCCATTGCCGTCACCCCCTCACCTCCTCCCAGTTCCAATCAGGAATGGGGACAAGGGAGAAGAAAATCCTTCATCGCTTTCTCTGGGGGTCTAACACCCTCCAGCCTAAGTCTTTTCGAATGCAAGGCTGATTCTTCCCACTCCCCTCCTACTCCCATCTCCATAGCTCTCAATACCCTCAGCCCCATCCCAGTCAGCTCCCTTACCCTTTCCTCAACCTGGGTCCCCAAGTCAATTTACCATATGGGGAGAGGAAGGTGTGGGGAGAAAAGTGCCCTAGTTCTTGTGAGAACCAAATTCTCCCTCCCATCCCTATACCCCCGCCCCCTGGGGAGGAGAGGGAGAATTAAACCAGGAAGTTGCCCATTTCAAGAGGTACCATTCTGCCTTTCCCTTATCTCTACGGGTGTTAGACTCCTTACCCCTAGTTAAGTAAAAAGGTGGTGGTGGTGGTGGTGGGGGAAATGCCCTGGTACCTCTCCCCTCGGGAAGGGTGTGCCGAAGCTCTACCCCAAGGGTGCCAAGTTGGTTTTACCAGGGGAGGTGGGTAATCGGGTGCTAGTCCCCATCTTCCATCCTACCTCCCTGTCGCACGCACTTACCCCACTCCACCTGTTGAAGAGAATCCCTCATTTCTGCACATCACTTCGGGGCGGAAGAGGGGAAAAAAGAACCCCGCTAACCACGTCTTTTGTGGTTCCAGCGAGGCGGTCATCCTTCATTTCTTCTTTTCGGGCTTTCTGGAAGCAGTTAGGGAATGTATGATGGAGCAGAAATGAGCCGTCAGGATGATATTTTAATGGCTTATATGTCACGTTGGTGCATGTGGCTTTGAACTGGAGCCGCTCTCGTTTCCTGCAGAGAGCGCCGCAAATCCCACTTGATAACTTCTACAACCCACAACTTTTTTTTTTTTCCCACATTCACTCTTACCCTGTATATTTTGACGCGCTTACTAAAAATACCCTCTTGTTAACCTTGCCATTAGATTTTTACAACGACTGGTCAGGATGAGGTTCCCTCTTCTTTTTTAAAAAAGCATTTTTCCCCCCCTGTCCTCCTCCCACCTCCCCCTACCATTCCCCACCCCCCACCTTTAAAGGGAAGGACATTTGGATTCGATTTTTGTCCTAGCTATTTCCTCAGGCATTTCCCTAGAGAAAGAGGACCCAGCTTGGAGGGACAATTCTTTCTGAAGCTTTTCTACATCTGGGGTGGAATGTTATCAAACTTGCACTTGAAACTGGAGGGGGGGGGGAAATCCTCCACATGGTTTCTATACATGCACGCATACATATATGTACATATGTCTATATGTACACACACACACACACACAACAAAAGCCTACGGAGCCACCCCTCTTCCCCTCCCCTCCCTTCTCACCACCACATCCTATTTCGGTCAGTGGGTGTGTGTTTCTATCTGAAAGTGACAATGGACTGCAGACATGTAGACTTGTTGCTGTACACATAACATTTGATTTCTGGAGCTGCTATTTCAACTTCATCACAGCGGCCAACTTGCCATCAGGTAATCTCAGACGGTATTAAGCCGTTCTGTCTACAAAAGCTTTGAGTTGAGCCACGGTTCCATTGGGAAATCTTGAGAAGGACTTTCTGAATAACATCTAGCCAAGCCAAACCTCTAGCATCGCATTAAATAAAATAATAATAATCAAAGGAAATACGAATCGGATGTTGGCAGAGGCTTACCCTTGATTTCGCAGTCCTTAAAGGCAGGCGTACAAATCACACATATTTTCATTTTCTTCTTTGTACCTGCAAGGGAGGCTTTCCTAACAGGATCCCTTTGAAAGGATGAGTTAAAGTTTCTTTGTTTCGAAATGCGAGTATAGGGCTCAGATTCCGCTGCAAAAGAGCCAAATGAAGTGCAACACAAAGGCTAAATGGAAGGATTCCGACTCTTGGCTATTTGTGTTTTCGTTACTAGAAAATAATTAGACCTAATGAATATGCAGACGACTTTGTAAATAGACTAGGTTATACATATATATTTAAAAATAGAAAGAAATCCACAGAAGAATGGAATTTTATTTTTATGCTCAGTACAAATTTTCGAATGTACAAATGTTTCTGAGTCTAATTGACTGAGTCACAAAGATTTTTCTGCTTTTAAGTACCATACTTATACCTTTCAACAATCATTTTAATATATAGTCAATGGCTCTTTGTAGCAAGAACAAAAAGAAACTATCCTCAGTTTTTCAATAGACTTTGAGCTGGGGAAAGACAGGTTAATCGAGGGCTGTATCTAGAAAACAACCAAGTGTTGTATGTTTGCACTGAATCCAAATGTCTGCATTTTCCTAACTAAATCAAAGGGAGTGTTATTTCTTTTTCTGCTCACTCATCTGAAGGTAAGTAAATTTTCTCTGGCGATCAAAAGCCTGCTCAGCAACAAAGACACCGCCTGCTTTTTCCACCGTCCTGGTGTGGCGAGTTGAGGAATTTCAATAACTGTGACAAGGGTGACTGATTTGTGAACTAGAAAAGGTTTGAATGTCAGAAAATTTACATTGGTCCTATCTATCGAGGATTTTAAATAAAAAAAAAAGTATTCGGAGATCATTGGAAAGCTTTATGCAGCCTAAAGGAACAATGAAGCTTTGGAAAATTTACAGTTTTACCTGAATGAATGAGAGCCAGCTTCAAAAGGGGAAGGGGGTGGGAGTGTCGACGGAGGGAGATAGGGAAAAAGGAAAAAAGAGAGAGAGAGAAAACAAAACAAGAATAGAAAAGAGAAAAGAAAAATAACCACAACTTTAAAAAACACCATAAAAAATTAGAAAGTTAAGAGCTCTCACCCACCTGCGTTCTGATGGGCGCAGGATGCGTGATTTATTTCAGAAAACTGATGGAATGAGCCAGTAAGTTACCCCCGAGAAATCACGTCTCTTGTAAAGAGAAAGTGAAGTGAACATGTGCTCTTGAGATCTTAAATTATAAACAAGGAGGGGGACGAGGAAAGGGAAAAGAAAAAAAAAACTTCAAAAGGAACAAATAACAAAAGGCTCTTTAGCTAGTCTTAAAGAAAAAGAGAAAGGAAGGAAGAAAAGAAAGTTGCTGAATCTGAGTATTCTGGAAGTGCCTTAGTAATGTTTACCATCATGCTCCTCATCATCACATCATCATCATCATTACCCTGATCATGAAATAATCATCAAGGAGCAGGTTTCGAGAAAAGAAAAAAAAAAAGTGTGTGACAGAGGAGGGCAAGAAAGAAAGAGATCCGTGGAAAGGTTTCTTTTCTTTTCTTTTCTTTTCTTTTTTTTTTTTTTCCGTGAGAAGAGGGGGAAAAAAATTTGGCAAAAAAAAAAAAAAAAAAAAAGTTGCTACTCCTGGAAACCCTGTTTGTCAAAAGGGGATGTCAAGCTCTTTACAATACCTGGGATTGATGAGCCGGGCGGGCCAATCAGAGGAGAGTTGAGGCTTTGCGCGCCCTTAGTTGGAGAGGCTGCAGGGGAAGGGGGGAGCGCAGCGGGACCAATCCGGGCCCACGTCGCTCCGCACGTGACTCCTCCCCCTTCTCCCATTCATCAAGGGGGGGACGGTGTCGTCTTTTCAATTCATTTATCTGCAGGAATGATTGCCGCTATCAGTCTCGCGCTCACCGCCCGGCTGAGGAGGTGAAAGTTTCTCCCCAGGAAGATAAACCGCAAAAGACAATATTGTGCATGATTTGCGCCTTTTTTTTTTCCAAAAAGCAAAAAAAAAAAAAAAAAAAGAGAGAGAGAGAGAGACAGAGAGAGAGAGAGACAGACAGACAGAGAAAGAAAGAGAAAGAGCCGGGGAGAGAGAGAGAAAGAGAAAGAGAGAGAGGGAGAAAGAGAGAGAAAGGGAAGAAGGGAGAGAAGAGTGGTGGGGAGCTCAGGAAAAAGAGAGAAATATTTCTTCCACTTACGTTTCTATATGCAAAAAATACGGGAGGAAGTTTTTTGGGGGGCTGCTGAGCTCCATGATTTTTTGCAGGCAGCCTTGACTTGGGCCTCCCGCGCCGGAGACTAACCCGAAAGAAAGTCTAACTCGGCGTCGGCGGCGGAGGCGGCAGCGGCGGAGGCGGAGGAGGAGGAGGCAGAAGCAGCCTGGGCTGGGGCTTCGGCTGCATCTTTTGGGGGGCGGGGTGGGGCACGCTACCGATTTTTTTCTGATCCGCTTTTATTTTTATTTATTCTTTTTATTTATTCTTTTTATTGTTTGTATTTTTTCCGTGCTTCTTCTTGACTGTGGCCACGGCAAGTTGACATCCTTCTCCTGCTCTGTTCTATTCTACTCTGCTCTGCTCTTGTGGCGCTTTTTTTTTTTTTTGGAGGGGGTGGGGGGGTCGGAGGGTGGGAAGGAGATTTTGGTTTTTTCTCAAGCACCGGCTGGTGATTGCTGGTAGACTTTCCGAGGTGTTTTTCCCCCTCCTCCTCCTCCTCCTCTCCTCCTCCTTCTCCTCCTCCTCCTTCTCCTCCTCTTCCTCCNAGAGGGTGGAGGGGGTGGGGGGTGGGGAGGCAGAAATTCAACTATTTGTACTGAATGGCAAGAATGTTCTAGTAAATGTGTACCACAATGTGAATTCCTTTGTATGATTACAGTCTAAACGTCAATCTAACAGAATATTATTGATATTAATGTGCTTTTTTTGTATAAAGTGCAAACATTTCGTCCCAAAGTCCAGTCTAAGTAGTGCAGTAAAATGTTGTTACAGTCCTGTCAAGAATTCGTATAGTACAAGCCTGGATCTCTCTGCGTGTCAAACTGTTACATTTGTTTATGTAAAGTGATATTAAAAAAAAAAAGATATAAACTATATCTGTCCATTGCTTTTGGCAAATACAACATAATGTATATACTTCCTAATTTCCATATTTATCCGCATGTAAAGGGCCGGTTATACATGTTACAGATATTCAATATTTATGGATAGAAGAACTCGTATGTAAAATTTAGTTTACAGAACTGTTTGGTAACATTTCGTACCTTATTAAAGATTCTTAAATCTCATTAACCGTGGTAGGACTTTCTTGTTCTCCCAGCCAACCTGCTGCAACTTGAGCTCTCTTTAGTATCAGCCGCGAAAACTGTATCAGTTTTTTTTTTTTTTTTTTTTTTTTTTAAACCGCTCTCCCTTCTGTCACTGGGAAGGCAGCGACGGTGCTCTCTATATAAATGTCATCCAGGAAAGAGTCCCTGCTGGCATGAGGATAGTGTGTAATTAGTATTTATATCAAAATTTATGAAACAAATTTTCGGCCGCAGTATAATTTAAATGACCTTTGAAGACATAGAATAACAACCATAAAAATAGCAGAAATAGATTGCATATGCTGCATAAATATTAATGTGGGGGAATTGTAGGAGCCGAGAAGCCTTTCCATACCATCCCCACTGCAAATGAACTCTCTGGCTAGCGTTACACTGCCCCCAAATTAAATTAATTCGGGTAAAACATATCAGGAGATTTACAATATCATATTTTAAGTTGTTGTTTTTAAATGAAAACGTTTATGGCCATAACTAATTTGCGTGATGTAGATTCATGGTTTTCCATGGGCCCTTCTTTGTGCAGAAGTGAATGTCCATAAAGACATTTTCCTTCGATCCCTTAAAACGTGATGTTAATTTAAATTAATTACTTCCTATGATATGTTATTATTACTATAATTTTGCCAGTGTTATTAGCTTCCTCCAAAAAATAAATCTAGGGGAGAAGAATTATTTTATGTAATTTGATTATCTTTCTATCTCTTTTATTTATTTCTCATTTACTTAAGAAATTCGTTCCATTGGCTGGCGTTGATACAGTAAATTTGTAAATGAGGAGACAATATAAAAAATCTAAATTACTTGTGCTTAATGACTGTGGCAGAACGCCTTTTCTCTAAATCAGATTGTCTCTCTCGCAGTTAAGTTTGATAGATTTGCTATACTGCTTCCACTAACTTAGCTACGCTTGTTGGAACTGTTGGGCTTTGTTCCTTGTTGTAGCTTGCATGATCGCCCCATTAAGCAGACAACGTATCAACAGACAACACAAATCATGAGCTTGGCTAAAGCTGCGAGTGCGTGTGATATGTGTGTCATAGAGTGACGTGCAGAAACTGACCTTCCAGTAGACCAAGATGACACTTTAACAGCTTCTTTAAAGAAATATTATGTGTAAGGCAAGTCACTAGGAAGGCATATTAACTTCGAGAAAGCAGGCAACTCCCCCCTCCCCAAGTCTGCCACTTCTGAAGATGGTGCCCAGTTCTTCTAAGAACAAGGCAACTCTTTGGAGATGTTGATCGAATATTAAACATAACATCCATCCCATTCACACACATTCACAGGGTCCTGCAATTTGCTCCCCATTCATATTTTTATAGTTATATTTGTCACTTGAAAAAAAAAACAAAAAACAAAAATCCTATTTGAATGGAGAGAGATGTTAACTTTGGGTATACCTTGTAGCTCTGCAGAAACTATGTCATTAATGAAGTTTACTTTTACTTTATCAAAAATGTTATTCTGATTATAAGCTTAATATCTCCTGTAAATGAAAAGAGCGCCACCTTGCAGGGTTTGAAGAGATTTAAAGTTCAATGGTGGGACCCAACAATAAATTTTTGCAAGTTGAAGAAATTTATGTCACCAAAAGTCTCCCCCAAATGGCTGTGGGGGTTTGAAATTGATTACCATTCTAATATCTGAAGGGACTCCAGACGGTCTGCCTAACAATTAATAATTGTATAAATAAGAATAAAAGTAGGTGAGGGATGTAGGAAAGATAACACCTCAATCAATGTTCATTTTCCCACCCCCCTTCCCTCAGGAATAAGAATCGTCTGGGATGTCTAATACAGAAGACAGATAATATTGTAAGTTGGCTAATGCTTGGTTTTAAAGGCCATTTTTTTCCCTCTCCCAGAGTATATATCCTTAAGGATTATTCTGTTAGGATTTCTGAAGGAAGGTCATTTCTCCGTTATGGAAAGTCACTAGTTTATTCTTTATTGTGTTTCCACTGTTTTCTTTTAAAAAAAAATGGAGATTTTGTGTGTGTGTGTATGTGTATGTGTGTGTGAACCCAACATTGTTGTTATCATATATAGATCAAATTAAGAAGTTGGGATTTTTTATTGGGAGGAAGAGGAAAGGTAAATGTTGGCATTCAGTCTATTTAATTTCAATATTAGCTCTTGTTCTGGAAAAATAAACAGCTCTTCTTAGTATTTGAGGTTGGGGGAAGAGGGATAACAGGAATCTACATTTTCCTATTGAATGTCTAGCATAATCCAGTCCAGAGAAAAGAAACTTTTTGCAGCAGATAAAACAGACACAAACCCCTCATTGCATTGTAGTCGGCAATATTAATGATTTAGGTCGCCTAAAATGGTGTTTCAAACTTAAATGCTGTCTATTATTTTGCTCGTACCTTTAATGTCTGTTTCTTGAGATGTATTTTTCATACTTTTCTTCATGGGCTATTAGGTTTTGAAATACATGAATGTTAGCAGCAAAATATGATCCTCGACTCTATTTTGCAGAAGCTAGAGAGTCTGTAAATGGCTTGTGTCGTGTGTAGTTGTGGGTTGTGATTCAGGCAGAAGGCTCTATGTATTGGTACACATTTGCTGCTGTCCTCTCCTATTCATCAGTCCATTAGAACCTCTAACAAGTTATTAAAAAAAAAAGTTATATAGTGTCTGTAGAAAATGTGGAGTGGATGCAGACTGGCTGGGGAAATGAAATGCGGAGAGTCTTTTCTCCTATGTCTAGATTGATATAGGAGCCATACAATTGCACACATTCATGTCTATGTTGGGTGGCACTAAATAATTTTCAAAAATTTCTGCCCCCTTTGTTTTCTTCTTCAAAAGCCACCCCCAACTGTTTTAAGCGTTTGCAGCTGATCATTTTCATTTTTTAAAGTCAAGCATTCAAGTTAACCTTTAAGAAGCAAACCACCTCCAAAAGAAAGATGTAACCTTTCAATCGGCCCTGTCTGCTTATCATTTTTTTTTTTTTTTTTGCTTTAGCTGACAATAAAAATAGCACTAACCTTCTATACTGATGGGCCTGGCATTTAGATTTTTTTTCTTTTTTGTTTGTTTTTGTTGTAAAGTTTCCTATAACTTTTAAAGCCTTGGCCCGCTTAATCTACCTCTTAAAGCCCCCATCTTATTCTGACTACCTTCTTTACACCACAAACCGAATCACCTCCTTCCAACCCTCAAAATTAAAGTCTTTCACTGTATCCGATACATTTGAAGGAAGAGATCAAGATAATTTTCTTGTTAGGCTAAAAGAAATGAATGGCGCCTAATATTCTCAGTTTGTCTTGAGACTAGTCACTATTTTAGATGAACTTGGTCGGTATTGTACCACCTAGAACAGTGTGTTCAGCGGCAGCCGGCGAGGCCTGATTCCTTGCCAAGGATGATGAAGCCCGTTAGGAGTACCTGGCTTTCTCTCGCCCATTCCCCACCCCTCTAAAGCCTCCGCCCTTCTAAGTGGGCCAGCTGTGGAGCCATTGACCATCAGGGTAGACGTGTGTCTATCACGAGTCTAAGTTTCTAAATTGAAAATGGAATTCCTCCTTTCTAGGTATGAGTCGTATCCCCCATTTCTGTTGTTCCCCCCTTCCCCGCCCCCTCTCCGTTTTGAACTCAAAGAGTAACTCGGCCCTGGCAGTCCACGTAAGAAGCCCATGCTTTCCTCTAGTAAAGATGGAGGCCGTTTGAACAATTGTCTGAAGCAGAATGGTTTTAGAATTTTATGAAGTCCATCAGGCAAACCGACCCAACTTTTCCAAGCTGTACTATTCAATGTCGAGAGTCAGTCTTCTAACGCACTTAGTTTACACTTGGTCTGGGCTCTTTTAGCCTCTTGTAGAACTACTACCATCATTTTTAACATTTGCAAACGATCTGACTACAGTTAACCCAAGTCTTCACAGACTAACAATTCAGCAAACCTATTTTAATGCTAATTATTAATCTTGGGGAAAGAATAAGAAAAAAGTCTACATGTATGGATATAATTCAGGCAAAGTTTCCCACTGAACTGGGCAAGGCTTGTTTGGTTCACTTCACTTACTGGATAACAAGAAACATGATCAGGCAAACCAAGGACTATTTTTACCGTGCAAGCTAGATTCTGTCATCAATCTGTAACATTTATTTCGCCTTCAGAATGATAGTATATAATAGCACAAAGTTTCCAGGTGATGGGGGTGGGAGGGGAGACTGGAGACAGGATTTTTCAAGAATAATAAATCAAATTAAGTATCTTTAAGATATTTTTTATGGAAATATGCTGTCTGGTATTGGGGAAGCCAATGACTTATATCTGTTTGCATGTCTAGGTGCACATATATGGTATCTAGCTGCAGACAATAGTTGTGTGTGTTCGAATTAAGTGCACGGATATGGGAAGAAGCACACACACTGGACAAACTGCTTCATATGTTATATTCTCGACCACATTTACACTTAGAGCACATACTAATATCTGGTCATCTGTTGAGCCGTATGCATACATGTGTATGTTACGGAATTAGACGTTTTAAAAATCCTCCAGTCCTGTCGTCACAAAAGAGACCTTAGCAAGCCAGTTTTTGCTTTGGTCTCTCCTGTGACAATTTCCACCCTGGAAAAAAAAATGAAAGCCAAACCCCAATTTTCTTCCTGCCTAACTGACAATATGCTGTCTGTCTCGGCGTCTTGCGAAGAGCAAAAAGGGGAGGAAAGTGAAGATGGGCAATGGGGAGGAGACTCCGTCCAAAATGATTCCTAGAAAACATGTAGAGGGACCATATTTCGAGAAAGAAAAATCTCTGTTTGCTTGCTGCATCAGCCTGCCAGGGTTTCTGAAAGGGTTCCCAATGCCACACATGAAACAGGCTGCTCTCTTTTTAAGTACACACACTGCTTAGCGTTGACTGGGGAAGACAGTGAGCATGCGCCTTCCCCGGGCTTGGGCACTGGCTCCACGTGCTGTTGAATATTTATGATCCTTTCCCACCTCCTCACTGTCTGGAGAAGGTAACCACACAGAGGCTAAATCATGTGAAAGCTGCTGGCTTGGCTCCCAAAATAGTTTGGTGGGGAATATGCACGTGTTTGTTTTCAGACAGCGCTGGTTTAAGTAAGATCACAATACCAGGGAGAGTGGGCTCTGAAACCTTGAAGCCACGGAAACAGACAATGTGCAAAAACAGAATCAAACCGGGTGGGGGTTGGGGTGGGGTGGGGGCGGTGTGGTACAACAGAGGTTCTCCCAAGTGGCGTCTGACTGCAGCAGTTGGGCTGGAAAACAGCTCGACTCTCCTGAAACTAAATTAAGAGTTAGGCTTCTAAAGGAGGTGGGATAGGGATGGACATGTAGTTATAGTTGATGACTTCCTCCCCATCTCTCATTTCCCTCTAAAGAAAGAAAAATTTTTTTTTATTATGATAACATTAATAACAAGAAGGTACATGATATTGTTGCATTGGTTACACTCTGAATTCCAGCCAGCCCTTACTGACTTCCTTGATACAAGGGATCTTAACCGGGGCTCCGTGAATTTAAAATCCATCTCTTCTTCTTTCCTTCCTTCCTTCCTTCCTTCCTTCCTTCCTCCCTTCCTTCCTTCCTTCCTTCCTTCTCTCTTTCTTTCATCATATAAATTCATGTTGGGTAACATTTAGTTTGATTTCCTTTGTATTCTCTACGTAATTTATTTTTCATATTTAAAAACATTGTTCTGAGAACAGAGGCTTCAACCAAGGGGTCCATGACGCATAAAAGGTTAAGAATTTCTATCCTAGAAGGCCCTCTGAAATTCAGCAGTTGCAGACTTAACTGTGTCTGTGGATGAAACGATATAATTTTCAGTTAATCTTCCACTTTCTAGATGCTTGTCTGCCTATGCAACTGTTCTATGCTGTCGTTGTGTCTATCATACCGTGTGTCTCTCTTTTTCCCCTGCCCCTTTCTCTTTTTCCTCTATTGGTCTCATTCTGTCTCAGCCTATCTTTGCCTCTCTCTTTTATTGGTTCTCTTCTCTGCCCCCCTCTAGCCCCCATTTTGTGGACTTGGAGGGAATAGTAAAGCATGTTTAATTTAACGGATGCTTTAGGATTTTCACTCGATCCTTCCCAAGTAATAATTGTCAGATCACATATCTGCTAGTTGAGTTCTTTCTGTTAAGCCAAAACGTGCTTTCTGTGGTGTTATGTGGGGAAACTTCACTGGCAGAGGGACTGGAAGAATCCAGAGTCTGGTGGGAAGAGATGGGGGTTAATTTCCTGGATTATTGATTTTCTTCTACTTGTGAATTTAATTGTATTCTACACAGTACATGATATTTTATGGCTAATACAGAAATTCCATGAGCCAACAACTGTAACCTTAAAGTCCTTTAATTTCCTCTATTTGTTGTATATTTTTAAATTCTAAAACAAAAGTCAGAAGCTTTCCTATATCATTAGATCCCCTAGCAAAAATACTTCTTTATAGTTTAGGAATATTTGGACCCAAATCACTGTGGTGCAAATCTGAGAATATCTGATGAAGCCTGAAGCTTCTGATATCTCTCTTTTTTTTTTCCCAATAGAAAGAGAATGGACTGACTTTTTCCGTTCCTCTTCTTAGACCCTATTCCAAGTCGTTCAAACAACCTGGTGTTTTTGCATTGCTCCTGAACTCAATGTCCCTGTCCCAGATCCCTGCTTGTAAGGCTCTATCTGCTGCCAAGCACCTAGGCTCAAGATCAGTCCTAAAGTCTGGAAGGTCTGAACCTTCTGGAGGCATTGTTTCTGAATTGCTCCAGATACAATTTGACCTCTCTCTGCCCCTTAGGATCCATTCACCAGAATATGCAGCTTGAATAGTAGCTGTGAATATGACCCGAGATGACTTCTCTAACCTAGCTCTCTCACTCCTTGTCATCCCTCCTTTTAGCCCTCCTGATTTCCTAGTAGTCTTTCCCATATTTCTGCTGCTTTCTTTCGACATTTGTTGTGAAAAGCTTTATTCATTTCAGCAAAATTGCAAATCTGCCTCAAGTCAGCTGGGCTAGAGGAGAATTGTCCATAATCAAGAGGAAAGCTCTTGCCTTGTACCAGAGAAGCTTCGGAACCCAAAAAGAACTTGCATATAGCACTTCAGGGGTGCCTGACTGGTTTGTAAGATGGATGTGCAAACACTTCCATTAGGCTTTCTCCAACTTTGCAACCAAAGTGCAGCTATCACAGGAAAACCTTTTTCTGATCACCACCACCCCCCAAACTCCCCTTGATTTTATATCTATTGTTCTCTACCTGGGCATATTTGGAAGAAAACTGTAGGGTATCCACGAACTGATGGTTTTTTAAAAAGAGAAAGAAATAAAGACTAGTATGTATTTCTCTAGTATTTTCCAAAGGGCGACAATACAATTCAACCTTGTGATCTTGGGAGGGGGTTTGAGAAGAAAGGAGGGGGCAAGAGGAGAGAGAAAATGGCTTCAATGTGCCAACAAGCAAAGCATCTGATCTTGCTGTGATAAGATCAGCTTTCCGTGCAGTTCTCCCGGCGGCCAAGTGTTTTTGGCCAGCCCTGGTAACGCGTTTGTTTACAAAATCCCACTGGCTAGAAGGTGTGCTCCCCTTCCAGCCCCTCACTTCCACCCCCAACCCATCAGTAGTCCACTGTTAACCCTTCGTAAGCCCTAGCTCCTGGATGCCTGGAGCCTGAGCTGGAAGCTTGGCCTGCAGTCGCTGTCTGCAAATGGGGGCACTGCCCGGTTTCCCAAAATCCTGCGGGAGCTTTGTTTGAGTGGCGGGCAGAGGGCAGGACTCGGGGTGAGTCTTTGATTTTACCCCCCCCCATACATACCATAAGAAAAGAAAGGAGTGGGGGGTGGAGGAGAAAACAACAATAAAAACAACAAAACCCGGCCAAAGCACTCCCTCTCCCCCTCGACCGACACCCCCCCCCCCGTCTCCCACCCCCTCGTAACTTTCAGTCTTCAGTGAGATTCTGCGGGGTCTCTCTTACTGCACACAGCTGCTGGCAATCTTTCCCGAAATCTAGAACCCAGCCATGGGTAAGTTACAATTTCTTCCCAAGAGGAAACGTAGTGCTGGCGTGCATGTGCGTGTGGGTGTGTATCTATGTGCGGGGTGTGTGTACGAAGTTTTACTTGTTTGGAACAGACTTAGCCCAAGCAAGTCTCCATCCACTAGCGGAAAGTACTCTACTGTATTGTGGCATCTGAACTTTGGTGAACAAACATCCTACACGCAGGAGACAGGCTGAGAAGGTCAGCGAAGGAGTGGTGTTGCTCCCCGTAAGGTTGGAAAGCAGTGTCTCCCTCTCCTGCTCTCCCTCGTTTTCCATTGACTATATCTTATTTTGGCTTTAATAATTTCCAACTGAGGAAAGACAAATGAAATCCACAGTGTGCATTCCAGATCTCGGGCAATCTTTCTCTTTCTTTCTTTCTTTCTTTCTTTCTTTCTTTCTTTCTTTCTTTCTTTCTTTCTTTCTTTCTTTCTCTTCCTCTCTCTCTCTTTTCCTCTCTCTCTCTCTTTTCCTCTCTCTCTCTCTCTCTCTCTCTCTCTCTCTCTCTCTCTCTCTCTCTCTCTCCTCCACTCCCCCGCCTCCCTTAAAGCACTTCCCACTAGGAATCACAGCTACTAATATATTAAATACCTCTGTATCTCTTAGGGGCATTTAGATACTTTCCTTTTCTGCCACTCCACTACTATTGCATTTGCAAAGAGTAAATTTCATTTCCCAGCAGATTTCCAAGAACATGTACGTTAGGTTCGTCAGGGAGTTTCGTATCACAGTAACATTCTTGGACTCTTATTGAAATACGAAAGATGGATTTTTAAAAACGGGGCAGGGTAAAGGGAGAATAAGAGGAAGTAGGAGAGCGCTTTTGAAAGGGAGCATCACTGTTGCATATAGCAGCTGACCTTTGGCTGACATAACTAAGGAGAAGGCCGGGAGTTACTGAAGGAGGATTTGATACTTTTGGCGTTTGAATTGAGCTTGTAAACCGATATAGTCTGAATCTAGAGCTCACTGAAATTGATTCAAGAGAAAATTATATTTACACGTCGTGAGACAACAGAATTTAGGGGCAGAAATAGATCGGTGCCTGGAAGGGTGCCCCAAGGTCTCAGAGGATGAAGCCCAAATTCCTCACACTTGTCCGCATCATATTATTTTGCAGGATTTAAAATACTCCTCCGCAGCTGAATATAAAGACATCTAATAATCGCCTTCTAATGAGCTGTATTCTTAGAAAGCAACTCCCTACACCGGGCTTTGAAGTTACTTTCGAAGTTATGAAAATATCTCTTGTGGATTAAAAAAAAACTATTAAGCTGCTACTGTAGAATTACAATTCGTCTTTGTCAGAGACGCAGGCACACGTCAGAGTCGAAATTCACAGGTGCTCAATACAGTTTTAGAAGTTGGCTCTTGCTTTTGTTCGGGACGCCCCTTCTCTCCACCCCCCCCCCCCCATTCCTTACACACACACACACACACACACACACACACACACACACACACACTCGCAGAGAGATGTTTGGACGGCAGACAATTAACAAAGTAAATTGAATGGTGACGGCCCTTGTGTTTATCCTGTTTATATAATGTGCCAATTCCCAAACTGCCCTAGATGTTAACAGTAACATCTCTGCCTGTGCAAATTCGGGGCCTTTTGCTCTAAACAACAGTGGAGAGAATATTCCCAGAGATTCTCCAGGAGTGTGGTGTGTTTCCCGACCTGTTAGTGGAGGCAACATTTTTACACGTTGGGGAGAGACCTCCTTGTTGCTACTATTGTTTATGTTGCTCCGATCTCAAAAGCTTTTCATTTCTTCTCTCTCAGAACCAGCACCCCAACTCTTCCCGTATGTTGTGTATGGGAGGGGGTGGGGAGGCAGGAAGAAATTATAAAGGTCGCTATGTCTCTAGGGAGGGTGTGTGTGTGTGTCTGTGTCTCTGTGTGTGTGTAGAGTGGAAGCTTCCGCATTTGGGGCCGTTTAGGCATTAAGTTCTGCAGAACTTTCTTCTCTGATGACAACTTGGCAGATACCTGGTGTACTTCATTTGTTGTTACAAGGCGACAAAATGCAGATCAGTTTCCACACACAGTAAACTTCATTGTCTGACTTGCCTCCCTCAATAGTTTTTAGTTAAGGGTGGGGGAGGGACTTTGGGGGAAATAGGTCGCTCAAGCACCCACGGGCGGGGGAAAGGGACTGTCCTTGTTGCTACTGGCTTGTTTTTGTTCAGGGAGAAAAATGCCATGTATCGATACAACTGTTTCAATAAGTAAACACCTCCACACATTCAGCTGTACGCTGGAATGAGACTTGCCTGAAGAACTTTGGGAAGGCAGGTGTGTGTGTGTGTGTGTGTGTGTGTGTGTGTGTGTGTGTGTGTGTGTGTGTGTGTGTTTAAGGATTTAGTGTTTTAGGGAAATCTGCTTGAGAAATCTTTAGTAAAATGAAGCAGGAAAACTGTTTGTTATAAAAAGGATGTAGTGGAGAGAGCACACACACGTCCGGACACAGAAACCAGGTTCAAGCTTCTATGCCAAACTTCTTTGCATCGCAGGGCAGCCTGAGAGTGCAGCGATAGCTTCCTCGGCAGAACCGTAATCAGAGGAAAAAGCTGAAAACGAGCATTCGTTCTAGAATCCCCGCAACTGGGCAAGGGTTGTCAGAGCTGATATAAGCGAGTGGGGTGGGGCTGGGGCGCTGGGAGAGGGAGAAAGTGCAGTTAGCCAGGAGTAGGAGGTTAAGGACCGGGGTGGGGGAGGGTGGGGAAGGGACGAGACTATGTCAATAAACTTCCGAATCAAGTTAATTTTAGTAATGCAGTGGGTAGAGACGCCAGAAGGTGCTGGTTACAAATGACTTCTTTTAAGGCAATTGACTATAATCTAATCAGAAACTCACTGAAGGGTCAAGTAGAAGTTGAAGTTGTGGCCTTAAAGCTGATATCTGAAAAAAAGTAGAGACAATATTAGGTTTATATTTGAGTCACTTGCGTAGCTTTTCCTCCTTTCCTTTGTTGCTCTCTCTCTCTCTCTCTCTCTCTCTCTCTCTCTCTCTCTCTCTCTCTCTCTCTCCATCCTTTCTTCCCTTCCTCCTCATACTCTCCTTCTGTGCCCCCTTTTTTTTTATCCACACCTCTTAAATAGTTATTTTTTCTCCCAGCTCAAACAGAACCAAGCCAAGCCATTCCCAAGAGCCCAAGGTAGCTTGGAGAGGGGTGTTTTAGAAATGGCATTGAAATTGTGCAGAAGAAAACCCTTTTCACGTCTTCAATTCCTGGATGGAAGAGCTACTGCCTACCTCTTATGCATACAATCCCCCTACCCCATCCCCCTTCCCGTGCCTCCCCAGCCTGCTATTCTAGAGGATGGGCCTTCAACCCTTACGCAGACAACGCTTCCACTGACGTCAAATGAATCCTCCCAGTCCAAGAAACTGCAAGACTGGGCCCACAAGCGCCTTGGTAGTTATATCATTAATTATAAGGCACTAAGTGTTATAAAGAAAGCTCCTGCTATTTAGGTTGCAGCTGATTTTGGGGGTGGGGTGGGATGGGGTGGGGTGGCGGGGCAAAGATAGGAGGGAAAAGGGAGGAGGAACAGCAACCCCAGGGAATCTGCAATTTTTATCTCTGCTCAAAAGCATTCCTACTGAATTCCTACTCTGCCTCTGTGTTTTCTTTACCTCTGCCCTTTTACTCCCTTGATTTTATAGGCATTGCTTATTCGCTTCTATCCCATTTTATCTGCTTTAAAAGAAATTATACCAACATCATCTGGTCACTTAGGAAATTTATCAGCCCAACTTCAATGTATTCAGTGGTGTGTGTGTGTGTGTGTGTGTGTGTGTGTGTACTATTAACTTGACAATGCAAGAAAAATATAGGTTTGAAACAGAAGCAAAATGTAGACCATCACATGTCACATATAGCTTTGCCATCACATCATCCACAATATTTATTGGATTGTGGGGTTTGATTTGGTTTGGTATTTCAGGAGAAAATAAATAATTCTGCATTTGGTGCCAAACTAGTAATAGAAGTTAGTTCTTTAAGTCCAAAAACATGACTTACCATGGTTTTTTTTTTTTGTTTAGTATGGGGAAGAGGTCCAATAACCAACCACCCTGGCCAAAAGACTGGATTTATCATTGACCTGTGGGATATGCAATTTTCTTGCAGATTTCATTGGTTCTTTAATTCAATTCTAGTCATGCTTTGTTATTCTTCTGAGGATAGACAATATGCAAATCTAAGGTATTTTTTACTGTTATTGTGAGGCAAATATTTACTATTCATCTACAGCAAAAGAAAAAATAAAGAAATGTAATTTATAAAGTGACTCAGAAGAAACGTAAAAAAAGAAACAGAAATTTCAGGATTAAAACTAGAACCAAATATTAATACTTTCATATAGGAATGATTTAACACCTAAAGAAGAAAGAAATATTCAGTAATTCATGATTAGAATATTTTCCTGTAATGCATCATAGCTTGGGGGGAAAAATTACACACACACACACACATACACACACACACACGTGCAGCATTTTTATGTATAATATTTGTTGTAAGTTTGTACAGGGAGTACAACTCTTACACATGTATCTATGGTAATATAACTTTTGAAAACAGAAATATGTTTTATGTTAATGAACTTTGAACACATTTTTCCCCAGAAACTAAACATGAGCAAGAAAAATGTGTTTGCATGAGCACAAATGTTAGTGCCATTGAGTGTAAAAATTAAAAAAAAAAGTTTTGAAATTACATTTTCCAGGACTTAGCATTTAATGAAAAATTTAAAGAACCCCGGGCTCAAGTCTGTTCAAATATCTTTCTTTAGTTTATCTTTAGTGATCAACTATGAAACTTCATGACCTCTATGTATCTATAAATTTGCCTTTTTTTTTAAGAAAGGAAAGGAAAAAAAATGTTAAATGCTAAGTTAAAAAAATGACAGTGGAAGACATCTGTTTATCTGCATATAAAGACTGGGAGAGTGTGGCCTACTCACTTTACTAGACGGTACTACCATTTGGGGTACCTAGTGCTGAGATTTGTTTAAATCTAGATGTATTTCATAATTTATTCATTGATGATTAATTAAAATTGAAAATCAACTAACATTGCTTGACACAAATTTACAGGTTTTTCCTCCTCATAATTATGTAAAAAATCTTTCAATTTTAATTCTATAAGACTTTTTTTTCATTGTATAATCAAAGAACAATTTTGCATGTCAGAGCCTCTCATACTTAAATTAAAGGACATTTGTATACCTGTGTCTTAGACCTGTCATTATTACTAAATCCCTGGATAAATTCAGTTGTGCCACTTCCCTTAGAGTTCCAGGCTCATGACCAGTAAAATCAGTGTGCTCCAGTGGATGGTCCTTAAGCTCTGGGGCTCTCTTGTTCTAAAATTTGACTCACTTTAACATTAAATGCATTGGAAATGGACACAGAACCCAAGAACTATCTTAAGGACCTGTCTAGCAAACCTGGTACGCCTGTTTTAGTAGTTCCTCACTTTTCTTAGTTCCTGATTCAACAACATCATATTTGTAATTCTTTTTGTTAAACAAGTAAAAAAGCAGGAACCCTTTGTCATTTCACTTTATTTAGTTTAAAATGGAAATAAATGAAATACTCATTGAGAATTTATATGAATGAAATAAGTTATACACTTAAAACCAGAACAAAACTCGGTACTTAAAGAAGGTAGAGATGCTCATTAATGAACGTGATTTGGATATTTTCTAGCATGTCATAGAATGAAAGAAAATACAGCATTTCTATTCATCATACAAATAGAACAGTTTATAGTATACAATCCATTGAATGTTATCTTAAGGAGAGATGAAAAAAGCAAGCAGGACTTCCTCTGCACTTGTCTATGTAAGGAAACAATAATTGTATAGATTATATCCATTTATAACCCCACATGTACAATGAATACACTTTCTGTGCATTTAAAAATTGTTTGTTATTCACAGTGAGACCTATGCACATTAGAACCTAGAAAAACTTTTAAGTGGAATAGAAATGTCTTTGATAGCTAGTAGACCAGTAGTTGAATTAGACCAATAGCTGGAGGGTTTATTTGAATACCCAGAAAATCATTTCTTCAAGGATCTTTGATTCTCTCCATGTCTAGATTTTCCTCTTATCAGCATAGATGACCACCTCTTCCCTAACTTTGTAGATCAATTACTCAATCAATAAGCATATATTAAGTGCTTACTATGTATCAGACACTGTACTAAATGATGGCAATTCAGACACAAAAAAGCAGAAATAGCTCTCTCCTAATGAGAGCCATAACATAGGAACACCAGTACCTAATGATAAATAAATAAAGATAAATAAACTGCTTTAGTGGGGATGGCATTAGTACCTAGGTGACCAGCAAAGGTGCTCTGGAGAAGCTGGCACATGAGTTGAGTCTTAAAGGAAGTCAAGGATTTCAAGAGATCTATGTGAGGAAAGATTACATACCAGACATTCAGGATACTAATGCAAAATCAGGAAGATGGGAAATGCAGAACAGATTGTCTTAATATGATATTTTGGTAGGTAAAATCCTCTTTGGTATCCAGTCTTCTGTTTATGAACTTATACAGCTACGTTAATTCTTATATAATAACACCCATGTGACTCATCATTGGGTTCACAGCTTATCCCTTTTTTAGTCTGCTTGGACCTTCCTGGAATAGGATTTCAGAACTTAGGTTTATCACTGTCACAATGAGGCATCAGCAGGTGGATTTTAGTGGAGGTAAGCCATTGTCTATGTTGTTGAATCCATTGGTCCTGAAAGCATTGCCTATAACTCAAGAAGCAATTCATCATTTGCATTGTTTTGAATGCTGATTTCAATTCTCATGAGAAATCCTTGCTTTCCACTGAAAAGAGGAATTTTGGTCTTTTTTTTTTGTGAGAAAACAAGCTGATTATTCAATGGGGATAATTTTTTCCTTGGCCTCCCATCTAGCATTGATGGTAATAAAAGAATAATTTTAGGTAATGAGAAAAATCAAATCCTTATTTAGTCCTTTGCCTTTTTTGTTAAAATTGTTTCAGAGAATTAATTTATAATTTATTAGCACTACTAACCAATGGTAATTTTGGTAATATGGACTCCTCTGCACTAGGGCCTGGAAGAATCCAAGAATTCAGTAGTATTGGTCCCCAGAGGATTTTTTTTTAAATTTATGGCTGTTTAAGAATACCAGAGTTGGGGCAGCAAGGTAGCAAAGTGGAAAGAGCAGCAGGTCTGGAGCTGGGAGGACCTGGGTTCAAATCCAACCTAAGACACTTTATAGCTGTGTGATGCTGGGCAAATCACTTTCTTGCTGTCTTAGAATTGATATTAACTCAGAAGGTAAGAAAATGCCACAGTCTTCCCAATATAATATCCCACATCTACCCCATGCAGTCTTTATTTCAAAGAAAAACAGCTGTGGAAAACCAACAGATAGAGGAACTAGATCTGAAGGCATATGCAATCTTTGCACCAAAAGCTTACCACTTCTTCATTGAGGGTTTTTCATCATCTGTCTTCTGAAACTAACATAGGGTGTTTAATCTGAGTTCTTGTGCCTTTCAGTGGTCTTTGAATTTTCCTTATTATAATCATTATAGATATTGTTCTGGTGGCTCTGCTTTCATTATTGAGTCATTTCATAATAATGTATCTCTGAATTCCTCATATTTATAATTTCTTAATGAAGTATTTTCCCATTAAATTCATAATTCCTCTGTTCATTTAATGACATATAACCCAGTTGATGGTCACTTGGTTATCTAGTGTTTTGCATGTACAAAAAGTATTCTTAATAATATTTTTGTGTTTAGGGGACTGTTTCTTTTTTCATTGACCACCTTGGGCCATATACTCATATTTATTCAATTATTAATTTGTGTTTGGTTGGCAGCTGAGAGTTGATGTGTCAAAGAGTAAAAACAACTTAGTAATATTTCTTGCATAATTCCAAATTGTTTTCTAGGATGGTTGCATCAATCCACAGCTCCACCAATAGTGAATTAATGTGCCAGTGTTTCCACAGCGTTGCCTAATGATATTTTTAGATAAATCTGTGATAACCTGGATTCATGCCCTTTTAAAAATCAATTCCAGGCAAATGTTTGATGGTTATTGGTTAAAGAACATTAGGAGTCAGGAATTTTAGGTTTCCAAACTTGTCAGATTTTTCATCTCTTCTAATAATTTTCCTGATCTAAAGTTGGTTCACTCATAAAACAAGGATTATTATAAGGGGGTTTATTTACTGATCTACATTACAATTTTCTTCATCTGGAATATAAAAGTGTCAACATGTTGACTAATATCTCATGAATTTTCAATCTGTCCTGGAAATATTAAGCCATTTTTTCCTCTCCCTAAGGCCAACTTGATTCATTGCTAGCATTTTCCAAGGAAATTTTACATCTTCGCTGTAACATTAGATAGTTACTTCATGAATTCAAGAAATAATTCATCCTCTCTGATATTTGTGGAATTCAAGCTCTTAAAAGTGTTATAGCTAAATAGAACTGAAGATTCAGGTAATGATTATTCAGTTTTTGGATCATTTAATTATATTATTCCTCCTTTTTGCTGCTTGCTTGTCTTTTGGTCAATTTGCAGGTCATGTGGCTAGTTTGGGTCTGGGATAGTGTTGAAATCCAAGTGAACCCATTTCTAGGGTAATTTTTCAAAGTATTTCTATAAGATGAGCTTAAATAGATAATAGTAGTGTTGGATTATTGTTGTTTTTTATTAGAACTACTATTGATAGCCTCCATTAAACACAAATAGAATATTTATTAAACACTTACTGTGTTTCTGGCACTATACTAAGTACCGGGGTTACAAATATAAGGAAACAGAACAGTTCTTGCTCTAAGCAACTTATATTCTAATGGAGAAGATAATTTCCCTATTAGAGGAGTTGGAAAAGGAGGGCAGGGAGCCCCTGTGGGGCAGTATGGCTGGTGAAAGGATGGAAAAATCTGGAGAGTGAATCAAACAGGAAGCAGAGAAAGCTGGGTTTGGACCACTCATGAAACGACGCCCTGCTAGGACTCAAACAAATATGACAGTGGGCCTTAGAGTAGAAGTTTCTTCAAGGTAGAAGGGTAACTGGTAAGGTTGTCCAGAGTGAGCCAGGCCAATCTGGGAGGGATAAGTAATTGATGGACAATGTATACTAATTTTAAAATTCTTTGATATTAAAGAAGGTATTTATTTCATTATACTTAAACCTTGTAGAAGTCCTTAGTTCTAAGATAATAAGTTGTTTCCTGATGCGTGATCTTTTGTTTTTGCAAATACAATTTTTTATTTTTTCTACTTGAATAAAATAATTTTTGGGTAATCTAATCACGATTGTATTGAATAAGCTTATCAGTTTAGATAGGATTGTTATTTTAATTATATAGGCTCTATCCATCCATGAACACTTAATATTTCTCCAATTACTTAAATCTGACTTTATTTATATAAAAAATGTTTTGTAATTATATTCATGTAGTTTCTGGTTTTGTTTTGGCAGATATGATCCCAGGCATCTTATTCTATCTATTTTTTTTTGTCAGTGATACATAGAAATGCTGATCTTGAGGTAAATTATTACCTAATCAATCAATAATAACAATCAGCAAGCATTTATTAATCAATTCCTGCATATCAGGCAGTTTATGAATGTTGGGGATACAAAGAAAGAAAGAACAAGCAGTTCTTGCTCTTAGGGAACTTACATTCTAATGAGGGAGATACTATATACTTAGGTGAGTAAAAGGTGAAAAAAAAAATCAGGCACACTATGTTAAGTAGGAAGGTAATCTTTGAAGGGAAAGGATTAGCAATTAGGGATTTTGGGAAAAATCTTCCAAATAAAGACAGTGTATGATCTGAGTCCTGAAATATGCCAGAGACTCATGGTTTAAGATTAAATTTAATACCTAATAATTCCAAGTATTATATTTTATGAGATTTATTAATAATCACTTGAAGTAGAAGAAATAAAAAGGCAAAAGTAAAAGCCTGAGTAAAGAAAATTTTTTACAAGCTGTGTTAGCGGGGAAAAGAGTCTGAGGGATGGGGTCACACAAAACTTTATCTCCAAAACATAAGGATGTGGGGCAGCTGGGTAGCTCAGTGGATTGAGAGCCAGGCCTAGAGACGGGAGGTCCTAGGTTCAAATCTGGCCTCAGACACTTCCCAGCTGTGTGACCCTGGGCAAGTCACTTGACCCCCATTGCCTACCCTTACCACTCTTCCACCTATAAGTCAATACACAGAAGTTAAGGGTTTAAAATTTAAAAACAAAACAAAACAAAAACAAAACATAAGGATGTAATGTGAGAACGAAAGTGGGATGCTGAGATTGTGAGTCCTGTGATTCAAATTCTAATTATACATAGAGACATAGAGACAATCAATACAAGGACAGAGAGACAGGAAATAGCCTGTTATGAATGAAGCCAACTGGCTAGATCATAGAATTCATTGGAGGGAGAGATAGAAAGGAGGTTAAGGAAAATTTAAAATACCAAAAGAGTGTGATAGTTGGTATAGGGAAGCACTGGAAAATGATAAGATTCAGTGGTTCCCAAACTTTTTTGGCTTACTGCCCCCTTTCCAGTAAAAATATTACTTAGCACTCTGGAAATTAATTTTTAAAAAATTTTAATAGCAATTAATAGGAAAGATAAATGAACCTGTGGCCATCACCCCCTTTCCCCATCACTGCAGCACCCACCAGGGGGTGGTAGCGCCCACTTTGGGAATCACTGAATTTAGGTTGGTCATTTCGGCAGCTGTAGGAAGGATGGATCTGAGAGTGAAGAGACTTGTAGTAGAAAGACCAATTAGACAATTATTGAAAGAGTTAAAAGGAGATGATCTCTTGAACTAGGTTATAGGGGATAAAAAAGATGTTGTAAAATTGAAATGATAAGATTTGGTGATTCATAGCATATATGGAGTGCTTGAAAGTGTCAATGATGATATTAAGATTTTGAACTTGGGCCATGGAGAAGATAGTGATACTCTGCATTAGTAGAGAAGTTCTGAATAATACCAGATTTGAGTGAAAAGATAACCAGTTCTATGTTGAATATATTGTGTAAACATGCCTATGTTACCCAGTTAGAAATGTTCAATAGGCAGTAGGTGATGTGGGACTGAATGTGAAGGGATAGATGATAATTGAACCTACAGGAGTTAATAATGTTATGAAGTGAGATAATGTAGAGAGAGAAGAAAAAAGAGGGCCCAGGAAAGAGTCTTGGGAAATAGCAACAGTTAGTAGTAGAGCATAGATGAAGATTCAAGAAAGGAGAATGAGGAGGGATCAGATAGGTATAAAGGAAAACAAGTGAGAGAATATCATGCCACCCCAGAGAAGAGAGAATATCCAGGAAGGGAAAGTGATTAATAGTATCAGATGCTGTATTGAGGTAAAGAAGGATAAAGATGAAGAAAAGACAATTAGGTCTAATAATTAAAAGATCACTGGCATCTTTAAAGAGAGAAGTTTCTTTAGAATGATGATCTCAGAATTTAGGCTGAAGAAGGCTTAGAAAAATGGGAGTTGAGGAAGGAGAGAACGCAAATACTTGCCGCTTTTTCAAGGAGGAAAGGAGACTTTACAGAATGAGGGGGGAGAGAGGAAGAGAGAGAGAGGGGGAGAGAGAGAGAGAGAGAGAGAGAGAGAGAGAGAGGGGGGAAGTTGTGAGGTAAGTCAAAAGGGTGTGGAGGAGGGGGTTCATGGGAAGAATGAAGAGAGAAGAGGTTCTTTAACAGCTGGTATGGTGAATGGGATAGAGAATCAATGAGAAAGAAGGATTACTTTGCTTCATTGAAGGCATGGTGGAGATTAGATAACATCCCATCAGCATGGTTTCATGATTTCCTCCACCTCTAGTCAGCAGAATGTGAATAGGAATACAGTTTGGCTACTGGCAAGACAGGATCAATGACAGTCTGGGTGGGGGGCAGTAAGAAATTCTGGAGTAGAGGTTCATACTATAGAGATTAACTGCTTCACTGAGGGGATGAGATTGGGAAGGGAGGGGTCTCTAGACAAGGAAACAGTTGATAGCCTGGGAAAATCCTAATGGATGAAAGAATTGGAGGTCACAGTGTAGAGGAAGAACCGGATTAGAAGTCATAAAGCATTGAAAAAAGATAGATGTACAAAAGATTATGATCAGATAAAGAAATTTCTGTGTTCTTTTACATGGAAATGGAACAACTTGTGGGTGATGGGCAAGATCAAAGGTCTGATCATCCTTCTGTGTAGGCTGAAAGTGGAAAAGTAGGTCATGAGAACTGAATAGACTGAGGAAGTGGGAAGTTAGGATATTTGAGGGAATTATCAACATGTAGATTGAAATGTTCCTGTTGGTGGGGAGGGGAAAGGTTGAAGTGGGCCACGCACTGAACTCATTGAGGAAAGAGAGAGAACAGTTTGGAGTGTTTAGAGATAACAATCACTGAAGTCTGGATTGTGTGATAATTACTAAATTATCACACAATTTGAACAGATATCATGAAAGTTAAAGGAGGAATGGAAGCTGAATGATGGTGGAAGATATATGGATGCCTCACAGTGACCATCGAGTTGAGGAGTATGGTGGGATGAGAAAGTAAACTGATAATAACCATGATTGCAGTATTGTCAAGAGAAAGAGAGAGAGAGAGAGAGAGTCAAAGAGAGATAGATAGAGACAGAGAGACAAAGAGACAAAGAGAGACAGAGACAAAGAGAGAAACAGAAAGAGAAAGAAAGAGACAGAGAGAGAGAGAAGGACAGAGACAGAGAAAGACAGAGGCAGGGAGACACATAGAGAAAGAGATGCAGACAGACAGACAAAATGAGACAGAGACAGAGACAGAAAGAGAGAGACAGAGAGAAGGTTTGAGATGAAAGAAAGTTTGTTGATTATGCAATAGGTATTTCTGGGGACCCAGTGAAAGGGGTTAGAAAATCTAGAGAGTGACATTGGGAGGTATGTGTCTGAGGTGGATGGGGATGAGGGATTGGACAACTTAATTTGGGAAAGCAGGTTTGTTCTTTGGAAGACATGGGTTCATGATCACTGAGAATGGGAAAATAAAATGAACTAGGAGAATGCTAAACTACTGGGGAGGAGACTAAGGCAAGGAGAGGTACACTGAGGGAAGCAAATGATTAGAATGTGCAGTGATATGCCTTCAGAAAATAGCCAGAATTGAGTGTCCTTTGAGGAAAACTGTCTGCTAGTAAGCACAAACAGAAGGAGGTATGTTTAGAGGAGTCTGAGAGCCAAGGCAGGATGTGAGAGTTAGCTGTCTCCACTAAGACAGGCTGGCTTGCCTCCACTGTGGCTTAGGAATACCTCTGGAAGTTGCTGGGAACAAGAGAATGATGTGGTGAATGGACAGTTGTCCTGTAGTCAGTAGGACAGAGTCAAATCCTACTTCAACTCTCAAAACCTTGGTTTCCAAATCTATAAAGTGGGGATAGATATTTGCACTATCAATTTCACACA
The DNA here is from genome assembly GCF_016433145.1 of Gracilinanus agilis. Lineage (NCBI taxonomy): Eukaryota > Metazoa > Chordata > Mammalia > Didelphimorphia > Didelphidae > Gracilinanus > Gracilinanus agilis. The sequence continues at coordinate 634,780,640 of NC_058132.1, forward strand.
ATTGTTATGATAAAATGACACAACTGTGAGCTTTTATCATCAATATCATGTATTTGTGGGAAACACTATTTTCCAAATGCATGATTGATTCCTGTCGGCTGTGAATTTTGATCACACTTGTTTGATGAATGTACGTGTGTGACCTTGTAGAGAGGATTCTAAATAAACAGAGATATTTTCGTTAAATAGTACACCTATGTATGTGTACAGAAATGTTGTATGTATATACATGTAAACAAATAAAAGGTAAATATATGCATATATGTGTATTTTATATATGTAAAATACATATACATATATAAGCAAAAGTCTACAGATATTGGTAAATGAGATGAATATATGTATGTATTTAACTCAGACAGATGTTAAAAATGGAAACATATAAACATATATATATATATAGATATACATACACATGCACAAATATACATACAGATAATGATAAAGGACAGTAAGGGAAGCCCAAAGTTGGTCCAGCTCAAGGAAGAGCAGAGTAGATTAAATTGCCTTTGGAAAATTTCAAAATTCTGTGAATGAACTCAAGTTCTTTGCTGAAACAATCTTTTCAATCCTAATCTTTTAAACCTTTTTTTAATACCAATAGTATCTATCCTAGTATTGTATAGCCGCAAGTAAAAAAAATCCTACTCGTTTTTTGAAAAATGGAAATTAAAGCTCATCTGAAGGAAAACAGAGAGATGCATCATGGAACTAAGCAGACTAGATATTGAAATAAAGAATAATGAAGGAAAAGTGAAGGAAATCATCAAAGAAATACAGAGATTGTGATAGAAACTGGACCTATGATTTCATTGGTAATGGAACATAGGTGAGGAAACTCCCCTAATCAATGAAGGTCAGCATCTTCTTTAAAGAATATCATTAGAGGGGGCAGCTAGATGACTCACTAGATTGAGAGCCACATCTAGAAGAAAGGAAGTCTTGGGTTCAAATATGACCTCAGACACTTGCTAGCTGTGTGATCCTGGACAAGTCACTTAACCCACTTTGCCTAGTCCTTATTGCTCTTCTGTCTTGGAACTAATACACAGTATTGATCCTAAAATAGAATGTAAGGATTAAAAAAAAGAGTTAAAATCATTTTATCTGGCTGATTGCAGTAAAAATTTGATTTATTGACCAGGATATAATTTCTAATAGTATATATGAGAAAAGAATATTTATAGATTTTCTAATGCATTAATTGCTATACAATTGTGTTGGAGCATTCGCTTTGCCCAGAAAACATGGACCTTTGCTGTTTAGTGAAGAGATTCATAAAGTAGGGAATCCTGGTTTTCTGTTTCCTGAATTCCTATTAACTGGCCGTTCTCTTTATGACTTAATTTCAGGAGATAATCCTAGGATATCAGAACTCGAAGGGGCCTTAGAGATCAATTAGATCAACTTCCAGAGGCTCAAGTGTGTCAAGTGTGTAAAGTGCTGGGCCTGGAGTCAAGAAAACATTGGTTGAAATCCAGCTTCACATACTTAGCTCTGAGTCCTTGGGCAAGTCACTTAACCACTGTTTTTCTCAATTTCCTCAGTTGTAAAAATTGGAATGATAATGGTACCCACTTTGCAGAGTTATTGTGAAGATTGAATGAGATAATTTTGCAAGCATTTAGCAAAGTCCTTGGCACATAAATACTCGGGAAGTATTTATTCCCATTCTCTTCCCACTCATTACCCTTTTTTATCCTACAAATGAGGAAACAGTCCCAGAAAGGTGAGCATGTTTATTTGCCCAGGGACGAACAGCTAATATTGGTGAGAGCAATGATTCAAGCTTAGGGCCACTGATTCCAATTCCTGACTTTTTCCATTATAATATCATGGCCTTGCTTTACCATTTCCATAACAGGGACAATGATATCTGTTCTATCAACTGACAAAGCTATATATAGGGTGTTCCTATACTCTTAAAAAATTAACTATATTTATTACATTAAAATTCCCTGGTACCTCACCCTTTCCTTCTCCATACTATCAAGGCATCAACTGAGCAAAAAAAATTGTTTATATAAATCATATCTTTTATCTTTCATTTTACAAGTTCTTTCTCTGGAGGAGAACATTCACAAGTTATTCTTCATATATTAATTCTGTAGCTATATATAATGTTCCCTTGTTTCTACTTGCTTCATTCTTCATAATTTCATGTAGGTGTTTCTAAGTTTAAAAGAAAATTAAGCTGCTTATCATTTCTTATGGCCCAGTAGTATTCCATCACAATCATGTATTGGAACTTGTTCCATTCCCAATTGATGGATGTTCCCTTGATTTCCAGTTCTTTGCCACCATAAAAAGAGATTCTATAAACATTTTAGAACATATGTGTTTTTTCCCTTTTTCCTTCATCTCCTTGGGAAACAGTGGTATTGTTGGGCTTAAGGGTATGCACAGTTTTATAACTCTTTGGGTATAATCCCAAATTGGTTGAACCTCATCATATTTTAACATGTTTATATTTATTTTGGGCATCATTTAAAACAATTATATCTTAAAATAAAATTTAGTTATTCTTTTAAAATAAGTTCAAGGTGTTTTTAGTTTGATGAATAAAAAATAGCAACCTTTTATTACTGAGTATTCAATAAATATTCATCTTAAAAAAAACTCTTGGATACACATCCTATGAAATGTAACACGTACATCTATGCCTGCCTGGCAGGATTATTGTGAGAATAAAAGCAAATTAACATGTGTGAATGTTTTTTTATATAAAAAAGTTAAATGTATCTTTTACGTGTAAAGAATTATTATTTAACATGATTACTAAGCACCGATGATGTTGGAACAATTACACTGAGTTTGGGAAACAAGTGTTAAAAAGAAATAGAGAAAATGTGCTCTGTCCTAGAAAAACTTACAGTCTAATTAGGGAGAAAGAAGCCAAGTGAAGTGATAGGAAAATACTTACAAAGCAACACATCTTAAGGCTCAATGATATAACATAAGCTGGAGACATTAGTTCTATGGGGAAGAGTAATGATCTAAGGTGAGTATGGTGGTGTTAATCAGGAGAGGAGGTGAGTTTTCTGCACTGCTCTTACACATGGATTGGCAAAAAGGGGAGGGCAGTGAGGATACAAAGGGGTATCAAAATCAGGGCTGTTTTCTCCAGGGGAGCCTTGGACAGCTTGGCAATGAGAACTTATAGCTCTGTAGAGACTTAAGGTTTATGGAGAGTCTTCCTCAAAAACCCAGAATGGTAGTTCAACCTCATCCTCAAATTTCATGGATTTGTGATTTTCTTCTATACTGGCATAGTGATGGGGGCTTTAAAAAATGAACGAACAACTGTGAGATTAACCTCTTTTACCTTGGAAGCTTTAAATAAAGAGTTCTTTAACTCCAGGTGAGTATCCTTATTCAAGAACATTCCCTTCTTTAATTCTAACCTTAATTTTAGTTATTTATTAAAAAAGAAACCCTTACCTTCCATCTTCAAATTGATATTATGAGGCAGAAGAGTGATAAAAGCTAGACAATTAGAGTTAAGTGACTTGTCCAGGGTCACACAACTAGGAAATATCCAGGGTTGGATTTCAAGACTCAAGTCTTCCTGACCCCAGGCCCAGCGCTTTAAACCACCGAGTCACAGCTGCTTTCAATCTTCATCACTGGACCTTAGGAATCATAATAAATCACTGCGTTGACTAGAGTTCTGAAGACTTTCAAATTCTTAAAAATGTTGGTATAGTATAAATTGTTCGCCTAGTCTACTAATTTGATTCTCCACCAGACTGTATGACTTTCTAAGTTTCTCAGAAATTGTCCCTTTCATCATTTTTTATAGCACACTAGTATTTCATACCATAATTTGTTCAGTTATTCTCCAATCAGGGATTAACTCTTTAGTTTCTGGTTCTTTGCTATCACAAAAAGAGCTACTACACATTTTTTTATACAAAAAATAAAACCTTTTCCTCTTTCTTTGATATCCACAGGACATAAGCCAAGTTTCTGTATTGCTCAGCTACATTTTTGACATAGCCCTGAAAGGATATTAGCCTACATAATATAAAATGTTTTTTCTAAGACCGTGGAAGCACACAGGCCATATCGCATTTAAATTCCATTTAAAAGGCCAAATAATCTTACAACAGAAAAAAGCAGAAACAACAGTAAAGCAAGATACCACCTCATTTCTTCACCACCATTAAAAATGCTAGAGAATCAAAAGCAGAGATTAGCTAGTAAGGCTCTTAAATAGCACCCCAGAAAGGACAAAAAAATAAGAGCGATGGACAGTCATAACTGCCTTGCTCACTAGGGATTATGGTATTTCATGATTCATAACTATCGAATATCCTTGGAAGAATATTGGTATTAAAATTTTTATTTCATTCATCAGTTCATAGAGGGAGAGCTAGAAAGTGTCTAAGGAGTCTATGTTTTCTCTCCAAAGTTTTTAGGCAGTCTTTATAGATGGCTAAATTTACATAGTGGCATAACTCTACTAGAGCTGTTTAAATATGGTCTGGACTTGGATAAGCCAAATGTCTCTTTTGTCTCCTTCCCCACCCTGCTCCCCCTCCCCCAGAATAATTATAGAAACCATGTAGCTAGAATAATTCCCTCCCCCCCTTCCCATTTTTATTAGTTCTCAGTAACTGAACTGGAATACATTAGGGGAAGCGTGGGGAAAACTGCCTTAAGCTCACGTTTATTAGAAGAAGCTGTTTGTGAAATATGTATCCATGTAAATGTTTAAATGGTGTTACTTTGAAGCTATAGAGAGCTCAGTGTTTCACTAACAAGCTGATGTTGAAGGTAGGAGACATGGATCACCTTGTTCATCTTGGTAGAGATGAACATTATGCTTGTCCATAACCTAGGATCTATGACTATGATTCATTACTATCCAAAGCTACTGATTGGTGTGCAGATTTCCTTTATCAGAACTGATTGCGATACCTTTAAAACTTGGGAAATAGCCATCAGAATATGATGTGCCTGAACAGATCTTTACCTGATGTCAGTCTTTTGATGACTTCCTCAAATTTAGCTAGCATGGTCCACAATTCATCACTGGACCAACACTTTAATCCTTTCCACTTTGGCAGAATCCTTTAGAGCTTATGAAACTCCAGCTCAGAGATGGCAAATTTATGGCACAGGTGGCAAAGATGGCACACAGAACATTCTCTGTGGGTATGTAGCTGCTCTCCCCTCCCACTCCAGAGTTCGTTACTAGAAAGGCAGAGGTTCTTGGGTGGAACTGCTCCCTTCTTCCCCTCCCATGTGCCTGATGACATTTTTTCACATCATCTGCCCCTCTGCCCATCAGCCCCATGGGAATGCTTCCTTCCTCCCCTGTCTGGGATAAAGGAGAGGCTGGGGGTGAGGTGGGGGGAGACATGGCATGGCACTCAGTCTGGGGAGCATAAAGTGGGGGCAAGACCTGGCATTCCATTTCTAAAAGGTTCGTCATCATGGCTCTAGCCTAACCTTTAAGAACAGGGTTACCTTGATGCCACAAGCAAGTGTGGTAAATAGAACTTTTTAATTAGCACTAATGTGATGCCCCCCAGATAACCCCCATTTTTTCCCTACTGCAGAAAGTATTGAACCGATTTCTTCTAGTATTAGGACATTACAGAATTTCCCAAAATAGATCCACTTCCATTGAAAAGTATTCCACACTGAAAACATCAAATGGATGAAGAATGTCTTATTATCCAGGATGTAATCTGAAGCCAGTATGCCTAGTCCATTGATCTGGTCCATCAGTATATATGTCTTTGATGGGCATTGTAGATGGACACTGCTACAAGTCCAGAATTGTATGGGAGAAAGAGAACACTTGCTCTACATTAATGAGATTGATTAGTACCTTCAACAACAACTTGAGTTTTTTCCCAAAACAAAAAACTTTTAAGCCAGTATTCTTCCAATGATATTATAAGACTGAAGCTGGAAACATTGTCATTGCCAAGGCCCGAAAAGTCCATGTTACTGAGAGAGAAGTGGAGAGGCATAGGGTTCATTCAGAAAGTTTTTAAAATGATGTTCTAGATTAGGGATTAGGAGTGCAGACAAAATCAAAGTTGTCCCCCCCTTTTTTTGGTAGGGGGAGAGAGAAGCATTCACATTTATGTGGAAAATAATTTCAAATATAATTATGCAGGAGAGGGCACTAACAACTGGAGAGATGCTCCATTAGGATAGATATCCTCCAAGATAGTATTTGGACACAACCTATGGTATATTGCCAAATATTTTCAAATAAGAATTATGGCAGTTAGGTGGTGCAGTGGATGGTGTGCCAGGAAGACCTGAGTTCAAATCCTGTATCTGACATCAGCTGTGTGACCCTGAGTCTGTAATACAACCTCTCTCAGACTCAGTTTCCTCCTCTGAAAAATTAAGGGATTGGACTTCAAAGCCTTCCAGCTTTAAATTTTTGATCTTATGAATTGACTTAAAGTATAACATATCCTCTAAGAAATGTATGAATAGGACAGAGGGATTAGTCATATAGCAAGAGTGAGAGGTTACTTGTGGAAAAAAATCAGTACTGCACACCTATCCTCATAATATTCAAAGACATAGAGGAAAGTCACCAACATTTTGGGTGAGTCCTCTATAGAGAATTAATGGGACAACTTGAATAAGATCTTCATGCAATAAAGTGTTTTCTTTTTCAGTTTTAGAGGGAGCAATGTATAATTATTTGAAATATTCCCATTTTCCTGATTGGGGAACTGAAGCCAGGGAGATATTATGTCTTTCTTATAGTCCCACAGTAGTAACTGAAACAACAGAGATTTGAATACCAGTGTCCCAATTCCCAGGTCTATACTCTTTCCATTAGATAACACCACTCAATTTTATCTGCTATGGAAAAGATTTGATAGTGATTTGAAAAAGCTAGGGGTCCTGTAATTCTCTGGCATTCAAATTCACATCTCACTGGAGGATTTTTGGTTTTCCTTTCATTTTAGAAAGTACATCTTCTCCTCTGACTAAATATAGCATAAGTATCTTAAAGCAGGGAATATTTTGGTTTTATTTTTTTGTCTACATGTAACAAAAAGTGTGACATATATTTGGTGCTTAATAAAAGCTTGTTGAATGAACCATACAGATTTCCATTTCCCTTTGAGTGATTCAAAATTTTCAGTCTTTGGAGAATAACGCATTTTATAGCTATATAATATATCTGGAAGAATATTGGCATGAAAAAACTCCCATTATTTTATTCATCAGTTCAAAAAGAGAATATAGAAAGTGTCTACTGATTCTATATTTTCTCTTTTGCCAAGATTTTTGGACTACTTGTGAAGATGGTTAAATATCTGTGGTGGCACAAGCCCTTCTGGGTTGTGAAGATATGGTCTAACTGGCTAAGTCATTTATCTCTTCTGTTTCTCCTTTTCCCCATCTAGAATAAGTATAAAACCCATATAGCTTGAATGATTTTCTCCTATTACACTATAGGTGAGCATAGCCAAGTTTGAGCCCAGCTGTTGATCATAAATCATTTTCACACAACCACGCTACTAAATACACCTGAAATTATAATTTGGCAACAATTAGAATGATATTCTATATGAACTCTAATTATTACAAAATCATTTATACATTAAAGCCATTGAGTTTATTTTTATTTTGAGTTCTTATTACATGCTCATTACTAAAGCTCAATATGATTTCCTTTGAACAAGTACATGATAGAGTAACATTTGTCTAATTAGAACAAGTCCTTAAAATTAGGGAATGCACGAAATTGCATAGCTAGACAACAGTAGCTTGAATATTGTTTAGGAAGGAAGGAAATTGGTTTGAAATTGAACTTTGCATAGCTCTAAAATACATTTTTTAATTTTTTCAATTATTAAGCAGTATTTTCCCCTTTCACCACCCCTCAGCAACTTAAGAAAAAGGAAAGAAGGAAGAAAGAAATACAGATTTCTTATGATATAAGCCTAGTCAAGTGAAACAAATTCCCACACTGGTCACTTCCAAAAGAAGAGAAATACATAATTGGGGAAACACTAATTGCTCGTGGGTAGGCTGAGCTAATAATAAAAATGACAACATTAATTTGCTTGTTCAGTGACATACCAACCAACTCATCAAAAGATTCCTTTATAGAACTAGAGAAAGTAATAAAGAATTTCATCTGATGAACAAAAGTTCTATAATCTCAAGGGAAATCACGAAAAAAAAGTGGGAAGGAAGAGGGTCAGCAATATCAGATCTCAAGCTATACTACTAAGCAGAATCATTAAAAGAATTAGTTATCATTAAAAAATAGGGAGAATGATCTTTGGAAGAGATTGGCCCCACAACTTATGGAAATTCATGAACCTAGTAGCTCAGGATTCAGTATGCGCAAAGACCCCAGCTGCTGGGCTAAGGACTCACTATTTAATGAAAGAAAGATAGAAAAGAAGGACACAGAGAAAGAAGAAATATAAAGAAACTAACTGCTAAGAGACTTGGACATCTGTATTACAGAAATTTAGTTTCAATCAATATCTTATATGTTTTATCAAGGAACACTCACATAGCTTTTTATTAAAATGAATAAATCAGCAGTTAACAATTATCTTCAACAAGTATTAAGTGGATCCTATACTGAAAGGCCTATATCCTGGGGGATACATTCCAAGACCCACAGTATATGGCTAAAACCATGGATATAAACAAAAACACTTGCCGAGTCCATATATATGTGTTCTCTTTCCATTCTTGTCCCATAGTTCTATGCTTTGCACCCTCCCAATCCCCCTTCCCAAAACAAGCCCTAAAAATGTGAAAGTGAAATCAGAAGAAATGATGGGAGGAATGCTGTGCAATGCCTGGTGGATCTCTATGCTTCATGGTTGACCACAGAAAGAGAAATCCTGGATAAGGGGGTGCTATTGTACAAGGTTCCACATTAGCATCTGGGGATATAGTGACAAAAATGAACCAGTCCCTGTATTCAAGAGGCTGACTTTTCATTTGAGGAAGAGACCATATCTGTGTAGCATGGGGTCCCCACGTTACCCTACCACACTCCCTCCAGGCAAGTTCTCTGGTTTGGGATGATCTTTGGGTCAGTATCTATTTATACTTGGAGGCCTGAACTCCTCTCTCAGTGGATCTTTATGTCAAATGAGGTCAAATTTAAATCAAAAGGTATTTAATTACAACAACAGCTGGATAAAGGAATCAAACTTGAATTACCTAGCAAATACTATATGCTTACAAATGGCTCTGTTTGACCATTTCTTCCTTAATCTTAGACTAATGATCCTTGCTGACTTTTTTTTTTTTGGAAGGGGAGACTAGATTTGTGATTTCATTATCAGTGCATGTAATTTGCAGTTTATAGTCTAAAAAGTTGCTTGGGACTTATAATGAATATTATCTATGTCCTAACAGAAAGGAAATAGATATAAGTGCAGAGATATGTATTCTGCACATTGCTACAATGTGAATTTTTTTTGTCATGGCTACATATATATATATATATATATTTGTTATAGAGTTTCTCTCCCTCAATCTCTGTCTTCCTTTTTTTTTTTTGAGGAGGGAGGGGAGAGGTTAGCGATAATAATGCGGAGAGACACACACACAGACAGAGAGAGAGAGAGAGAGAGAGAGAGAGAGAGAAAATCAAAACATTAAAAAATGATACAGAAGAGAGAAGGCTAGCTCCTTAACCGATGTGCCTTATCTCCAGTGGTCTCCAAGTACCCTTTTCCCCGCTCCTCCCAATCTATCTTTCTCTCTCTGCCTTTCTCTGTCTTTCTGTCTGTCCTCTCTCTTCTGCTATCACAATCTTCTGTCTCAAAACCATCCATGAGACTCCTATTCCAATCAGCATACACCTGGGTGATGTCACCAGTGTAAGACTTATTTACATCTTTTAGAAACTATAATCTACACATAATTTCTTTCAGTGAGCAAGGGTATCTCAGCCCTAGGTATTATGAAAATATGCATCTAGAAACACACACAAATAAAACGATAAATAATTATCATTGATATGATGCTTTAATTTGCCAAGTGCTTTCTGTACATTATTTCTACAAGGAAATTTGAGGAGGAAGAGATTACTGAAAGCTAAGGATGATAAAAAGCAACTGATAAGAATGTAGATGGAAGTTATAAGACTGGAGAGATCTAAGGAGTTCTCTCTTTCTATTTGGATTAAAGCTTTAATATATTCTCAGCTCTATATATGGACTTCAATTATTATATATAATTATTATATAGAGTAGTTCCACCCGACCAGGGCAGACTGAGCTCTCTGCCAATCAAAGATTTTAGTCTCTGTCTACAATGGAAGCAATTCTTCCTGAATTTTCACTATGCCATTTTTGTGTTTGAGGAAAAATGGAAATTTGGGGGTCTGTACTATGTTCTGTGTATTGGGAGTTGTCAAAATCCAGTTTCACAACTGGACTAAGGGAAATAAGACTAAATGGTGATCCATTATATTTAGATGAAGTGCTTTCCAAGACACATCGTGAATGGATAAATGGAATGATATGAATTTTTAGCCATCTATATTCTTTCAGAAATGTTATATAATCTATAAATCATGGAATACCATATCTCCAAAGACTGAAAATTCAGAGTTTCTTAAAGAAAAATGCAAAGACTTATAGTTCATTCAATACAATCCAATACTTCTTCCTGGCTTTAAGTGCTTAAATTTTTTTAAAAATTCTGAACCTGACAAATATAAGGGAAAATGAACATTTCCAAGTCATATAGAATTGAAAAATGTTGCATATGAAGTTGCAAATCTCGATTTTGTGTAGCCTGCTTTTCGTTTTAAGCATTCAGTATATTCAACATATAACTTTCAAATCCGTCTTGCTTGTCTGTTTATTCTGTCTGTTCTCTTCTGTGCACTCAAAAATGCTTCAATGGCTTTTTTTTTTCTTTTTGGCAATCTTTTGCTATTCCCTCTCTTCTTTTCTTCACCCCCCCTTCTGTTTCATTCACTTCCCAGGGAAAAACAGGAAACCCTTGTAAAAATATAAATGGGGTTGGGGGGGGGGAATAAGCTTTTATATTGCAAATGTGCCAAGCAGTGCACTAAATGCTTTATGGCTGTTGTCTCATTTGTTTTCCACAACAGCCCTATGAGGGAAGTGTCATTATTATTGCCATTTAACAATTGAGGAAACTGAGGCAAACAGAGGCTAAGTGATCTGCCTAGGGTCACACAAGGAGTGAATATTTGAGATCTGAACTGAACTCAGGCTCATCTGACTCTGGTCTTAAAACAATCACATTGGCTGAATCTAAAAATGTATGACTTATTCTTCACTTCAAGATAAGCTTTAATCTGACTGACCAAAATATCCAGGTGTAGCTCTCATTGAGTCCTAATACAAATACTTCATTGTAGTCACTCTAACGTATCACATGCTACTACTTCCTATCTCACTGTCTTGTCTTGTTACTGAGACTTTGATATACCTGTAGTAGAAAATGGCCTGCACTTGGTGTCAGAATTCAAGCTCTGATTGTAATAGTTAATAGCTTTGTGAACCAGGCATGCCACTTCATTTTCAGTTTCCTCATCTGTGAAATGGACAGGATGATAATAATTATATCACTGATTTCCTAATTTCTTGTAGAGAAAGCCCTTGGTAGAACTTGAGGTGTTTTTGAAGTGTTATTATTACTTTTCCAGTCAGCGATTTTCTTTCCAATTCTATGTGTCTTTCTAGATATTCCACAAATCTTTGCCCTTAACATGACATCTTCCTGGATCAACCTACCTTCAATGAGAGCTACCTTTTTTTTTTTTTTTTTTAAATTTCTGCATTCAGGATCTGCTCTATAATGTTGTTGTTCAGTGGCTTTTCAGTCATGTCCAACTCTTGGCCGCCCACCTCATTTGGAGTTTTCTTGGCAAAGATACTGGAATAGTTCTGCATTTCCTTCTTCAACTCATTTTTGTAAAGGTGAAAATTAATGGTTGGACAATAATTTTATGAAATTTATTTGCAAAATAGAGAGGAAACAATAAAGTAGAGAAATGTGAAAAGGATACAAAAGTTATCTATCCTATCTTAATCTAGGCAAAGATTAATTAGCTCTCAACCTGGAAGGCCAGTAGTGAGTAATCACTCAGCCTCCTCCAAGATGGAAGCTAGTCTCTCCAGAAACTAGAAAAGGAATCAGCTTTTCACTCACCCCACAAAGTAGTCAAGGAGTCAGAGTCCAAGTTGAAGCCAAGCTCCAAGCCCACGATCCAAGCTGCAGTCTCTAGCTAAGCTCCCTTTAAGACTTTCTTCAGTCAGGACAGAGACTATCTCCACAAGACTGACTCAAACCAAAGGATTCATGGCTTTTTATGGTGATTTCTTGTCCATGCCCCTCTTCACAGGGACCAATCAAAGTTTCCAAATTGTCTAGCACTGCCCAGGGGGCAGTGTTTTTGGGAACTAGTTCTCACTTTCTGGAGGGATGAATACTCATCAAAAGGGTTCACAGATTCCTGGCTGATTGAGTTTCTGAGGGTGTAAACCAGTGGTTCCCAAACTTTTTTGGCCTACTGCCCCCTTTCCAGAAAAAAATATCACTTAGTGCCCCTGGAAATTAATTAAAAAATTTTAATAGCAATTAATAGGAAAGATAAATGCACCTGTGGCCACCACCACTCCCCTGGATCGCTGCAGCACCCACCAGGGGGCGATGGTGCCCACTTTGGGAATCACTGGTGTAAACTCTGATCATAGGATTCACATGTTTGGGAGTGAGTTAAAAGGGTGGAGTTCTCTAAGTAAGTGACTTGTGAATTCTCTAAGTACCTTGCTAGCTTCTCACCTAGTACTAAGTAGGGTGTTCAATCTTTTGTTAATTCAATTCAAAAGTAGAAAAAAGGAGAGTTAATCCTGTCTTCACAATCTAAGTAGGGGTACTTAAATTATTGTTAACTCAAAATAGACAAAGGGAATAAAGGATTCCCTTTTATAAGTGTAAACTCAGATAGTATACATAATTCCCTTTTACATTTTACCTGTGAGGAAACTGAGGCAAACAGGGTTACGTAACTTGCTTAGGGTCATATAGCTAGTAAGTATACCAGGCTAGTTATGAACTCAGGTCTTCCTGACTCCAGGCTTGTGGCTCTTAGCACTGTACCATTGAGCTGCCCTTAATTGGGAAGGTATAGAGATTACTCTTGGGTTGGGGAGAAAGCTTCCTTGTTTCCTCCTCTTCCTTTTTTAGTTCCTCTTCCTCTTCCCTCCCCTCAGTTGCCACCCTCTAGTGTCCTCTGTGTGTACTGCTGTGTACCTCTCCCTGAGCATTTTCCCACTGGGAGTAAATTCCCTTCCTCTTTCCTGGCAGGTTTTGACATTTAATAACTCTGGGAGTCTGGCCAAGTCACTTTCTTCTTTGAGCCTTGGTTTTCTCATCTGTAAAATGAGAAGATTAAATCTGATGACTTCTAAAGTGCCTTCCAACTTCAAATCTATGATGCTAGAACTCCTCTCACATGCCACATATCTATCTATCTTAGGTTTCTCACTAAAAACTTACCTTTATCCTGAAGATAGTACATATCTTGGTGTCCTATCCAAGGCTGGTTATTTCTTTGTTTTTTATTTTTTAAAACCCTTACCTTCTGTCTTAGAACCAGTATTGGTTCTAAGGCAGAAGAGTGGAAAGGGCTAGGCAATGGGAGTTAAGTGACTTGCTCAGAGTCACAGCTAGAAAGTGTCTGAGGCCAGATTTGAACCTTGGACCTCCCGTCTCTAAGCCTGGCTCTCAATCCACTGAACCACCCAGCTGCCCTCAAGGAGGGTTATTTCTTTTTTTTCTCCTACGCATTTCACTCCCTATCCTCACAGAATCAAGAGAAGGAGGGGCCTCTTCCTCTTTTCTCATTGCCACCATTGCTCAACAGTCACCTTTGTTCCTTTAAAGTTCATTTCATCCTCATATTCTTGATTGTTCCCATCTCTGGACTTCCATCTCACTCTCCACTTTCCAGATGAATTTAATAACTGGCTCACAGTCTTCTGCAGCTCCTTCCTTCTTTATTTTTTAACATCCCAGTCTCCTGAGTTCTCATGACCTCTGTTTCCAGCCTGCTTTAGCTATGTCTGAACATACAGAGAAAGCATGCCTTAGATACTCCCACCTCCGTGCTCCCACATTCAGCTGAATTTGCCCCAGTTGTTTGGCCGAGTTTTATCTTTTATGTCAATGGAAGCTCAAAGAAAAATATCAAACACTGGCCTAGTGATGAACTTCGGGTTTGTCGTGAAGGAAAAATCATTTATTGAGTTCTTACTGTATGCAAAGCACTGTGCTGAATGGTGGAAACAGAAACAGAAAAATGAGACTGCTTTTAAGGATCTCACATTCTAATAGAGTGAGACAACTTTTATAGAAGCTTTTAATATTAGAAAGATGGAATTTAAGAATACCCGAAGGGTCATGCTGTAGTCAATTGAGAAAAAACAAACATTTTCTTTTATCCATAAGAAAAGAAAATAGAGTAATAGTAGGATAAAAATTTAAATTTCAAAGTAAAGTTGTCATACTTTTGTATCAATTGGCATGCCTGTAGTATTAACTGCAAGTGAGAAGGAGAAGCTCCATTGTCATTAGGGTACAGAGGCAAAGAAGATAGTAATGCATCTTTAGAGTAGTTTCTATTGATAAAATCTGATCAATTTTTCATCTTAAGCAGTGCCAAGGACTTTGGTGCAGAGAATTTTCCTTTCTTGGTCTCCAGTAACTGTGCTGGCAATACTCAGACAAATCACTGGCCAGGCTAGAGCTCCATGGGGCTTATTTCTCTAGATGATGGCTGTGGGCCCTGGGCTGGAAGTAGGGCCCTTAGAGGACTAGACTACCAGAGATCAGAGCAGCTCATCCTTTGCTTGTGCATAAGGTAAGGAATTGCTTCGTCACAGAAACTCTCAGACCACTACCAAGGTTTGGTTGGATTGTAATCGCAAATTATAGAAATATACAAAAGAAATCACAAATCTTGGACTAGTAATGTGTTATCATTTTATTATTTAGTGAAAATAACCATGAAACCCTGCAGGCTAGTAGTGTATGGCACTGTCGGCAACACAACAGTCTTGAAAAGATATCTCAAAATAATTCCTTTGCATCCTCGCTTTTCTGGATGTCTCTCATTACATTAGTCTCCTTAATTCAGCCAGACAGTCACAGGGCTGTTTCCCAAGGGAGACCAGGCCAGACTGTGCTTTGCTTTTCTTTGCCAAGAGTAAATTTTATTTCCTATACATAATCTGAGACACCAAGAAAACATCCCTGGTCACTTAATACACAGCAATGAACAATTTTCCTTTCTATTTCCTTTGGGCTAACGTACCGAATTCTTTTTTTAGTTGTTGCTCAGATGCCAAGATCCAAGTTTAGAATCCTCAGTTCCTCGTGTCATCTTTCCTAATCCCAAAGCAGTTTATCACTCTAGAATGCAGTGCAGTGAGAAAACTCCTTTTCCTACTCTGGTCCTTAATAAGCAATACAGCTCTTTCCCTTTTGCCTTAGTATAGCTGAGTGTGAGGTTATGCAAAAGTTCATGTAAATTTGGAGAAGAGCCCTAATGTTCATATAGGGAATTTGCTCAAAGAAGACTATTTCTTGTTTGAGAACTCTACTATATCTTTTTGTAGAAGATGCCCCTAACCTGCATCACTGCTATATTTGGTGGCATGTTTTCTGCTAAAGAAATTTTTCTCTTAAAGAATAGATTAACTTGCTTTTGAGCCCAAAGAGATGCCACTGAAGCAAATAAACTCATGTTGTGATGACTGCTTTTGGAGAAACTTTCTCTTGGGACTTCTTTTTCCTTTTTTAAACCCTAACCTTCTGTTTTAGTATTAATTCTAAGACAGGAGAGGGGGAAGGGCTAGGCAATTGGGGTTAAGTGACTTGCTCAGGGTCACACATATAGGAAGTGTCTGAGGTCAGATTTGAACTCAGATTCTCCCAACTCCAGACCTGGAGCTTTATCTGCTATGCTATCTAGCTGCCCTCTATTAGAGCTCCTTAAAAGAGGAAAGATATGGCATCCCTCCTACATTTGGGGGAGGGATTTGTAAATAAGATTTTGGAGTTGGTTTAAATGACTAAGAACAACTACCCTTTCGTTTTTTCCAGTTACTTTGGTCCAGAAGCTACGGCAATACTGTCCTTGAAATGTTAAAATTTTTACTTTCTACAAGATTGTATAGACAGTTAGGCTTTAGATATTTAAATCCAATTAAAAGGCATTCCTCATATGATTCTTTCTTTGTCTTCTGGTCCTAAGTGCATTTCTTATCTCCTGCTGAACTCCAAGACTATAAACTCTCTGAAGGAAGGGGATTTGTCTTTTACATCTCTATCCCTCTGCAACTACTAATACAGGGGTCTTGTAAAAATAATAATAAAATTAGCTATTACTAATATTTTTATAGTT
Source organism: Gracilinanus agilis (assembly GCF_016433145.1). Classification (NCBI taxonomy): domain Eukaryota; kingdom Metazoa; phylum Chordata; class Mammalia; order Didelphimorphia; family Didelphidae; genus Gracilinanus; species Gracilinanus agilis. The sequence continues at coordinate 634,797,060 of NC_058132.1, forward strand.
CCTACTATGTGCCATACATTGCATTAAGCATTTAAAAAACATTATCTCAGTTGATCCTCACAACAACTCTGGGAGGTGGGGGGCTATTTTTATCCCCGTTTTCCACATGAGAAAACTGAGGCAAAAAGCAATTAAATGACTTGCCCAGAATCACGAAAGTAGTAAGCATCTGAAGCTGGATTTGAATTCGTGGAGGAGAGTTTTCCTTATTCAAGGTTCAGTGCTCTATCCAATGTGCCACCTAGTTGCTTCCAGTTAGGTATCATAGTATTGAATGAAAAAAATCCCCCCAAAGTTAGCCCTCAGTCTGTTGCACTCTTGCTATTTTTTTTTAAATTTTAAACCCTTAACTTCTGTGTATTGACTTATAGGTGGGAAGAGTGGTAAGGGTAGGCAATGGGAGTCAAGTGACTTGCCAAGGGTCACACAGCTGGGAAGTGTCTGAGGCCGGATTTGAACCTAGGACCTCCCGTCTCTAGGCCTGACTCTCAATCCACTGAGCTACCCAGCTGCCCCCCACTCTTGCTATTTTTAAGTGTGTTTACAAGTGAGAAAATTTTCTATGATGTGAAATCTTGGCTCCCCTGTAATAAGGGTGCTAATGGAGGTGTCCAGCTGTCTTATTTTAATTCTAATTTATCTTCCTAGTAAGCAAGACTGTCTTCTTTTTGTATCTGCAAGCCTCATAGACAAGACTGGCCCTAGGCAAAGCCATGGCATAGGTAAATATTGTTTTTACCATTCCTGTTCTTCTCTTCTTTATTTGACAGAGTCCTCCACTCTTAAATATGTTTTCCCTTGCTTGGGGGCCTCTTGCTGTCCCTCTAGCAGCTAGATCTTGGCATCTTATGCTCATTTTTCTGATTTGTCTGCTATCTTTTAGCAAATTCTTAAATAACCTTATTTTTAAATAATTTCCTTAAAAACCAAGACACTAGCTACATAATCTAATATACTAATGCTGACAAATGACATTAAAAATATATGTTAAAAACCCTTACCTTCTGTTGTAGAATCAATACTATGTGTTGGTTCCCAGGTAGAAAAGCAGGAAGGGTAAGACAGCAGGGGTTAAGTGACTTGCTCAGAGTCACACAGCTAGGAAGTGTCTGATGTCAGATTTGAACCCAAGACTTTTGATCTATAGGCTTGGCTTTGAATCCACTGAGCCACCTAGCCGTCCCCTGACATTAAAAAAAAAACAAATCAAAAATAAAAAACAACCCTTATCTTCTGTCATAGAATTAATTCTGTGTGTTGGTTCTGAGGCAAAACAGCTATAAAGACTAGGTGATGAAGATTTAAAAGATTTGCCCAGGGATGCTCAGCTACAGTATCTAAGGTCAGATCTGAACCCAGCACCTCCCATCTCCAGGTCACCTAACTTCCTTGCTAAGTGCTTGTTGATTGATTGGACTCATATCTTAAAAACTAGCCAGTTTCCAAAATTTTCCTCTATTGTAAGTCAGAAATTTTTTCTCACTGGACCAAACCTTATTGATATCACAGGAAGTTATTAGCTCACATGTCCAAAAAGAAATGATTTTAAAAAAGCAAATTAGAAGAACAGAATTGGCAGTGAGAGATAAAATTTAAATGAGTGCAATGGTTTTATTTTGGGGTTTGGGTTTTATATGTGTATTCTCTTACAACAGTGACCAATATGAAAGTATGTTTTCCATGATAATATGTGGATAATCTGGATCAAATTGCTTGCCATAGATGAGGTGGGGGAGGGAAGGGAATGAGATGATTTGAATCTTATAATTTCAGAAAATTTAATTGGGAAAATAAAATGTCTTTGAATAAAAAATAAATAAATGAGGGTGACGGTTTTAGAAAAGGTAGAATAAGTTTTTTAGATCCTTCCTCAAAGACTGTAGAAATTTTCTCAAATAACTAGGAAATGGAATATATTAATATCCTCTCTCCCTGCCCATGCTTTAATTTTTTTTATCTACTGTAGCCCAGAGAGCCCGCCAGTGCTGTGTATTGTCATATTTGGAGTCAGGAAGACGCAAGTTCTAGTTCTACCTCTGATATATTAGTTGTGTGACCATGAGCAAGTCACTGAACCTCTCATACACACACACACACACACACACACACACACACACACACACACACAAAAATACACACCTCTTTGAGATAACAAATTATAGATGAGTAGCCCATCTTCACTGGTAGAGTGAGTTTCTATTCTGGGAGTTCCTCAAACCAATGAAATGGGAAAAAAGGATGGTACAGTGGAGAGAATGTTGGATGTGAAGTTAGAGGAAGTTGACTTCGAATCTTGGCTCTGCCAACGTACTTGTTGTTTATTGTTCATCTTTTGTATTTCAAAGAAGACCAGCGATGGCATGGGGATGTCTTGAGTTGGACATGAATTGCATAAAGCCATCAGCTTCACTCTCTCTTCCAGAGTCATTGTAGTTGACAGACGAGATGAGAGTCAAGGCAAATCTGGTCATTATGGCTTTGGAGCCAGTAGATGACGTCTTCAATGTCTGACTAAATTTCAGGTGTTCCATAGGGCTTGTTTCACTTGCCTCAAAGGTGGTTGGAACAAATTGTTTTCATCTCCCCATTCTGATATTCTGATGGGGTAAATCTTCACATTCTTGGGGAAGACACCCCCTGCTAACTCACCAATGAGGATGAGGTCTGTTGGTTGCCCTCAACCTAGTTTGACCTTTCTAAGGAGATGATTTTACTGGGATGTGGCCACTGTGTACTACAGCTTCTTGGAGTCACAGGCTAGAGTCTGGTGAAAGGTGGGCGCCAAAGGTGGATGAGCATTCCTCCAAAGGCTTGGCAGACCCTTACACCGCAAAGGCTGGTCTTCCCTAAACACCCTAATGCCCCACCAGCATACTACCAATGTCATATGGGGTGAATAGTTTAACCTCTTCCTCCTCAATTTTCTAAAGTGAGGGGATTTGAATAGGTGGCCTCTATGGATTAAATCTATGATTCCAAATCCCAAGTCAGGAAAACACAAAATAAGTAAATTTTAATTTTTAGTGGATAAAGAATGACCATAAATTCTGAAAGGTGACTGTAATCAATCCTTGTAAGAAAGAAAGAGGTGTTTCCCAGGCCTACATTCAATTTCCATGCTTCAATCCCTCTTTGCTTTAACTCTGCCCACATGCTGGCTTGTGGCAGTGTTAATTGGGACATTCTGCTTTTTGTATCTGATGTCGAATGTTCACCCAACTCATTTACCACAAAATTAAAAAAAAATGGAGAGACTGAACACAGCCATTAGAGTTGTTGTGAATAATTTGAGTTAAATGTAAATGTAGAAAGAAAATAGGAAAACTACTATTAAGTACACCTTGCCCTCTGCAATTGAATACAATGCGGATTTACAATGTTAATTATTTCCACCATCTATCTATTTAAAAGCTGTGAGCCTGAAATATGAATATGTCAGGTATTTAAATACTAATTCACTTTAAAAAATCTCTACTTTATTAAAATATCATTATGCATATTTGAAAGTTAAAAGTCAGGAGCTTTGTAGATGCAGGGGTAAAAATCACATTTATTGTCCACTGAATGTGATGGAAATTGAATTTGTCAGGAAACTGATTGATATCTCGAAGTGTTTTGTTTTCAGTGACTGGCACTGCCGAGTTACAACCATCTATCATCTAACAGGTAATTAGTCAGATTTCTCATCATGAGCCTTCAATCCTGCTGTTTTATTATTGAAACACCACAAACCAGTCAGCATTTGAATGCAGATAAAGTTCTCTGTCATGTTCGTAAGGACAAAGAAAACATTTTGCAATTCAGCTGGAGTGAGTGTGAATAAGTCATTGGAATAGAAATCCAGCTCTTTGATTGGAGGAGAGATGAAAATCCTAGGATTGGGGGGGACAGAACGACACTCCATTTGTTAGCCAGAGATATTTTCCAAAGAGCCAAGTGAAATGATCAGCTTTTTAAAATATTCAAGGCACCCAACTATACCACCTAGAGGCCTATATCCTAAAGACATTAAAGAAAGAGAAAAAGGAAAGAAAAAGATTTATAGCAGCTCTTTTTGTAGTAGCCCCAAACTAGAAAATAAAGGGCTACCTGTCTCCTGAGGAATAACTAAATAAATTATGATATATGGACATAATGAAATAAATTGTATTGTGCCGTAAGAAGGATGAAGTGGACAGCTACAAAGGAAACTGAAAATTTTCTAGTGGATTTTGGTGGACCTTTATGAACTGTAGAGTGAAGTGAGAACTAACAATTATAACAATGTATTGGCGAACCTTTTAGAGATTGTGTGCTCAAACTGTACCCTCACGCTGCCTGTGAGCCTCCTCATCACCCAAATCATGCCAGAGAGCAGAGGGAGGAAGTGTTCACATTAGTCTGCTGGACAGAGGGGTGGAGAATGCAAAAAATGTTCTTAGACACTATGATGAGGGGGAACAAAGCAGCTTCCTCTGTGACACAGGGGCACGTGTGCCACAACTTCGCCAACACAGGTAGAGGAACAACAACTTCGAAAGACTTAGAACTCTGATAATGCAATGATAACCATGAATCCAGAAGAGTGAAGATGAATCACTTTCTCCATTCCTTCTCAGAGATGTGAGACTGAAAATCTTGCATGAGATTTGCCCATTTGGAAGTGGCCAATGTGGAAACATTTTTTGCTGGACTTTGTTATTTTGTTGTGAGAGCTTTAAAAAATCTTTTGTTGAGAGAGACAATGAATACGTATGCAATTTTTTATAAAAAGAGAAGCAACCTTTTAACCAAATCCAATTTGTACTGGAAAATCATTTGGAAGTACAAAGTTTGGAGAAAAGCTAAAGTTTGCTGAGCTAAATGTTAGCTTTCTGCCGTTTTATCTTGATTTTTGGTGGTTTTGGAGTAAGGAAATGTCATAGTTAGCCATAGCTAATCTTTTAAAATGATTATTCCTTTTACATATTTACTAGTCCCATACTAGGGTATAGGAACCAAATCTATAGGAAGCCCTAACTATAAATTATATTGCAACAAACATTCCAAAGTGATGTTGTTGTTGCTTTTTAAATAAAAAGTTATTTATGAACTAAAGGCTAGGATGTCTTTTTTTCTGGGATCTGTTCTGGGGTTTATTGATGGAACCCAGCTGTCAATTTAATTCACAACCCTGGAATGCCAGCAATGTTGCTAACTTCCTAACATGGAGCGCTATTTTCTTGACTTAATTCAAAGATCATTTGCTATCTTTCAAAGAAATTTATCTCATAATGTCTCAGCTTTCCATAAAGTCACAGGACACAGTAGTCATTAACTCTTAATGAGTTGTAAATATAATGTCTCTTCCTGGAACTTTCAGTGGTGGGCATGCATAAATTTACATGCTTTCTCAAACCTGAGTAAAAAATGATAATTCACTGCAACTCACCAAGTATTTCATATGCAGAACACAAGAAATTACATTAAAAATCAACCAATCCAGGCAATCTTTTAATGCAAGTGTCCTACCATCTCCTGAGGTAGATTAAAATTTTTCCAGGACAAACATTTTAACATAATTTGGCAATATTTTTACTAAGATTATAAACTATATTAAAGTTTGATAGATGGAGAGCCAGGCCTAGAGATGGGAAGTCCTGGGTTCAAATGTGACCTTAAATACTTCCTATCTAGCAGTGTGATCCTGGGTAGCCACTTAACCCACATTGCCTGGCCATTACCCCTCTTCTGCCTTGGAACTGATATAAAGTATTGATTCTAAGATGGAATATAAGGATTTAAAAATAAAGTTTGATATATATAAATAACACATACCTATAATTTATATATTTGCATTTTTTAAATAACATGTGATGACTTTAACTTACAATATTTCAAAAGGAAACTGATCCTCAGCTTTTTCAGTATTCCACGTTTCCTCTTAGGAATAAAATTCTAATAACCAAGACACTGATAAAATTAATGCATCCATCTGCTCCTTGGTACTGTTGGTCATTTATAGAGTGGATGGAAATTGAATAGTGACACATGAATTAGACAGTCTAAGGAAGTTCCCAGATAAATTAGATTTTGACTGTTGTCAAAATATTTGAGCAGTTGTTGAGCCAGGCCACAGTGACTAGAAATTTGTGTATTTAAAAATTAAAGTTTATTAAAACAAAAACACCGAAAACCAGCAATTCCAACTAAATTAACATAGTAGTTATTTACATTTAAATTCACTGTGCCACCAACAATGAAACTTTATGCTCTGAAGTGAATTTAAATGGCACAATAATTAGAGCTAGACTTGGATTGAGAAAGATCTCAGTTCAAATTCTGCCTCAGACACTAACTAACTATGGTCTTTGGCAAGTCACTTAACTACTGTAAACCTCAGTTTCCATAACTGTAAAATTGAGATAAGAGAGGTGCGAGATTCAAATTTAGTGGTTTGACTTAAATTATGTGAAATAATGTGGTTGGCCAGAGTTATTATATCTCAAGTCAGAAGTTTATTTATAAAAACAGAGTGAGAAACAACAAAGTAGAGAAATGTGAGAGAGGTTAGAGAAAATACCTATCTATACTAGTCCTCAGCCAGGATGGCCAGTAGTGAGAAACTACTGGCCTCCTCCAGCCGCTGTCTAAGCCACAGTCTCCAGTGAAGTTCCCTCGAAGACTATCTCCAGGAGACACTCTTCACTAGAGTCACCTGCATCAGACTGATTTCTCAAGGATTTTCATTGCTTTTATGGTGGCTTCTGTCCCTGCCCCTTTTTACAGGGGCCAATCACAGTTTCCAAATTGTCTGAGTTATCACCTTTGGAACCACACCTTTCTGAGTGTGTGAACTCTTAAATTTCTGGCTTGTTCTCACCTAACATCAAGTAAAGAGTGAACTCACTAAGTGGTTTGTGAGCTCCTCCACCTAGTTTAAGCTCGTGTTGATTCAATCAAAAGGTAGACAAAAGAGAGCTAATCTTGTCCTCACAACCTAGGGAGGTACTAAGTAGGGGTACTTAAGTTATTGTCAAAGTTTTAACTTTAACTTAGGCAAAGAGAACAAAGGATTCCCTTTTCACAAGTGTGAACAAAAAAGAGAACCAAGAATTCCCTTTTACAGAGGCAGAAACCCAGCCCTTGTCTCCCAGAGTTGTTGTGAGGATCAGATAATACATATATATATATATATATATATACATATACATATGTGTATATATATATTTATAAAATGTTTTGTAATCCTTAAAACACTATATAAAAGTTTTTGTTATTGTTCAGTTGTGTCTAAATCTTCATGACCATATTTGGGTTTTTATTGGCAAAGATACTAATTTGCCATTTCCTTCTCCATCTTATTTAACAAATTAGGAAACTGAGGCAGTTAAGTGACTTGCCTGGGGTCACACAGCTAGTAAGTAACTGAGAATGGGTTTGAACTCTGGTCTTTGTGACTCCAGACATATGGCTCTAATCATTGTGCCACCTAGCTGGCCCCATATAAATGTTAACTCTATTATTTAGCTCTTTTTGTTTAGCTCTTATACTTATATTGAGTACTTTTAAGCTCTTATTATAATTACATTTAACTCTTTTTTAGTTCTTATTGTAACAGTTTTTCCATCTTTTTTCTTTAAGTCTCCAATTCATTCATTAGGGCCTTCCCCCCTGAGGTTGCTTAAGTTTTTCTTTATATATCGTGTTTTTTTAAATTTAAATTTATTTATTTGTGACATTAAAATACCCAGATAAGTCCATCCCTTCCTCCTCTCCTCCTATTAGAGAAGGCATCATTTGACAAAAAGATATATGTGTATGTAAAACTATGTCTTAATTACTTCTGTCTATGAGCTGTTTCTTTGGAGGTAAACATAACACAAGTCATTCTTCAAATAATAAATATTTCTGTTGCTTCCCATAATGCTATCTTTCTTTTGCTTGTCTCATTCTTCAGAATTTCATGTAGATCTTTCCGTGTTTTTAAAAGATTAACCTGTTTGTCATTTCTTATGGCATAGTATTCCATCACAATCATATGCCACTACTTGTTTGGCCATTCTGCATTTGATGGGCATCCCCTCAATTTCTCGTTCTTTGCCCACAAAGATAGCTGCTAGAAATATTATAGAACATATAGGCTCTTTTTCTTTTTCCCCTAATCACCTTATGAAATAAATCTAATAGTAGTATTGCTAGGGCAAAAGGCATACCCAGTTTTATAATACTTTTTGAGCATAATTCCATATTGCTCTCTAAAATGGTTAGATCAGTTTATAGCTCCATCAACAATATAGTAGTGTCCCCATTTTCCCACATCCCCTCCAACATTTGTTCTTTTGCCCTTTTATCATTTTAGCCAATTTGGTAGGTGATATATATATATATATATATATATATAATTTCCCCCCCCTTTTTTTGTAGGTTCAGTATTTAGCAAATTGCTTACTCAGGCATAAAGTAGGTGCTTAAAAAAAGACTAGTTATCTGACAAGGGGATTCTCTCATTCCAATACATACTGGCTTTGTGACCCTGGGTAAATCAATTATCTTCTTTTTAAAAACATCTAGATACAGGTATTTTATTTACAAATATTAAGATTAATAGCATTTTGTTATATCAAATAAAGGGTATGGCAGTCTGAACAAATCCTTCTGTCACAGAAACAGTTAAGACCCACTGCAACTCACTTTGGGATTCAAGATATTGCACCTAAACTTTAGTTTTTTAGATCTCAGATCTGGGTAATCTTTAGATCATGATTTCTTTTTCTTTCTTTCTTTTTTTATTTAAGACCCTTACCTTCCACCTTAAAATTAATACTGTGTATTGGTTCCAAGGCAGAAGAATGGTAAGGGATAGGCAATGGGGTTTAAGTGACTTGCCTACGGTCACACAGCTAGGAAGTGTCTGAAGCTAGATTTGAACCTAGGACATCCCTTCTCTAGGCATGGCTCTCAATCCACTGAGCCCCTCAGCTGCCCTTCAGATCACGATTTCTACCTTATATCCCTGCCTTAGATAATCTAATATTATAAGTTGAAGAAAAAGTGCTGGCCTACATTGATTGTGGGGATGACCTCTCCTGGAAGTGCTCTACCTCAATGAAACCACAGGCCTACTCCTAACCCAGTGCAGTACATATCTACCCAATGAGTTACTATTTATAGACATTTAACCCTGTTTTCAAGTGCCCACATTTGGCCCTGCCATACCCCTTGCTAAAAAATCTTTAGTGGCAATATCATTTTATAGAACAAAATCTCCCTAGCTTGATATTAATTAAATTAATTAAATAATGTGGCCATCATTCTCATTTCCATCTCCTTTCCTAGCTTCATTTTCTATTTACTGCCCTTCACACAGTCTAATACAGCCAAGCTGGTTTGCCAGTTTTCCAAATTCTTCTGCACTCATCTAATGACTTCTGTGTATCCATTGGTACTATCCTGTGTGTCTGGAGCATCTTCTCTTTCTTCTCTCACCTGGTGAAGTACTCCTTTTTCTGAAAGGCTAACTCAAGAATCACTTCCTCCACAAATACTTTCTTGATATTTCCAGCTAAAATCAATCTTGTTTTCTTTGCTTTTTCTTTGTTTATTTTTTTAGAGCTAGGCAGATAGGTGGCAGTGGATAGGGCTTGAAGTCAGGAAGACCTGCGCTCAGATTCTGCTTCAGACACTAACTCCATGACCCTAGGCAAATCATTCAACCTCATTTGCTTTAGTTTCCTTATCTGTAAAGTGAGCTGGAGAAGGAAATGGCAAACCGCTCCAGTACCTTTTCCAAGACAACCCCAAAAAAGGCTAACAAAGAGTCAGACATGATTGGAAATGACTAAATAATAAATCTAGGTGCTATGGTTTCCTAGATCAAAATGAAAATCTTTGCCTTCAGGGAACTACAATCTACTGTATAGAGAGAAATGAACACAAAGTTAATAGAAGAATATTTATTTTTAGAAGATATTTTATTTTACCAATTACATGTAATAACAATTTTCCACATAAGTTTTCTGAGATTATATGATCCAAATTATCTCCTTTTCCATTCTCAGTTGGTAAGCTATTTGATCTGTGTTAATATGCAAGCAAAACATATTTGGTATTATTCATTTTTGCAAGAGAATACTTATATAAAACCCCAAATCCAAAAAACTAAAGTGAAAAATCATTCACTTTGATCTGCATTCTGACTCCAACAGTTCCTTCTCTGGAGATGGATAGTATTCTTGGTCATAATTCCCTCAGAATTGTCTTAGATCATTGCATTGCTGAGAGTAGCTAAGTCAATCACAGTTGATCATTCCACAATATTGCTGTTACTGTATACAGTGTTCTCCTGGTTCTGCTCATTCACTCTGCATCAGTTCATATAGGTCTTTCCAGTTTTTTTTGAAATCATACTGTTCATCATTTCTTACAGCATAAAATTATTCCATAAACCATCATATACCACAATTTGTTCATCCTTTCCCCAACTGATGGACATCCACTCAATTTTCAATTCTTTGCTACCATAAAAAGAGCTGCTATAAATATTTTTGTTCCAGTAGGTCCTTTCCCCCTTTTTCTGATCTCTTTGGCATACAAAAGTAGTAATGATATTATTGGATCAAAGGGTATGCGTTGTTTTAAAGCCCTTTGGGCATTGTTCCAAATTGTCCTCCACAATGTTTGAATTAGTTCACAACTCCACCAACAATGCATTAGTGCCCTAATTTTGTTATATTCCCTCCAACATTTACACTTTCCTTTATTGTCATAATGATCAATCTAATAGGTATGAAGCAGCAAATAGAATATATTTTAGAGAGAGATAGAAAGGAAATAAGTAGTAGAGAAGTGGAGATAGGGGAAGTCCTAATTAGGAGGTAGCACTTGACCTCTAAGCATACATCCCAATTTAATGCCTGTAAGTGACTCCAGGGATTGAGGATAATCATCAAGGCATAGTGGAGTCTAAAGATATCTTGGCTGTGATCAGAGGCAAGATACTTCTCTTTTAGCCTCAGTTAACTGGCTTGTGAAACAGGAATAAGAATGCTTGTAGGGTTTCCACATGGAAAGAATACTCTTGGCAAAATTTTCAGACTTTCACAAAGCATACTCAACTGGAAGGGCTTTTAGATGAGTTCCTAATGTTGAATAGCATACTATGTAGCTAGAAAATATATTTATCTTGATTGTGTGCAGAGGCAAAAGGAGTGACTCATTAGCATTTGTGCTGAATATCTAAACAACAGAATGGATCTCAAACCAGTCCAGATTATTGAGAGCTGGGGTATAATTTTACTTGGGCTCACCCTAATATTTCCCATTAGTATAGACTAGATTTCCTGATACAGAAACAGTATTTAGTCCTACTCCAGTGATTAAGCCTATTGAATTCTTGGCTACAAATGGAGCATCACTAAAAATTGTTATTAATTCTTTGGAATCATTGGGGTAGAGCTTAGCAGTTGTTTTAGCTTGAGGGTATTCCTGTAGGTCAAACATGGTTAGGATAAATATTATTGCAGTGGAAGTCTATAGGAAAGAATGATTTCTAAGGCCCAGGTAATTTCCTACTTGATTCAAGTTATATTTGATATATGATTCTATTAAAACAAAATAAGTTACACGATCCCTTGCAGTCCCTTATAGGTTTCTCGAAAGTAAGAAGAGTTTGACATAACACATATTAAAGAAAGTCCTCCATGCCTATTGTTTTAGTGGGAAACCACAAGCAGGTACATAAGGAAATACAAAAAATATATAAAATAAATAAAAATTGGTTTCCTAGATTGTAGGGAAGGGAGGGGATTGATCAACTCGTCTCCTCAACTCGTTTGTGGCTTTTTGTCCAATACCTTTTCTACTAGGCTATCCAGCTTCCTATTATTTTTGATATTTAGCTAAGGAAATATTAATTATGTCAAAGAAAATCTCTCCTGCTTATACAACCTGCCAATGCAAATGTCTCCAATTATTAATTCATCAACTCATACATAATATATGCTCTACTAATTTTGACTTTGCATTCAGTTTTATCTTAAGGCCACATTCTGCCCTTTTGCATGCACATGAGCTGATGTCCTTGAGAGGGTTTGCAGCTGCTTGCATAGCAAGGGCTGGATGATTTATCTGCTAAATCGCTGCTGCTTTCCTGGCAAGATTTGGTTTGCAGGGTATTGATTTTTTTTTCAAAGGCTATTAGCATTCACAAAAGTGGAGGTGTGTAGGCCAAGGCAGATGGGGACAGGAGGAAGAGCAGATCTCAAAACCTGTTCAGAGAAGTCTTCAAAAAGTGAATATGTTCAGAAGTTAATGTGTTTACTAACTGACCTCTACACCTTTGCAAAATATATGCCTGGGATCAAATTGTCTTTGATGCATGCAGTGACCAGGAGCTTGGACTCTTGCCTCCAGTTAGAAAATGTAACCTGGATATTGTCTATGATTGCTTTTCCTATGTCCATTTTTTTTTTAGTCCAATAAGGAGAGGAACTGGATCTGGAATTTCATTGGTGTTGGGAACTCCCAAGTGAGCAAACACCCCTTACCAATGGAGGTCTGTACTTTCTTTCTAATTTATAGTTTTAGAGAGTTGTCCAGAACACTGTGAAGTAGAGTATGTTTTCTAGGTCACATGTTTTAATGGAGGCATTTGAAGACTTTCCTTAGTGGATGGGGCAGATGAGATTTTATTCCAAAGGCTATGAAGGCAGCTAAAAAGGGGCGCTGTGGAGGGCTTAGATCTTGGTCATACATCAAAGACACCAAGGTCATCCACTGCATCTCAGGCCATCGCCAGACTCCTCACCTTTGTCTTGCCACTGGACTGAGAGTGAGGTTGATATCTGTGCAACTCCGCCTCATGTAAATCCAATTATGTGAGTCAAAAGACATCACCATGATGTCATTTTTGGTTCTTTTAGAGGACAAAAACTATCCATGAACTATTAGTGGAGGGAACCCAAGTTCTCTAAGCTTTGAGCCATCTTTTTTTTCTGCTCCCCTATATAGATTGTCTCTTTCTAGTCAGTTATAAGTTTTAAAATGCCATTAGAATGTCCTAAGAGTAGAGTGTGGGGAAGATTTTATTTCTCAAAATGGATATGATCCTAAATAAATAGAATTTGTTTATCTTTAATTTGTGTCTAACCTCCATGAAAAGAGATGCTGTATGACTATATATGTATAATGGATATCATATGTCTTGCCTTTCATATGGGTGGGAGAAGGAGTTAAGGAAAGAATGTAGAATCAAAAGAAAAAATAAAATTAAAATTAAAAAGGTATTGCAGTGGAAAAAATGATAGCTTTGGAGTCAAGACTACTGGAGTTGGAATTCTGACTCAGAAATTTATTGCCTGTGTCTGGGCTAGTCATTAAATGGCTCTCTGCCTCAATGGCCTCATCTGTAAAAGGGGGTTAGTAATAGCTTTCATCTGTAAGGGGAATCATGAGGATTAAATGACTTATTATATGGAAAGCATTTTGTAAACCTTAAAGTACTAAATAGCTTAGTTCTTTTTATGTATTTTTTGTTGGTCAGTTGGTTTAGTCATGTCTGACTTTTTGTGACCCCATTGGGGGTTTTCTTGGCAAAGCCACAGGCATGATTTGCCATTTCCTTCTCCATCTCATTTTACAGATGAGGAAACTGAGGCAAACAGGGTGAAATCACTTCCCCAGGGTCACATAATTAGTAAGTGTTTGAGGCTAGAGTTGAACTCAGGCCTTCCTGACTCTAGGCCTGGCCCTCTATCTGGTTGCCTTTCGTATGTTAATAATTTATAAATATTTGACCTTCAGGTATGGGACTGTCTTCTCAGTAACTTCCTCAAACCCTTTCATAATCTGGGCTCTTTCTATCTTGCTTGTTCACTTTCATATTATTCTGTTGTATACATTCTCTCCATTTCAGCCAAACTAGACTACTCACTCACTATTTTCCTAAATTGGGCCTTCTTACCTCTGATCTCTGCCCCTCTCCTGTCTCTGTCTCTATCTCTGTCTCTCGCCCCTTTCCCTCTCCCTTTCTCTCTCTCCCTTTTATTCTCCCTTCCCCCTCTCTCCCTCCCCTTTCTCTCTTCCTCTTCTCGCCTCTTCTTCTTCCAGTGCCTAGCATAGTGCTGTGTGGAATAGGTGCTTCATGAATATTTGCCAAGTAATTAAAAAATGTGGGAAAGCCATGTCTACACAATAAGCTGAATCTTCAGTGTCTCCACATCTAATTATAATGGAATATGTTTCTTGGATGAATAGTCAACATGAAGCTGGTAGAGTTCTATCACCTGAAAGAAACTATATTTAAAGTCCAGAGTTAATGTGCTAAATATGTCTTATTTTGGGAAGTTGAATTTAGAAATTAGCACTATGTTTAAAACCTTCACAGATATTTTCCTGTCTTTTTTTCCCTTATTGTTTTGGAGCTATTCATTCACAAATATGGAGAGCTTCTTAGGTGGAAGATTCTTCTACCAATGTAGATTGTGATTCCAGTTTTAGAGAATTGCCAAGGGCATGCCAATATGTGGTAGACTCTAGCTATGTCTTTCTGATTAAAACACCAGCCATCTATTTGCCATATGATTCTGCCTTTCCTTTCTTTTCCTTTCATTTTGTTTCATTAGTGATTTCCTCTGATACTACTGCCTCCTTTATAACATACTTGTATAACATTCTGAATCAGAGAACTGATACCGGTCCATCCACTTGGGCTTTATTAGCACTCTTGCTGAGAGATAAGGGATGGCTACCAGGAAAACACTGTTGGTGGGGTGGGGTGGGGGTGGAGTAGTGAGGTGATTCAGTGCACTGAGAATCAGGTCCAGACACCTAGGTTAAAATCTGACTTCAGATACTTCCTAGCTATGTGACTCTGGGCAAGTCACTTAATCCCCGTGGCCTAGCTATTACGACTCTTCAGTTTTCAAACCAATACATGGTATTGATTCTAAGACAGAAGGTAAGGGTTTAAAAAAACAACTGGGAAATTCTAATATCTCAAATAGGAGTAGAGATGAAGTTTTATAAATAACGGACATGAGTTACTTTCTTTTAAAAAGTTACTATATACCTTTTGTATTTTATACCACAATTATTCTTTGATAGGTCCTTGAACTCTACCTTGTAGCAAAGAAAACATTTAAGCAAAATTGATTGACAAAATGATGGCCTTGAAAAGGTAAATAATATTTCTCCTTCATTGACCTATCATATCCTCCCATGAAGAGATGATTTCATCATCATTTTTTTTTTAGAACTAAGAGTGATCAATGCAATGAATCAGAGTCCAGCTGCTTTTTGGTGCTGTTTCCATTTCATGATTTTCGTCATTGTTTACTCTATTTCCTTCCTGGTTCTGCTTTCTCTGCTCTGCATCAGTTTATTAAAAATATTATTTATTTGTTTATTACATTAGTATTTCAAGGAATCTCCTTCCACACACTAGAGAAGACATTTGACGAAAGATTTATGTATGAATAGAACTATGCCTTGCATGTTTCTATTTATGAGACCTTAAAAAGTTACTCTTCAAATCACATTTTTGTTATTGTATATAATGTTCTCTTTGTTCTGCTTGTTTCACTCTTCATAATTTCATGTAGATGGTTTCCATGTTTTTTTAAAACAACCTCATCGTTTCTTATGGTGCAGTCATATTCCGTCACAATCATATGCCACATCTTGTTTAGCCATTCCCCACTTGGTGGACATTCCTTCAATTCCAGGTCTTTGCCACCTTCATTTCATATCAATCCCTCTCCTCTCTGAATTCTCTGAATTCCACATGTTATGTGAATTACCATTGAGGGGGAAATCAAGAAGATTCATATTCCTTAAGAAGGTCATATGTGGGAATCAATCTGAACAATTTGACTAATTCTAAAGCTCTCTGACCAATCCCAAAACTCCTGTGAGAGGAGTTACCCTATTGGTTAGTGTATTCCCTCTGGGAGTTGAGAGACTAAAATGAAGTGAAATATATCCATGCAAGATTTCCACTTTGTAATATTTACTTCTGAAATTTTCAGTTCCTTAAACTAGTTGCTGGAATGACAAATTATAATTTGAAAAAATTCATATTGCAAAAAGCCACTAGAACTTCTATAAGCACTTAAAAGTTTAAGCTTTTATTATTAGTTTAATTTTTACATGGTGGCAATTAGTCACACTGAAGACTGAGGGCTAAAACTGGAGTCGACATATTATAGGATGTCCTGATTATTGGCTTTTACACATTTCCCTTGGGGGCAGTCAATTTAGCAATTAAAATGCTACGGTTTCTATCTTTACAGCTCCTGCTGCTATCCTTCATTCCTTCTGTGGTAGTCATCTCCCTCATCATTGCCAAAACCATCTCCAGTTTTCTGATGTCATCTCCTACTATTGCTGACAACCCTCAGGCTTTGGTGTCTTCATCTTAAGCTAAGGATTACTTCCGAATCTAAGTGGCATTCTTCATAGTGCAGCAGTGGGAAACCTTTGGGGATATCATCTGAGGCTGGGAAATGACACCTTGGACCTTATCTACTGTGTCCACTCTCAGATTTTTGTCAAGAATACAGCCAACCCATTCAGTAGGTGGTCAAGAAAGGATTAGGTACCCATTGCTTGGAATTTTCCTGGTCTTCCCTGCCAGGAGAATATCCCTCCAGTACTTAGTGGGGGGCACAATGATATAGCCCAAACTTTATGACAGCTTCTCAAATTTAATGAGCCGCATTTTTGGCTTCATGAAAAGCAGAGGCTTCTTCATCACCTTCTGTGGCCCTCAGCCCCTCAGTACTATAATCCCAACTGTTAGGAAATAATTTCTAATCTCGTCTTTTTTGTATAAGTTAAAGATCAATAAATGGTTTGATAATTATTACATATAAATTGAGTATGTTATATTAAGGAGGGAAAGTATGAATTGAGGATATATAGAAGGAAGAAGAAAGAGCTGCACTAAGCTCATCTTCCTCTTTGGATTCCTTAGCCTTTCATCATAAATTCTTCCTTCTTGTATTCCAAACTCATTTTGCAAAAGTTAATTAATAAAAGCTTTTACTATAATGGTGATTCTACATTCTATATTAGAAGTGTCCTCAAGGAGCTTATAGTCTACTGTGGAGCATATGATATAGAAACAATTCTGTGTGTGTATGAGTGTGTTTGTATAAAAGATATATCCACATCTACAGCTATGTAATTTATCTTTTTACCTATGTATTTCTTTATTCTTTGCATTTGTAACCTCAGTATCTAGCAGTGCCTAACACATAGTGACTCTAAATAATACTCCATTTTTTAATTTCCTTCCTTCATTCCTTCCTTTGTTCCTTCCTTCCTTCATTTGTTCCTTCATTTGTTTGTTCCTTTCTTTCTTCCTTCATTTGTTCATTCGTTTGTTCCTTCTTTCCTTTGTTCCTTCTTTCCTTTCTTCCTTTGTGCCTTGATTCATTCATTTGTTAATTCCTTCCTTCCTTCCTTCTTGCCTGCCTTTTATTCTTTCTTTGTTTCTTCCTTCTCTCCTTTCTCTATCAAATCTCTCTCTAACAATCTGTCAATTTCTATCAATCATCTATTTCAATCATCTCTCATCTCAGGAAAGACTTCTCATAGGAAGGATCAAAATGAACAAGTTTTATCTCTTTCCTATAACAACCTTTCAAGTATAGTACCTGAAGGATGTGACCATATTCTCCTACCTAAGTCTTATCTCCTCCCACTTAAATGTTTCTAGTTATACCAACCTGTCCTCATTTGACATGTTACTTCATCATTCTTGTTGCTCTCTTTGGGATAAAATCTTCACTAAATATAGTCATAGGGGACCACAGGAGCTAAACATTCGAAAATAGTACAAGGAAATGAGCAATGAAAGTAATAATATGGTCTTTTATAATGAAGTCTCCAAGTACTATAAAAATAGTAACTCATATTTATACTGTACTTTAAGGAACTTTACACCTTAGCCTTGATATATATATATATATATATTTATATATATATATACATATATGTACACATATATAAATCATACTTCACTTTATATATGGTATACTATAGATGTGCCAGTACTAGACTAGAGATTGTTCCTAATTTACCATAAAATCAGTAGGTTATAGCTATATTGACATTTTGATTCTCAACTATTGGTTTGTTTGTTTAACTGATGGCTGCTGTCCTTGTGGGGGGATATTAAAATAGTATTTATAGAATAAGTGATAAACTGCTCTTGTGTTTACTCTTTTGTTCCCAAGGTTAATTATTGTGGAATTTATGTCCTTTTAAAGCACTGAGTCCCTAATGAGGACAGCTGTCATCAGTAAAATAAATATACCATAAAACTGAGAGTTGAAGTGCCAACACAGTCTACTAATTTGCCTTATCACTGGAGATTCATGAATCTTTGTGGTGACATACACAGTATACGTTGTTGAAGTACTAGAATGATTTTCAGTCAACAGTTACCCAGTTCAATAAACATAACTTGATATGGAACTGACCCACACTAACATATTAGCTAATATGTACCTCTAGAGCTTTGAGTGAGGTATTTATTCTTAGTCTCTTTTGGTAGATGGGAAAACAAAAATTTGGGAATATTTTTCATTTACATCAAAACACAAAACCAGTGACAGCAAAGGTGGGATTAGAGAACAGCACATACTGCTTTCTGTAGTAAATTGACTGCCCTTTAAGTAATTCTTTCATTAAAGTAATATTTAATATTCCCTAGTATTTCCACCATAATAAACTATACTTAGGCTAAGGAAATTAACTTTCTAAATATTCCAGGATGCTTATGTAATATAGGTTCTTTCTCTTTGGAGTGCTTTTTGGCATTTCAAAGTCTCTCCCTCTTCCCTTCACATTAAGTATATACTTTTAAATATCCACAGAGACTGGCATAGTCAGGCACACATAGAAGATGCTCTGTAGACATTTGTTGAGTTGATTTATAATTACTAGGTTGTCAAGCTTTTAACTATGGATGTATGTTATTTATCTGATTTCATCGCTTGAATACTAATTGGCCTAGTCATAGAAAAGATTTATAGAACACTTGTTTCCTTTTGTTGTTATCTTTTTATTAAAATTTTTTTGTTGGTGTTTTATATCCCCTTTATTTCTAAACATATCCTCTCTCTCTTCCCTACCCTGTGGCTATTGCATATTGCAAAGAACTTAAAAGGAGTAAGGAAAAAAAATTCGTGAGCAAAACCAAACAACATATTGACCAAATCAGATAATATATGCGATGTTGTATACCTGAAGTATCTTGCATATATTTGGCTATTCTCCAGGGCCAACCTTATAGTTCATTATTATTACATTACATTACATTCATTTTTTTCCTCCACTTCTTCTTTTGTTCTTTCCATTGTCGTCGACAGTGCATATAATATTTTTCTGGGATAGTAAAGATTTTGTAACATATTGACAAGGAATTTGCATATTTTTGATCTATGAGAGTCATCCATAAATTCAAAACTTATGCAGTATTCAAATGCTTGATTCAATGATTTATTCTGTTTTTAAATTTTAATTTTAAAATTTGATTTTTTTTGCATCACTAATTTCCCAATACATTCATCTCCTTTATAGTTCTTCTAACAGAGAATAGGAGAGAGAGAAAAAAAAACCAGTTCAGTCAATCTTACCAAATCATCAGGCAAGTAAGATAGAATATTTAGTGTTCAGTATTCATAATATCCCACTTTTGCAAAGAAGGCAGGGAGACACAATATTAAATCTGTTCTTTGGGCTTATGTTTCATCTTTATAATAGCCGTGTTCATTTAATTTTTTGTACTTTCCATTTGCATTGTTGCAGTCATTGTGCTTATTGTTTTTTGACTATTGAAGGTTTTCTAATGTATCTAGAAGCAAAATGTGTATATGTGAAATGCAACATCCTTCCATAAATCTGAAATTTAGGTTGTATGCTAATACTCGATTCTACAATTTCCTTAATTATTTTATTTTATTGTTTTTAAACTTTTGCCTTCCATCTTAGAATCAATACTGTGTATTTGTTCTAAGGCAGAAGACAGGTTAGGGCTAGGCAATAGGGGGTTAAGTGATTTGCCCAGGGTCACACAGCTAGGAAGTGTCTGTACAATTTCCTTTAAAAATAATTATGTTCTGTTGCTAAGATCAAAAACATACTCAAATCTATGCTCTTTGCTTTTGAAACAGTGACATGTAAACCAACATATGACATGCTTATCTGATGTTAGAAGACTGTCCAGTGGACTTCAGATAGTGACAAGATTTGTTTAAAAAATTTTGCTTTAGAACAGGAGCAACAGGAGCGACTGAAAGAGTAATAATAACAAAAGCAGAGGCAGCAACAACAGTAATAACTCAATAGTTTGTTTATTCCTTCTTCAGGCAAGTCGCTTGTCTTGAACATAAAGAAAATATGGAAGGGGGTGGTTGATGTTTTCCACAATGAGTATGCTGTGATTCAGTCATACCAGGCTAGAAAAAGAACCGAATATTAACAATTGGTCTTTCAGAATAGGTAACCCATTGAAAAGTTCCATCAAGGCAGAAGTGATTCAGATTGTACCTTGTCTCTTTGAAGAATCATCTCAACAACTAATTCCAATGCCAAGAATTAGAGGACCTAGAATGACTTATTGCAGAAAGATGACTTCCTGAAGAGGATTAGTGTACACTTGGTTGAATGATTAAGTGTGAAATGCTTTTTTTTATTTAGTAGAAAAGCATTCAAAGTCATCAGAAAGGATAGATAAGGAAACAGAGTCAATATGGTACTATGGAAAGAGGACTAGATCTGAAATCAGGGTACTTGGGTATGAATATTAGTTTTGCATCATTGGGCAAGATATCTACTTTTCTTGCGTCTCAGTTTCTTCATCTGTAAAAATTTTGGAGTTGGACTAGAGAAGCTTTAAAACTATTATCCTTAGTCTATCTATTTATAGATAAATAAACTATTTACTTAGGATTACTATTCCACCTGGTTTCACAAAGCATTTAAGGTAGAATTAATGAAATAAAATTAATTAAAAATTAAATTAATAAATACAAAAGAAAACTAATGAAAAGAAGCAGAACAAAAGATGGTACCAGATATGTAGGCTGAAGATTACTCCTCATAGGCTCATAGATCTGAAGCTGGAAAGGACTTTAGGAGTCATATAATCTAAACCCCTCATTTTGTAGATGAGGAAATCCAGGGAGATCACCGAATGACCTAATATGTGGCACAGTCAGGATTTGAAATTAGTTTTTGGGACTCTATATTCAGCACTTTTTCTGCTTCACCACCTTGAGTTTAAATGCTTAGAACATTTAATTTTAAGTAGAAATTTGGTCCTAGTGGCAGTTTATTTTCCTATTAATTAACTAATTAATTATTATTATTATTTAAAAATTTTTTTCTTCTGCCTTAGTATCAATTCTAAGAGAGAAGGGTGGCAAGGGGTAGGCAACTGGGGCTAAGTGACTTGACCAAGGTCACATGGCTAGGAAGTGTCTGAGGCCAGATTGGAACCCAAGTCTTCTCAACTGCAGGCCTGATGCTCTGTCCACTGTGTTACCTAGCTGCCCCCTGTTAATTAATTTATAAAAGTCTTATTTTTGTCTTTTACCTTTCTATCAGTGTTATTTAAGCACATAGCTCCCTTGTCCCTTCCCAATCTCAACCATTCATCCCCTATATGCTTCCTGAGACTTCGCTTTTACTAAAGAAAAAAAACATTGAAAACCAGCCACAACCAAGTCACACTGTGCCTGATAGTTTAGGGGAGATTCAACAAGTGAAAACCCCGAACTCTCTACATAATTTACAGAGATGTTTTTTGCTATCTCTTCTCTAGGGCCAAGATTGGCCATTACAGTAATTTGTTGTTCAGTTTTATTTTACCATTATTTTGTTTATATTATTTTAGTCATTATATATTTTGTTTTTGCATTTCAACTTCCCTCTGTGTCAGTTGGTATAACTCTTGTAGTTTTCTGAATTCTTCACATTTGTCATTTTTTACTGAGCAATAATATTTTATTAACTCTACATATCACAATGTGTTGAGTCATTTCCCAGCTGATGGGCTCCCACTTTCCCTCATATTTTTTGCCTTTACAAAAGTGCTTCGATATCTATTTTGGTATGTATCGGGCCTTTCTAACTTTGATCTTCTTAAAGTAGGTTAAATTAGACAGAGAATTTTGATAGGTTGAAAAATGTAATTCCAAGTCACTGAATGACAAGAGTTGATGGAAACTTGCTCATTTGAAAAGTCATTAGTCAACAGGTCTATATGCTGTGAGATTCTGTTCTAAGCTGGGTATAATAAAACTATGCAATCAATAGAGAGAAAGATGATTGCCTTCCTGTTTATTGCTGAAAGGATACAAAATCCATTTAAAAGCTGAATCAATTTGTCTTTGCGTAAGTTACAAAGAAGGGGAATTTGGAAAAGTCTCACTTTATAACATTTGGATTTAGATTTTTAGTTGTTGTGAAGTGATTCCAGCTTGTTCTAATTCCTGAAATAGTATCATATTATGGATAGACTTAAAAAAAAACCACCCTTACCTTCTGATTTTTAGTTGATAATAATAATAAGTATTGTTTCCAAGGCAGAAAAGTGGTAAGGGCTCGGCAGTGGGGGTTAAGTGACTTGCCCAGGGTCACACAGCTAGAACATGCCTGTGGTCAGATTTGAACTCAGGACCTCCTGTTTCTAGATATGGCTCTCTATTCACCGAGTTACCCCTTGATCCCATTATGATAGCCTTTGAAGAGATAGTAACATACTAGCACTAGACTTTAAGTTACAGCCCCAAATCCTACCTTCTATAAGAAATCATTGCCAGTCCTACTTAATGTTAGTAACTTCCCTCTAATATTGCCCCCAATTCTCTCTTTGTGCATAGTTTTTTGCATGTCTGCATGTTGTATCCCCCATTACCCTGTGGAGCAACTTAAAAGACAGGAACCGTTTTTGTTTGTTTGGCTTTTCCCTTTCATGCCTAATGAATGCTAGCTGATTAATTGACTAGACTAAAGAGTTCGGACCATAAAAGTATTAAGCTGTTCTTAACGGGTTTTTAAGATGATTTAATTCAAGTCACATTCATTGACCACCTATTATATACAGGGAATTGGAAAGTCGAAGACAGAAATGGAATCATCTTTGCCTTTAAGCATTATCTATTCTCTTAATGATGTACAAAAAGTACACAAATAAGGAAGTACAAGGAAATTTGAGAAAGGAGTTTTACATGTTGGGTAAGTCAGGGAAATGATCAAGGCAGGTGATCCATGAGCTGGATGAGATGAAAACTAAGCTGAGGCATGAAAAAAGGCTTGGGCTTCTTAGAGCTAATAGTTTAACAAAAGCACACTGTAAGGGTGATGAGTCAGATGGGCAGCTGGAGAGACTGTAGAGAGGCAAGACCAGGTATTTGCATGTCAAGTTTGGGGAATAGCTCTTATTCTTATTTAGTGGGAATGAAGAGGGCTTGGAAGAGAACCAAGTGAAATAATCCTGGAAGCAAGTTGTAGAGAGCTTCAAAGGTCAGACAGAGGAAATAGGGAGCCAGCGAAAGCTTCTCAATCATGAGATAAACTAGAATATAGAAGTGATAGGTAGTGGGATAATTGAGCCTAATACCCAACTTTCCCTGATATGGTGTTACTTTGAGAGACACAGCCTAAAACTTGTTGAGAAGTAAAGGAGAGTAGATGATTATTTTTGAAATTTTGTTCATTTTGACATTCTCTATATATCAGACACTTTTCAACAAACATCCACAAAACTTCTTGATCCCAAGTACATTCTTCAAAAAGAGTTAAGCAAAGACAGGGCAAAACTGGGGTTAACCCTCATTCATGCTTCTTAATGGCCACTCCCTTTCTTGGGGAGAAAGGAAAACACAAAGAAGGAGATCTAAGATGCCTATATTCCTGGGCCACATGTTGACCTAGATGGGACAATTAGGTCCCAAGACCTCTTTCTCTGTTCAGCAGCTTTTTGCTGTTCAGTTGTTTTTTTTGCTGAAACAATTGTTTCAGTTTTATCCCACTCTTCACGACAATACTTGGGATTTTCTTGCAAAGATACTGGGGTGTTTTGTCACTTTCTTCTCCAGTTCATTTTACAGAGGACGATTGAGACAGACAGGGCTAAGTGACTTGCCCAAAGTCACACAGCTGGTAAATGTCTGAGGCTGGATTTGAATTTCCAAAGTTCCTGGGCCCAGTATTCTTTTCCCTGCACCACCTTGCTGCCCTATCCAGAGCCTTACAGAATGTCTTTTCTTAATCAGTGGGAAATGAAAGAGACCCAGATCATCTCATTAGTACCTTTTGTAAACATCCTCCATTTTGGCTCAGTGGCTATTTGAGTCTTCTGTTATTCACATAGATGTTCAGGCTCTGGTTTATTGTTCTTGTATAGATTTCATCAGGAAAGCACACTGCATGTAATCATAATGGCTGGGCTTCTTGGTCAGTCATCCCTGAAACCTTTCCATTACATATTAAATTTAACACGATAGCTCAATAGTGCCCTGCTCGCCTTGTCCTCTTCTGATCTTCCTTGTGCTCTTTTTTTATTCATTAAATTTTTTTTCAGTGATGCTCTTTGCCTTGTTTTTCATTTTTCATTACTATCTATCCACTTATTTCCCTTGCTCTCTACCCCATAATTCTTCTAATAAAATAATGATAGCCCTCTCTTATAACAAATAAGAATGGTCAAATGAAACAGATTCACACAATGATTGGGATGTAGTCTCTTTCTTCAAGGAGTAAAATTAAAGAGGAGGAGAGATGCCATGGATATAGGATATTAAAAGACAAAGTATCCTTGGGTCATTTGACCTTTTGTTAGCATGGTTCCATGATTCCTATATGACCATTTTGGAAAGGATGAACTCTGTTGTCCTGACAACCAACATAGCAATTAAGTTCCTTGTAGTGGAGGAATTTGGTAACTTCCTGAGAGGAAGAAGAACTTTAGCTAAAAATTCAATGATTATGGATTATAATCTTATGATTGTGGCAAGTGGGATAAGGTAAGAGGCATGAGTTTGAAGCATCTTGTCAGTTAAGATCAAATTCAGAGGAAAATGATTCTGAAAGTCAAGAGCTAGTTGGGAGGCAGGATGGTTTAGTGAAGATAGCACTGAATTCGAAGTGAAAAGATGGAGATTTCAATATCTCCTTCCCCCCATTAGTGGCAGTGTGTCTCTGGGCAAGTAATTTAAACTCCCTAAGTCTTAGTTTCTTCAATTCTAATATGTTAAATGGGGATAATAATTCCTACTTTGCCTTCTTTGGTGTTTTTGTGAGCATCATATAAAATAATATACAAAAAATGATTTATGACTTATAGGCATTGTTGTTGTTTGTTCAGTCATTTGAGTCAGATCTGACTTTTCGTGACTCCATTTGGGATTTTCTTATCACATATATTGTAATGGTTTGCCATTTCCTTATCCAGATCATTTTACAGATGAGGAAATTAGAGTAAAGTGACTTGCCCAGGGTCACACGGCCAATAAATGTCTGAGGCCATATTTGAATTCAGGAAATAAATCTTCCTGAGTTCAAGTCTGACACTTTAGCCATTGAGTCAACTAACTATCCTTCAAGGCATTATATATACATTTAAAGTAATATTTAGAAAATTATTGATTTGGGTGCCACAGATAGGAGAAGATTCACAATCTACTAGGTTATGGGCAGAAATTTGATATGGGAACAATTTAACAAAGAAGTTTATTAAAAATGTTATCAACTTATTTGTAAGTGATTTAGAGAGTTTTAATTCTATCAATAAATAAATCAGTCAACTAACATTTTTCAAATATCTATCATATGCTGGGCACTGGGAATAAAAGGCAAAAAAAGAAATAATCTTTTCTCATGGATTTTACATTGCATTTGGCATGGGAGTGGGGAGGGTATAAACATGAATTATACATGAAGTCATACAGAACTGTGATCTCACTGGAATTGGGAACTCTGGAAGGGGAAACTCTGCCCCAGTACAGGTTGGCACCTTTTCTGCAATGTACAGAATTAGAGAGTTGATTATAGCACTATTAATCTGAATGACTTGCTCAGGATCATATAGCCAGTTTATGTCAGAGACTGGATTTGAACCCAGGTCTTTCTGGATTCCAGGATGCCTCTCTGTCCTCTATGCCATACTATAGAATAAATGTATACAGAACTAATACAGTAGAAACCCAAGTGGTCAGGGAGTGGAAGTACTAATAATTGGGTAGATCAGGAAAGGCTTTATGTGGAAGCCACATGCAATAAAGTTGAAAATGTGTATGCTTAATATACCTTTTATATTAAGCATAAGAGAATATTTGGTGCTGTACTGATGCACTGAATTTTCATAGTTCTAATTGAAGAAATATACTAGTCAGGATATCTTTGGGTCCCTTGCAACTGTTCATGGACACATTCCAAATAATGTGATGAGTTTCCTCAAATTGGTACATTTAGGGAAATTATATGTGTGTGTATGCATGGCTGCATATATAAATATATATATATGAAGATAAAGTTCAAAAGAAAATCCATGTCTTAAATGATCAAAAAGCTTCCAACAGAGATCATTAATTACTTAATCCTTTGTTGACAAACCATTTATTCAGAGATTCTTTCTTCACCCAAGGCAGTGTGAGATATGTCTACCCAATAGTTCAAGATATAATCTCTTTAAGACTTTGCTTTTATCATGTCATTCCCTGCACAAAACTCCAGTGTCTTCTTAGTACCTCTTGGATAAAGTTTAAATTCTTCATCCTGGAATTCACAGAAGGATTCCTAACAGCTGTCATCACATTATCTTTTCAATCTTATCTCTCACTATAACCCAGCATAAACTCTCTGCCTTAGTCAGGACAGAATTGTCATTATCCTTAGCATGTAATTATAACTATTACTTTATAAAATAAATTTTGGATTAAAATAAACAACTCAAATTTGTCTAGCACTTTCTAGTTTTTGAGACACTCAAAGTTAGACTTTCTCATGTGCTCTCATGCCATATTTATTTCAACTTTCATGCTTCTGCTCTTAATTTCTCAACCTGGGATTAATTCATTGATCTATTGATTGAGTTACTCACTCAGTAGAATGCTCTACTCTAGGGCACAAGGTTATTATTTTTTCCTTCTTAGCCCTAGTGCCCAGCACAGTGCCTTTGCATACAGTAGTCTGTAAATAAATGCTTGATGAAAAAATGAATGAAATCAACAAATATTTGTTACTCATATGCATGCCCTGACTTGGTAATGACTACTTACTTCTCTAGGTCCCTTCAAATCTTAAACTGCTTTGGTTGGTTGTTGTCCTTCCTACTGGAAGAAGATCAAAGTGACCCAACTGATAATATATTTTGACTCAATCACAAGCTGGATTTAAGTGAGGCAGAGTTGTACAAAGTCCTCAGGCTTACTCTCTTCCAGTCATTGAAGTCCAGTGGCAAGATAAAAGCTAAGACAACTGGTGATGACTCAAGATTCAGTGGATGATGCTGACTTCTTAAAAAACCCCAAAGCTCTCCACAACACTGCTTTGGCTGTCTTTGTAGCCTTTGGAACTGTTCTCATCCCCCCTTTCCTACTGGGGAAGTCTTCAGTAGAACTCACCAATGGGTTAACTCATCAGCTTGCCAAGACAGTTTTACCAGGGTGTGGCTTATGTGCACGTTACAGCCTCTTGGAGCTACAGGTGAGAGTTGGGTGAAAGGCAGAAATGAAAGATGGAAGAGCAGCCCTGTAAAGGGACTTGGCAAGCCCTCACACCATAAATAATAGTTTTCCTGAACACCTCATATACCCCATACACAGCTTTAATGGTCACTTTAAGTCCCACATTCCCAATGAAACTTTTCTCAGATATTCTACCCTATATTTGTTGATCTTTTTGTTTCTCCAGTAGAAAAACAATGTACATGAAAAATGTGTGTTGGCCTGATTTTGATGAGTAATTGTACAGTCAAACTCTGAAATTATTCCAGAAATATATGGAGTTCGGACAAGCAGGGTAAATTGATAACTAGTTGGGTTTAGCAATGAGTGTAGGAAGAAATCAAACTGCATTACATTTGCTTTAATGATCCCACACTGGACACCAGGGCAGCTTATCTATTCAGAACTATTATTATCCCAGGCATGTCACATGGTTCAAATCATGGAACACTTTAATTTTAGAAGAATCAAAAACACAAATAACCCAAAGGATAATGGAAAAATGTATATTATATGTAAGTAGGCTAGAGCATATAATCATTGATGGAAAAGAGAAATGGTACAAGAAATGCTATTGATGATGTCAGTCAGTGAGTCAGTCATCAAGCTTTGTAACATGTACTGTGCTAAGGTCTTAGAGTGCAAATATAAGCAGAAAAAAGAACCTCTGCATTCAATGAGATTATGTTTTAGTGCGGGAAGACTATGTAAAAGAAAACAAATGTTGTGTGGGTATATGTATGGCACAAAAGTTCCCAGTTCAAGGGCATGATGGAGCACATCCAGAGTATAGCATAAAAAGGAAAGAAGAAATGGCTAGTTTGGATGCTCTTCTTAAATGGGGCTTCTAAGAGGATTCAGCTAAGCAGAGGAAGAAGCCAAAGCAATGGAGGATTCTCCTGGTGTGTGAATTCAAGAGCTAGAACGAGCTTCCAAGATGAAGAGGTTTCTGGGGCATGATGGAAAAAATCTGGAGTGTAACCCGGAAAGGACATAGTGAGAATAAGAGACATCAAATGGTTAATCCAAGTGGTACGCTGACATCCTTGAGGCATTAGGAGAGTTAGAGAACAATCACAGCATTGGTGTTGGTCATAGCATTTTCAGATGTTCAGAACAATAAAAGGTTGTTTTATTAGAGCGCTGCTCTTGTTTGAATTATTCTTCTGGGCATGTTCACTTGACCTTCCCTCATATCAGTTCATACAAGTCTTCCCAGGTTTTTCTGAAATTGTTCTCTTCATTATTTCTTACAGTCCAATAGAATTCCTTATATTTATCTACCATAAATGATTTGGCCATTCTTCAATTAATTGGATGTCTTTTGGACTTTATTAAAAAAAAACCCTTTATCTTCTGTCAGAATCAATACCATGTATAAGGAAGGCAGGGTTGGGGCAAAAGGATAAGAGCAAGTGAAAATTTCAGCCCTAATAAATGAAATATGTGGAAATATGAGCATGAGGTTGGCACAGTGGCTCTGGCATTTAGCCAGCAGTCAGGGTTCAGGAAGTATGCAGAAGCTAAAGACCAAGGTCATATTATGATGGACTGGAAAGCAGTCCAGAAAGAGCAGTCAGGATTCAGAAGCTCAAAGATGAAGTCAGCTAAGTGGGTAGGTGAGTAGACATGAGGCACCAGAGAAGAGACCTTAGCTAGGTAGAACTGCTCAACCTGAAAGCAAAACGGAATTCCCAGGGCTATAGACCACTCAGAGTCTGGAGTTGGGATGAAGTATAACTTTTAAGAGAGATAAGACAGAAACATGGCTTGTCATGGCAGTGTGACTCCCAGCAAGGTGTTTGACCTCTCACTGCCCCCAACAGCTCTCCCAAACTTTGGGCAGGTCCCTTAACATTTTGGTTCCAGGAAATTTTCTTAGGTTATAAATCAGCCAGTCAACAAGTATCGTTAAGATTTTACTATGTGCTGGGCACTGTGCTAAATGTTGGACATACAAAGAAGGGCCCAAACTAGTTTCTGCCCTTAAGGAGGAAGACCAGACTTCACATCCTGCTTTAGATATTTGCTACTCCTGTGATCTTGGGAATTCTCTTTAAACACTTACTACTTTTGTCTATCAAAGTTCCAACATCTATAAAATGGGAATAATAACTGCACCTACCTCCAAGGGCTATTTTTGGGAGAAAATGAAATAATTTTTGTAAAATACTTTGTGAGCCTCAAAATGTTATATAAACATTCTCATTATTATTGAAATTATTAATATTTGTTGAATTTGAATAGCAAGATATATCTCACTTCAGAAAATACAAGTACTCCTGGGGAAAAAAATTCCAAACACATGCAAATGAAGTGTTCAGAATATAATCTCCTTGAGCACAGGGACCATTTTGAATTTTTGCCTTTGTAGTCTTAAAACCTGACACAAAGTGGGCGTCTTAAAAATGTTTGTTGAATAAACATTTACATAAATAAGAGGAGTTGGGTACTAAAAGATTTAAAGGTAATTCATTTGACTAAACAAACTACCTCTGAGTGTGTATATGTGTATATATGTACACATGCATGTTGGTATATGTATACAATCATAAATAAGAGCCCACATGTCCAGTGTAGACAAATACATGTCTCTGTGTGAATGTATATATATGTATATGTATATAGCTATGAACAAATGTACATGTATGTAAAATTTTCTATGGTGGTTTGGTTTCATTTAGTAGGTATTTGGTATATCTAGCAGAGAACTATTTATTGCAATGTGCCTTTTCATCTCTTTGTCGACATTAGTGCCATTGGTCTTAAACTGTAGGGTCCTAGATGGCAAGCCAATTATCTCTTTCATTTACTCTGTATAGTGCTATACCCAGGAGGCCCCTTAAATGTCCTTAGCAGATTGTTGCCCCAGTTGGCAGTGGGAGAGCTGGATTCCTCCTCCTTGAAATTTATCTATTGTTCAGCTCTCCTAGCTTTCTGCTCAGTGCTTTTCCACTCATTATTATTTCAGGCTGCTGAAATACTTATTAAAACAATGAGGTACATTTTGATAACATGAATATGAAAGAAGGAAATTTAAGGGTGAGGAAACAGAAACCAAGGAATGTGGTTGCCAGTGCTCTGGGTATAGAGATTAATAGATTAGCTTAATACTGTTAGGAAAGAAGATAGCCCTCCTTATTTAAGACTGTAATAGTTTTAATAGCCAACAGAGAGTCAACAAATATTTAAGTGCCCCAAGGAGCATAATATTCTGCTAGGTGCTCTGGGCACACATTAAAGAATATAAACAGCCCCCATTCTCAAAAATTGTGCAGTTTCTTTGGGAGGCCAAAACCAACAAATGTGTGTTTAACATAATTATGGACAGCAATTTATCTTTGACTGGTGTTGGGGAATGAGGTATTCTGGTTGAGTGAGTTCTTCAGAAACATACACATACTCTTCCCCTAACTCTTTTTTTTCTTTAAAAAAAAACCCTTACCTTCTGCCTTGGAACCAAGCTGGTTCCAAGGTAGAAGAGTGGTAAAGGCTAAGCAATGGAGTTAAGTGACTTGCCCAGGGTCACACAGCTAGGAAGTGTCTGAAGGCAGATTTCAACCCAAGACTTCCCATATCTACATCTGGTGCTTTATTCACTATGCTGTCTAGTTGTCCCCTCCCCTAACTCTTTTTAAAACAGAAATTCCCATTGACTTGG
The DNA here is from genome assembly GCF_016433145.1 of Gracilinanus agilis. NCBI lineage: Eukaryota > Metazoa > Chordata > Mammalia > Didelphimorphia > Didelphidae > Gracilinanus > Gracilinanus agilis. Next base: position 634,828,419 of record NC_058132.1, read on the forward strand.
AACTGGAAGGGTCTTTGGATGGGATCCAGTTCAATCATCTCATTTTGCAGATAAATAAACTTGAGACGCAGAGAGGAACACAGACTTCCACAAAGTCATATGGTTGGTAAAGCTAGAACTCTGTCTCTAGCTCTAGTGGTCTTCACTCTATCATGACACTTGTCCAAAGTCCTAGGTTCCAGCTCTGCTGTGTTTTGTTTTTAATGATGTATCTCCCTCAACTAAAGAACTCTTTAGAAAGGGAGATGCCTTCAATGAGGGAAATTTTAAGAGGAGGAAACTCTTTAGGGAATGATCCATTTTGGAATTTTGGAAATCCCATGGCCCCCAAACCACTTGTCCTACTTCTTTCTTAGCTTTTTTAGCCATCATCATGCAACCTTTGTCAATAAGTACTCCTCTTCCTGTAGCTGTCAGGTGAGAAGCACAGAATCCTTGGGAACATCACCTCTCCTCTTCTCCCTATTCCACTCCAGGAAACCAATCCCTCTTCCAACTTGGTTCCTACAGCCATAGTCCAGGGAAAACAACTTTTGTGGAGATGTTTCCTGCTAACTTCCTCTGAAGATGCTATGGTCCCTGCCCCCTCAACAACCACATCTCCTGAAGACACAGGAAAAAAAAATCTACCAAAATCCTTGTCACCATCAAATAATTCATTGTCGGAATCATATATGTATTTTTTTTAAACCCTTGTACTTTCGGTGTATTGTCTCATAGGTGGAAGAGTGGTAAGGGTGGGCAATGGGGGTCAAATGACCTGCCCAGGGTCACACAGCTGGGAAGTGGCTGAGGCTGGGTTTGAACCTGTCTCTAGGCCTGACTCTCACTCCACTGAGCTACCCAGCTGCCCCCATATATGTATTTATTAACAGAAATGGCATCAAAAGGTGCATTACCATCTGTTTTGCTGCTGCATTCCGAGAGCCACAATGATTTTTCATCTGACTAGCAGCTGAAATCTCCCAGATGTGTTTCTTCTTGTCAGAATGTGAGTTCCTTGAGAACAAAGATTCTTGTTTCTTTACTTATGTCTCCAGTGCCAAAATGAGTGCTTTGCATTTATGAAGCACTTAACATATGATTTTTCATTCATTCATTCATTCATTCACTCACTCATTCCCTCAAGGGCATTTTTCTTTTTTTCTTCCCCCTTTTTAAATTTATTTTCCCATGGTTATATGATTCATGATCCCCTGCTCTTTCCTCCCCACTCCCAAAGCCAACAAGCAGTTCCACTGGGTTATATATGTGTCATTGTTCAAAATCTATTTCTGTGTTATTCATATCTGCAGTAGCGTGCTCTTTTAACATCAAAACCCCAATCATATCCCTATCACACTTACGTGATCAATCACATATTTTTCTAATGCATTTCCATTTCCACAGTTCTTTCTCTCGATGTGGACGGCGTTCTTTCTCACAAGTTCCTCTGAATTGTCCTGGGTCATTGCATTGTTGCTAGTAGAAATGTCTGTTACATTCAATTGAGCCATAATGTATCAGTCTCTATGTACAACGTTCTCCTGGTTATATTCTTTTCGCTCTGCATCAATTCCTGGAGATCATTCCAGTTCAAGTGGAATTCCTCCAGTTCATTATTCCTTTTACCACAATAGTATTCCATCATCAACAGATACCACAATTTATTCAGCCATTCCTCAATCAATGGACACCCACTTATTTTTCCAATTTTTTGCATGGCTATAAATATTTTTGTACAAGTTTTTTTCCCTTATTATCTCTTTGGGGTACAAATCCAGCAGTGGTATGGCTGAGTCAAAGGATAGGCATTCTTTTAAAGCCTCAATGGCATTTTCAACTGACAAATAACAGTAAAAGTTTCACTTTTTGTGGTTGACTCAAAGTCATTATGATATACATAATTTATTATAATGTGTAAGAGGAATCTGGATAGAATTTATGGACATCTTAGAATAGATAGTGCTGTTTTACTTTCCTCTCTCCATTAGAACACTACTTCTGTCTAAACCCTCTTATGCTATCATTGTAGGAGATTTTGGAGCCCCTTTCCCAGCCTTCTCTCCTACTTCACAAATCTGGAGATTTTTTGCATATCATGGCAGCTTTCTAATTTTTACCTAACTTCTCCCTCTTCTTTTCAATTCCTCACTGCCTTGAGAGCTCAGTGATACTCAGAGTTCAATCCTTGTTGGTCCAATCTTCTTTGGGTTAGGAACTAAGAGTTCAAGCTACTTTTTGCATACTATTTAATATGAAAATGGAACAACACTTATAAAGCCCTTTGCAAACTTTAAAACACTATGTAAATACCAGTTGTTTTTATTTAAATAGGCTATTAGGTGTTAGTCTGGGGACTCAATCACTATTTCTTTATTATATATTATGTGTTACTTCTATAGATAGTTGAATTTAGAATGGGAAGGATATGTTTTCTGAAACATCCATCTGAATGTTTTATTGGCATCTCAAACTCGATAGATATAAAACCAAACCCATCCTTCCCCGCCCCCCAAACTTGCTCCTTCCTACTTCCTTATAATTATTATATATTTTTTTTTGCCAGGGCCAATCCTTGAAAATTTGAAGTTACATTTTTTTCTTCTCTCTCTCTGGGTTCCACATCCAGTTAACCTAATCACTAGGCAGGCATTGTTCATATTATCTTTACAATATCTTTTGAATTTAGTACACTTCAATAAAATTTTTAGGTGCTGATCATCTGGAAGGTACTGTTATGGTAACATCTGAGGATACCAAGATAAGTGTGGAAGAGTTCCTTTTTTTAATTACATTATGTGGAATCTGTCTTCTCCTTTCTCTTTTCTGTTATTACCCTTCTAATTCAGACCCCCATTATTTCTTGCTTAGACTTCACACTTTGAAACTTTCTTCCAGCTAATCTATTCTACAAACAATTGTTAGATTAAATTTCCTAATTCACAGCTCTGAAGTCTCAAAAACATCTACAACGTAGCACCAGAGGCAACTTTCCAGTATTATCTCATACTGCTCCTCCTCAGGTATTTTATACTTTAGCCAAGCTAGAATTATTACTTTTCCAATTTCCTTTCTCTTAGAAAAATGTAAATGAAGCATCTGTAACAAATACAGAGAGCCAAGTTAAATAAATTTCAAAATTGATAATGCCTGAAAATGCCCATCTAATTGTGCTTCTTGAGTCTATCATGATTCTATCAAGAGTTGGGTAGCATTCTTCAATATCACTCTTCTGGAATTGTGATTAATTTTTACATTGATCATTGTTTTTCAAAGTTTTTTGTCTTTACAATGTTATTGAAATTCATAGTTCTTCTGGTTCTTCTCACTATACTTATTAAAAATCATTAAAATTTGTTTTAATCAGTAAAGATCTTCCTTCTCACCCTCTCACTCCAATTTCCTCTTCTAATTAAGAACACACACACACAACCTTCCTCATCCCTCCTAATCAATTACAAACCTACTATAGCCCATCAGAACAAATTTATGCCTTGACCATGTAAAAAAAAGTATTTATTTCATTCTTTATTCTGAGTCTTTCACATCCCTATCAGGAGGTGGATAGCATATTTCATCATTTGTCCCCTGGAATGTTGTCCTCGTGTTAATGAGAGTCCAACCCTGTATTATTCTATGGTATTTATATATCATAACTTGGTCATCTATTTTCTGACTTATGACAACCCCTTTAAATTGCCCTTCTTTACCAAATAATTTTGTATATCTTTAGAATTTATTTTGCTGAGGACTAAGAATACTTCCTTTAATCTACCTTTTCTCTAATTCCTCCTTCTTCTTCCCTTTCTCTTCTATTTCCCTATTGAGTGAAATGTATTTCTTTACCTAATTTTGTGTGTGTTTGTGTTTGTGTGTGTGTATGGTAAGTATAGTCTTCCTTCTTTTGCCTCATTCAGATGATAGTTAGATTCAAGTGCCAATCTCTTCTCCATCCCTTCTTTGTAAAAAAGTTACTTGTATACCTGACTATGTTAGACAATTTACACTAACCTTTTTCCTCTTCCTGTAGTGTATTTCTCTTCTTCTCTTATTCCATTCTTTTATTCAAACCATGAAGACATAACAGAACCACTCTATGACCTTGTCTAATTGGACTGTCTCTAGGGACCCCAATGATGATAGGGTTCATGGAAGATACATATATCATTTCCCCATATTTGAATGAAAGCAGTTTATTTTTATTTATTAATTCATAATCATTCATTTGTGTTTACTTTCTTATATTTCTCTTAATCCTTATGTTTGATCTTCAGTGATTTTGTTCAATTCTGTCCTTTTCATTAGGAATGAATGGATATCCTATATCTTATTAATGGTCCATTCTTTTCCTCTGTAACATTATACACAGTTTTGCTGGTTAAATTATTCTTGGCTATGATCCCAAAGCCTTTGCCTTTTGTAATATCACATTCCAAGTTTTCCATTTCTTTATAGTGGTGGTTGCTAAATTGTATGTGATTCTGACTATGTCTCCTTAGTACTTCAATTCTTTCTGTTTGCAGAATTTCTTCTTAACCTAGAAATTCTGGGTTTTGGCCATGATGATACTGAGAGTTTTCAATTTGGGATTTCTTTTAGGAACAACCTGAAGAGTCAGAAAAATCCTATTCAAGTCCTGGCTCTGCCAGCTATGTTATCTTCTAGCAAGTGACTTAACCATTCTGATTCTGTTACTTGTCTATAAAATGGAAATGATAATAATATTTGTATTTCTTACCTCACAGGGATGTTATGAGGATCATAAAATAGAATCCCTTATAAAATTCTTTGTATATTATAAAGCACTGGGCAAAGTAAGTTTTAATTTTTATTTTAAGGATTTGAATTCATATCTTGTGACTTGAAACCTAGCACTTTTGCCATTACACTAGAACTGATACTCTCTGTTCAAAGGTATTCTTGCAACAAAATAAGGTTTCCTTAACTTTCTGGGAGTACTCTATGGGAACTCTAGTATCAAGGCAGCTAATCTCATGTTCCAGGTAAAAATCTTTTCTTGATAAATAGATTTTTTAAAATTAGTTTTTTATTTTTAGAAAAATTTTCCATGGTTACATAATTCATGTTTTTCCTTTACCCTTTACCCCCTCCCCCCCCTCCCATAGCTAACTCACATCTCCACTGGTTTTAACGTGTGTGGTCAGTCAAGACTTATTTACATATTATTGATAGTTACATTGGTGTGGTCTTTTTGGATCTACATCCCAATCATGTCCTCACCAACCCAATTGTTCAAGCAGTTGTTTTTCTTCTGTGTTTCCACTCCTGTAGTTCTTCCTTTGAATGTGAGTAGTGTTCTTTTCCATAAATCCCTCAGAATTGTCTTGGGTCATTGCATTGCTGCTAGAACAGCAGCATAGTCCATTATAATTGATTTTACCACAGTGTATCAGTCTCTGTGTACAATGATCTTCTGGCTTTGTTCCTTTCACTCTGCATCAGTTCCTGGAGGTCTTTCCAGTTCACCTGGAATTCCTCCAGTTTATTATTCCTTTGAGCACAATAGTATTCCATCACCAACATATAACACAATTTGTTCAGCCATTCCCCAATTGAAGGGCATACCCTTGCTTTCCAGTTTTTT